>NW_011888834.1:24621-67748 GCF_000151845.1 Pteropus vampyrus | reverse complement strand
CTTTCTTTCTTTCTCTCTCTCTCTTTTATTTTGAAAGGATAATAAATCTTTCTTAAATCAATATTATTGTGTACTTCCTGTCACTCACAAATGAACCTAACACAGGAATAAAGAGTTAGTCCATTCATCCCTTTTTTATTTTCCTGCCACCCAACACCTCTCATATCTACAACTGTAATGGATTGTAGAAAAAAAAAATACATTTTTAGAATAAAGGCTACTGATATTAAACTAAGCTAGAAATTATAGCTGTAATGTTAAGTATTTTCTGTTAGAGAGAAAGTATCACATTTCTGATTATATTAGTTTAAAAACATCATACTCTGTAGATGGATATAGCTCTACATATCACACTTATTAAGTAGCGTATTAAATACAATCACCATCTATAGCAACATAACCCGGTCCTTCAGAGGCAAAGCTGAGACCTGCCCAAGCCTTCTTTCTCCAAATTCCTTGCTTTCACATGTGCGCACAATGCATGCACAGAGAAGACAGGTACACGTTAATTTAGAAAACATCTAGCTAAAAATCTTACTACTATATTTTTGAGCTTGAATTTTTATTTGTTTTAGGAATTTGAATTCTTTTCATATCAATTAAACTTTTCCAATGTGATCTTTGCTGTAAGTTGACATATATGATAATTGTACATATACACATGGAGAATGTTATGCATTTTGGCCTTTTAAAGTAGAGCAAAACTTGAAGTTCACATGTTATTATTTAGGGGAAAATATTTAGGCTGCACATAAAATCTAATTCTCTACTATAGTCTCAGGAGGCACCAACTGAGGTCTGCAGCAGAGTCAGTGTCTGCAACAATTCTCACCCTATTTAAGATTTGCAGGAAGAAAGAGATACTCTAAATTTCAGGGATTTAAAGGATTTCAAAATACTTTAAAATGTTTTAAGTTCATTACAAAGGAACAATCTAAAGGAGAAGGGAGATTTCTAATAGTTTTATCCATGTAATCCTGTTACCTGTATTCTTTCTAATAAGCAAAACAAGAGTCAAGTTAAGGACACGGGAGATTCATTCATTCTTACTAGGCATTATATCTTACTATATACTATACTGAGTTATATCCCTTAGTATTTTAATACATTAAAGTAAGTCTCTTCTTAAAAAGAAATGATTTAAGAACTGACAGAAAATATCATTTATGCATGTTAGAGTATTTTATTATGTTTTAATAAGAAAATCATTTTTAGAGATAGATTATTTTTAAATTTTCCTTGTCAGAAATGCAATCATATGTTTATAAAACTGTGTAGTCATAAATCTTCTTTTTTTGTATTTTTGTTTTATTTAATCTACCAATAATTAAGTTTCAGCCCTCAAACTTCTGATACACAGAACAAACACATTTAAATGATAAAAATCAATATAAATATGTAGACATCAATGACCAAGTGAATGTAAAGGAGCTTATCCTAATATTTTCTTGCCTCAATATCAAGTGATGACAATGAAACATTTTCTTTAGAAATAGAGTAACCTATTATTTGAATAAACATCTGCTGAAGTTTTCTAACTCTACAACAGTCATATAAATTTTTCTAGGAAGTTAATCCTAAAACAACTTAAAACATCAATTTATCAGAAAAAAAATCTTGGGGGTCCCATGGTAGAAATGTTGCTATAAAGTTTGCTATAAAGCCTCCATTTCACTTGGAAACTGGCCTGTTACCTCTGCTAACAATGTTTTTCCTGCCTGAAATGCTCTTTTTTCTTCTCCCCACTCAAATTTTGTCAACTATTTAAGGTCCATTTAAATTACCTTCTTTATAAAGAAGATGTCTCCTTTTTCTATTCCTAAAAAGATGTCTCCTTTTTCTCAATATTTATAGTTGCTACTATTGGGGGATACTTATTCATGACTACATTTTTGAAAACTGCAAGCAAAATAGAAATCATCATTCAAACACCCTTCATAGAGTCTCTTGGGCCTAAAATATAAATGTAATTGAATAAGCAGATTAAAAGACAAAAACAAATATTCTGTGATATCAGTAGTTTTCAGTTTATGTAGAGAATTGAAAAATTGTCAGTGATTCTGATCCCAGAAATGTGATAGGTACAATAATAGAAATTCAAACATCATGCTTTGAGAATATGCACTATTTATTTATTATTTAGGATGGTCATTTAATTATGTCTTCTTTTTTTAGCACAGAGATCTTATAAAAAGTAGATAATTAAAAATTATATATCAATTTAAGTATGTAGTTTTATATATGTTTGTGTGTGTGTGTGTGTGTGTGTGTGTGTGTGTGTGTAGGATATATACATTTAATAGTTATTTTCTACAACCATTATTATATCATGAGTTATTTTCACATTTCCAATATCTATGAGAGAAGAAGCTATCACAACAGGAAAGCTCAGCACTGCCTCAGTCAGGAGAGTTGAAGATTGATCCCAAGGAGGAACAAGTGAGGCACAGGTGAGTAGGGAGGAAATGGAAAAAAGGAGATTTTTTTTTTAGAAATTTTTCTGTGAAAGCAAAGAGAAGTAGCAACTAGATAAATACATCACCACAGAAAAACTCAGAATAAGGAAAAAAAAATGAAACACGAAATTACATCTCAAATGCTGGAAGCAGAGAAAGACGACATAATATTTTTAGTTATGCCTAGAGAGAGTTATTTATTTGAAATTGTCAATCTGCTTTTGGGTACAAAACAAAACAAAACAAAACAAAACAATGCTTCATTCCAAATGAGTGAACCCTTCCACAAATTTTGAAAGAAAGTGCTGCCACCCACTCCTTTAAGCCCTAGAGAAAGAACTAGAAATAGGTTACCATTCCTGCCAGCAAGGACTTCACAATGTGAACCAGAGGCAGTATCCAGGCAGTTACCACACCCCTGGGGTGCCTGGAAATGTAGAGGCAGCATCCTCACCTGGGCTTGTCGGGAAGATCTGAGAAGGATTGTTTGAGAAAGTAGAGTTGAGTACAAATTAGCCAGACAGATGGGATTCATGTTTCCTCTCAGTCATTTGATAGAGGACATTTGCATGGTCATTTTATGAAGGTTCAAATCACTTATTTTCTCCCAGGCCCCCACCTTAAGCATTGTATGGCCAATCTGAACCAAACCAAAATAAACCAAAACAAACAAAGAAAAGGCAAACACTATAGAAAATAAAAAAGTAAACTATAATGATAATCTCTCCAAGAGTCTTTTTAAAAATAGTTTGAAAATCATCTAATAATGATGGTATTAGGGGCAGTAGCGATTTGAAATTTATTAATGGAAAGTCTGATGGCTTCTGGGAACCATACATGCTATAGAAAAAGATGTTGCCAAAGTCCTCTAATGCTTTTAGGATTAATTTATCTTAAAGGCTGTCAACAGATAAATGAAGCCAACTTTTTTTTTTTTTTAACAAAGTTACAAAGCTGTAATAAAATCCAAAACAAGTAAGTACTTTATTTTTAGGTCATAACCCCAAATGGTGAAACTATATAACTCTAGTCTAGGCAGCATCATGAAAAAGTAGTAGCCGTTATACCATGCATTCTCAACAAGGACAATATCACCCCAGGGGAAGGGGAGAAAGTTTTATCTCATCTTGAGGGTGAAAAATCAATGTCCTCTTTTCTTCCAACAATCCAAATCCTCTACCTGATTTTTTTTTCTTTAAAAAGACCATACTTTGATGAAAAACTCAGAGATGTTCTCCAAATTCTAAAACAAGCAGATTTTTCTTCTTATAGTTTTGTCATTGTTGTTCGTTTGTATAGTTCGTACTATTACTAATTATTATTAGCTATCATATTATTAATTATAATTTGTGATAAACTCTACCCTTGAAAGAGAGGAATTTACAGAAATATTTTGAGCCAAGTTACAAGACTATTCCTGTAATGATAACTATCCAGTTATAATAAAATTATCTGCTTCTAAATTTTACCCATATTCCATTGTGAAAGGAAGCTGTGACTCTTCTACATTTCTTCAGGTTTATTATTGTAGCCAGCTCAATAGTTGTTGCTAGTAGAATATGATTTTAAAATTGGAATTCCTTCAACCAAATTTGACCATCATCATTCCCTAAGCACAGTATATGCCTATATCATTCTTTTGAAGAGAACATTTTTTATATCTTATTTCCACCCATGGAACAAGCATCTAACAAGATCCAGCACAAGTACCAAGCCTTCTGGATAGCTTCTCTATCTCATATTCCCTAAAGATTGCTGTTTGTGTTTTTCTTTTGTCACTTGGCCATTGGTATTTTCTTCCCTGCTACACTCTGAGTTCCATGCCAGGAAAGGAGGTAGTTTCACAATCATTCATAGCCGAATTGTACCCAGCAGAAGTATTTGTGCACAGAATTTGATAAAGAAAGCTTGCTGAATTGCTTAACATATTGCATTACTTGTTATATATTTACATATATACATTAACATAATTGCATTACATATTAAACACATATTTGTTGATTGAGTTGCCTCAGTACATACTTGTGTGGGCAAGGGAGAGAAAAATTAGAAGAAATATTTTACAAGTTGTTTTCTGAATCTGCAGGGCAAACTGCTTAAGGCATTGACTAGAGAACTGGGCCATGACCCTTCTATACTTGGGAAAATGTATAATTAGTTAGAGACACAAAGAGAAGAAGCGTATATTATGTGTAGAATAGTTTTTTAAAACTGTATAGAATCTGCTACTGTACCTGAACATAAGAAATCATTATAATAGTAAAAGTTTATAACTTGAAGTACATTTTTCTTCAATATCTTACATAAGAAAATAGAACCAACATTAAAAGGATTTTCACTATCCTCCAAGACATACCAAAAGCAAAACGAAGAAATTCTATGCCAAAATGTTTTTCTTAGGCTCTGAAGTAAACCAAGAAAACATTTTATTTGTGATAATCATGAAGTCTGAATTCACACATTCAGTTTTTGACGATATACCATAATTTATTCACGTAGCAAGTCTGTGTTGATATCAAACTATAAAGATGAAAAACAAAATTGTATGTTACGAAAATAGTTAATTAAAACAAAAATTTTTTGGCAGTTCCTCCGCTTTTGGAATTTGTTCCAGAAGCCCTTCATAATCATCACTCATCTACGTTTCAAAGAAAGCTGAACACTGGTGTTTTGTTCTTTATTTTATAAATATGAAAACTAGAACCCAAAAGCCATAGAGGAATTGTTTCAAAAAAGAGCAATATTTGAGCAAAGCGTTAAACTTTAAAAAACTTCAAAACTAAGAAATTCGGATTTTTGATGTCTGTTATGTTAGTTTTCTCACTTGTATTTACTAAGAAAACAAAAACTATCCTCTTGTCCATGGCCATGCCACCCTGAACAAGCCGGATCCTGTCTCATCTCAGAAGCTAAGCAGAGTTAGTACTAACCAAGCTAAGCCTGGTTAGTACTTGGATGGGAGACCACATAGGAAGATCAGTTGCTATAAGCATAAAAAATTAAAAATGAGGTCAACCAAGGGCTTCCTCACCTAAAAAAAAAACTATCCTCTTTAATAATTCCTCTTTAATAATTATATTCTTATATTTGATGTATTCTGGTAATATTTCTAATTATAGTAGTAAATATTTTTGTTCTGCTGTTTTTGCCTTAATAAAATTTATTTACTAAAAAGTAAAAATTATGCCAAGATAAAAGAACTAAAATATCATCTGTGAGCTTGCAATAGTAGTCTAAGAAAGTGCTAGGAATTTTTATAATAATATTGCATTGATCAAATTTTGCACTAGTAATAGCAACCAGAACTACCAGACATTGCTGGTTGTAGTGTAAATAGGTACGACTACTTTGGAAAACATGCACTATCTACTAAAAAGCTAATCCTATGCAGTATCCACTAAACTACCATATGATCCAACAATTTCTCTCCTAGAGAAAGTGTTGGGCCTAACCCATACAGTCTCCAAAATGAGTTTATTCATATGCATTTACACGTATTCACAAAAAGATATGTTTAACGATGCTCATAGCAGCACTAGCCAAAACCTAAAAAATACCCAAATATTCCTCAATTGGATAATGTCATGACTAGATTGTCATGACTTCATATAATGGAATATCATATAGCAATGAGAATAAAAAGCTATTGCTACATGTAACAATATGTATAAATTACATAATGTTTCTAAAAATCAGACTCAAATGAATATTTATATAAGGTACAAAAGCAAGAAAAACATATTTATTGTTTCATAAATCAGGATAGTGGTTATCTTTGGGTAAAGTAGTGCCTGGGGAAGAATTTGGTGGGGGAGGGGCAGGGTGAGTGCTTCTGTGATATTGACAATGCTACTTCTTGATCTGTGGTCTTTCTACATGAGTGTGTTACCTTTGTGAACTTTATATGGAAACTAGTTATTTATGCACTATTCTGTGCACATGTTATATCTCTATCAAATCTTTAAAACCTATAAAGAAAAGCTTGTACTAGTAAATTATTTTATTACAAATATCAATGGTTTCTAGTTGTTCTTGCCTCCAAATGCTATGGAAAGAATATTTTTAAATTAAAAAGATATATTTATGAATTAATACTACTTTTTTGACTTCATATTTTTCTTTACATGTTTTCTTTTAGCTCAGTACATCACAAATAGACTTAATGAACAAGGAATCGTTTCCATAAAAACATTTATTTTATAAAATATTTCCAGTAGAGGGAGCTTCACTTTCTTTACTACAGGAAATTTTCTCTCAAGGGCCATCACTTAAAATAAAAATAATTATTTTTTTTTTACTTATGATTAAAGTTATTCATAGAGTGATAAGCTACTCTCATCTAAGACCTAAGATTGATAAAAATTTGATTTATGAAAAAAGAAAGAAAAACTTGATGAAGAACACATATTTCGTATAAACTTCTATAATGGGTATGTCTCTTTCAAGGAGATACATTTTTGGATTACTCATAAACATTTTTAACTAACATTTAATATTAATAAAGATAAATTCTTATAATATCATGAATTTGAGATATAATTTTTGTAAATTTAAATAAAACTAGACAAAAATCAGAGGCTCTAGTGATGAAGATTGTATATCTAAGAATATATTATAACAAATATCATGGTGAAATGCCATTATACAAATTTGACCGCATTGACCAAAACATTTTAATTACTGACATTAAACTTACTAAATCTAATTATCAAATAAGCTACTCTAATTTCTTGAAAAATAAATATGCATATTATCATCTAAGATACTGAAAAACAGTAAAATAGCTAATTTCTCTTATAACATGAATTTTTTTCTCCTTTCCATGAAATTTCCATAAGTGTAAAAGCTCTACACTCTTTGCTTTGATCACTACATATAAAATTTGTGACAGTTGTAAAGTTACAAAAATTTACTTAGTCATATTAAAATATTTTTACTGAAAATATTCTTGTTTACAATGGTTCAGCCCCTTAAGAAAAAGTCAGTAATTTCAGGAGTACAATAACCCTCACAACCAGTTCTTGTTACTACAGGCATATCAAAATGATATAACTTTCTGTAAGGTAGTTTTCATGAAATACACTATATTTTTCTAAGATTCCCAAAGATGAAAAATTGATTTAGCAACTCAGAAAACAACATTTACATATTTCAAATTAAAATCAGTATACACATAACTTAGTTACTCTAATTATTTGATTTCAATCCTCTTGAAAAGCTTGTGAGCCATACAGTGAAAATTATAATAATAAGGATAATTATAATAGAAAAATAAAACATATCGATGGCTCAAATATCTATATGAGTATTATCTTGCTTCTAAATTGTTTAATTAAGAACAGCGATTAAATTATGTAATCTTTTGCTCATTCTTTTTAAATTAATTAAAAAAGAAAAAACAAGGCCTACTAAATATTACCGGACATGATAAGAAAATGACATGCTACAAAACAATTTTATTGTTCAATAGGTTTCTTATAATATTACTTTCTCCAAAAAGATTATTTTTTATATAAAACATATCTAATGATTTATTTATGATTTTACCTCCATTACCTGAACTAAGAGCATTAGAAAATAGTACTTGCAAGGCCTTTATTTTTTTTATTCATGTAACTTAACCTCTAGATACATCAATAACGTTTGTAATTTCTCTGATCAGTAAAGTCTCTGTTCAAATTTTTATTTTGCCTTTTAAAAAGTTAGTAATGTTCCATTTCTAATTACTAAATGTTTTACAACTTCCAAAAAGAGAGGACATCCAGAACTTATAATTCACTTAGAAAAAGGAAGATCTAATAGCAATTTGAGAAGGGAAAACTTGACTTTTGAAATAATCGGAGGACGTGGGTTAATTTCAGCTGCAATTAATATAAGATGCCAGTTACTAAAATGCATTAAGTGAAAATAGAGCAAAGTTACATGTTTTCAGAGGTCTCAATAGATAGACTGCTGAATACTTTTAGATAGAAAACAATACGATTTAAGGGATGCTCTCAGCCAGTCAATTTCTAATTGCATTCTTGGTTTCATCAATAACAAGTGGTTGCAACCTAGTGCACAAGCTTTAATGAGTTCTCCAACTGTTAAATACAAGTAGACTCACCTGAGTAACAGTGCTGCTTCCCAAAAATAAAATCCAGAAACTAGTGTCCGAAAGTGTCTCACGTGGGCCATGATACGAAGAGATATTCACGATCCTGAAATTAGTCTTATCCAAAGCATGGGGGAATGAAAAAGCCAAGAATGAAAATGTGCGCTCTAACTCCGTGTGGTGGTAGAGACAAACGCCTGGAAAGCTTCAGCACCATAGACAGCTCCCCGCTATCCGCAGAGGCCCTCTCTTTAAAACACTTGAAATGCCTTTTCGACCCCTTCTCTGAGCTTTGAGCAGAAGGGAGATTCACAGGGTTACCAATGTGCAGGTGATTTACACAGTGAAAGCGGAATAATGGGTAAGATAAAATGTATGAAGTGCCTAGGTTCTGGGCAACAGTTCACTGGAGCTTTAGCGGCAAAGGAAGAATGCTCGTCCTTTTCAGACTCGGACCTACGCTTGCAGAAAGAACCCCAGCAACAGCGGAAAGAAACAAGGATGCTTCTTCACCTGCTGCAAGAGTCGCCGGCTGGAATCCCACTCTCCACCTTTGGCTAAAACCCGAGACGGCTAGCGCGGCAAAGAGAAGAGGGGGCGGGGCCAGACGACACTGTCTTGCCCGCAAATCAGCACCGCACAGCGGGACAGAGTGACACGCCACTCACGACGGTAGGCGGTGCTTAGCACTTTACCCTAAAAAAAAAAAAAAAAAAAGGGCAGCGAGTGTCTGATGCAGAGCCTAAACGGCGACTGAAGGGAGTTGGGGGAAGGAATCCTCAGGGCTAAGAACTGGGAGAATCAGCAGCTTTTGTGGATTAGGTAGCAGACTCGCTTTGGAGGGAACCTCCTTCTTCGCTTCCAGGAAAAGGTACAATTAAGTAACAACAAAAGGTCTTTTCGGATGTGACCCTGTCTCTTTGACCTTACACCGAAATGTAAGAGTAAACAGTAAGCCCATGGAAAGGGAAGAACAGAGAATGTGATGCATGGGCAGCAGTGGAATAGTAGAATCAGCTGCTTCTAGAATCTTCTCACAACCCTGGCCAGCTTCCGGCCTGGAAACATATTGACTAGAGTAAGCTGAGTTTCATTCAGTCATAATGAGGGTTCTAAAAAGATGAAGGTGGGAAATCTAAAAAGACAGCTATTAGAGACACAACGCTATCCACCATTTCTTCTTACACATTTTCCCTATCTTGACAGTAAGTTCAAGTGAGAAGGACAAGTAGGTGATATATTACATCTTTTCTTCTGTCATCCAACTCTAACCTCTCTCTCTCTTCACTCCCCCTACCCACCATGACCATTTACATGAGGATGTGGATTGGAAGACTAGAAAGGAAAATTGTGTGTGTGTGTGTGTGCGTGCGTGTGCGTGCGCACGCGCACGAGGTGGGGCTTATTCATGTCTCTCAATAATAGAATTTTAAACAACTAAAACCTATTTTGTTAGATTTTTATAGTGGCTTTTATCTACTATCAACAGGGATGAAAATGTTCACTCTTTGAATGTTCACTCCTTAGCTTTTTCTCAAAATTCCCTCAGAAATTTATTCCAAAAGTCTTACTTTAATCTCAGCTTTTTCAATGACTGAACTACATGCCAAGAATGTCTTCTTACTCTTTCTCACAAATATTTTCTTCTTGATTAAATTCCAACAGGAATTGACAAATCTCTATTTAACTGGAAGAGTAGGAGTCATTAACTTACAAGCCTCTTAAATGAGGACAGTAGAAAATCTCTCTTCTCTTTACTCTTTAGCAGACAAGCTTATTTACATTCAGTAAAAATAAAGACTTTTTGGATGTATTTCCATATGTTTATTACTATACCTGTCTCTTCACATCTTCGTTTTCTGATTTAAATCACAAGCTTCCAGAAGCCCGTAAGGAATATATCATTGATTCTGCCCCTGAATGTTTGCATTTTGAGAAGGTGTATGCAATTTTAATTAATTTGTTTTTTTCGATGAATCTTATGAAAGCTCACTAAGTACAAATACTTTTTAGTTGGTCATTCTTTGAATAGCATTAATTTTTTTAAAAACCACACATAATCAAAAAACAAAATTTACTTTGTTTCAAGAAGGCTTGGATTCCTTGCCTTGTTTTACCACTAATTGTGTATCTTTGGAAAAGTAATCTACTTTTTAAAATATTTTTACTTACTATATCCTTAAAGTATATATTTATTGAGGGAATTCTCTGGCCCAAGAAAGATTACTAATGCATGTTTATTTAAGTGAGCAAATTTATGGATAATATTTAAAGTTCTGTGTTTACATTAATCTGGATAATTATGTTATATGACAGTTTAAAAGGCAGAATGATTTTAACACTTTTTTCTCATCATTAACATGAAAGCATAAGAATATTATCAAATTAATATATATTCAGTCTATCAGTTTCTTGGATATGTTATATAAAAAGATGACTAGAATCTCCATATTACTCATTTTTTATAGCACCATGATTATTTTCTTCAAATTACTTATGACAAGTTCTCATCCTCATTTATTTGTTTTACTTCTCCACTAGAGTGAGGATAATAGCCATTATTTAGCATAGCATCTAGCATATAATCGATGCTTAATATTTATCGCATGCATTAATGACTATATTAGAAACACTATATATAGTTAGTTATTTAGTTAGTGAATGAATAAACTTTTTGCAGTGCATTGGGTACTAGATTAACTTCGGTTAAATAAATTAGAAATTGATCTAAGATTGGTTGGTAGTGCCTTATTTCTTTTAGTTAACATTCAATGATGAATTTTCCAGGGCCTCTTGTTTATAGATTTTTTATATTGTTTTTAATTTCTATAAGATCAAAATGAATTTCATGCAACTACATATTTGTGGTAACTATGCTTATAAATTTTACTCTTTTGAGAATAGTCCTGATCAGATGGGTAGATGAATGAATGTTTGGGGGAAAATGACCATTCTTTGGCTGGTAACTGACTAGCTCATTCATGTACAATTAAGCTGGATTCTGATATGGCCAAATCTCTGCTTTTCTTGTGGCCTTCATTATTTCTTTCTTGAACTAATGAATTGTATTTCACATTATAAAAGACATTTGCTATTTAGCAGAAGACTCATTTACTTTTTTTGAAGTGAGTGTAGTATATGAAATTAGTAATAGTTAATCAGATTCAGTAGCATTGGGTCATTCTAACCTTCTCATCAAAAGTTTATATATAAATCAAAGTGCCACTTCAAAAACTTACAAAAAGTAATGTCGCTTTTGTAATAATTAGAATATTGACATCTTTATTATTTATATTGACGTCTGAATTAACATGCTCTGGGAATGCTGAAAGAAAGTTATAATTTAAGAATCCATCAGAAAGTTACTTGTTCAGTATAAATCAGGTAGAGAAGAATTAATCCTATGACAATGAGAAATATTATCACCAAGTATGTGAACCTAGTGAATTTATCTTTTGTATAAGGATGTATCTACTGAACGGACTACAGTAATTATGAAATATTAGCTATCGGGTGACCCTCTTTTTAGAATAGTGGTAGAAATATCCAATAATTTATCTCCATTTCCTTGTTCAGACTACAGTATTTCTTACATGGATCTCAGCAACAGCCTCCTAATTGTTTTTCCTGCTTGCTATCTTATTCCTCTTGGTTAATCCTCTACTGTGAATATTAAGGGGTTTTTGTTTGTTTGTCTTAATAAATCAGATGATGCCACTTCTATTTCTAAAACCCTTCAGTGCCTTTCCATTACAACAAATTAATATCCACATTTCTCTTCACAGCTGAGAAGACTCTGAATGATTTTCTATTGACAATCTCCTGAGCCTCATTTTTTACTAGTCTCCCTTTTCCCCACTATGCACTGGTCACATGAGCTGTTTCTTATTTCATGATTTCTCTTGGGCTTCCTATGTGTAGTCTCTATCCAGCATTATGAATATCTATCTATCTATCTATCTATCTATCTATCTATCTATCTATCTACCTACCTACCTATCATCTTTCCTTCTTTTTCTTCTCTAACAAAAATTTCCCTTTTATATTTATGTCAGTATTTATTCCCTTCATAGATTAAATTATAATTTGACATTTGCCTTTGTTTGAATACTCTTGTTAAACAGGGGCAATGTGCATCTTCATGCCTAGCACAATGCTTGGCACATAATAAATAATCAGCAAATATTTATTGAATGAATGAACAAATGCATCAATATTTTCTGCTTTTTAGTTCTCTCTTTTCCAGATTCCATCCTTACTAATCTTTTTAATCCATTCTTTCTTCATAAAGTTATTTAAAATCTCCAGATTCTAGTTTTCTTTCCAGGGCAAACGTATTTTCTGGCCATCTAAAAGTAATCTTTGAGTTTATATGTGTGCCCTCAGTTCACCCTGAGAGTGACTTACTTATAAATAAGATTAATATTATCCACTATATTATGATTTTTACTATTTTAACTCTTAGACTGTCATCTTTTTCTCCAAATTGTGGTGATAATTTGCTAAAATTCTCTCAGTAGTGGGATATTTGAAGCACTTAATGGGCTGAATATTTCATTCTTTCTCTCAATGTTTTATATCAAGTTGTCACAAATTGTAAATGTACCTCCAAATTATTTCCCCAAACAATTTATTCTTCAGCAAATATAGAGTTTATAACATGCACCATCTTAGGCACTTCTTGGGATACACAAGTGAATGAAAAATCTTGTCCTACAGGAACTATGAGCTATATAATATGTAAGATGTACACGTTTATTCATAGTATCTCACAGACTGTAAATATTGAAGGAAGCAAAGAGAAATGCTATGGGAATTCAAATGTATTACTTCAAAATGGAAAACATGAGAAGATTAGAAAATGTTCATAGAGTAGGAAATATTTGACCAAGGTTTGAAATCAATTCACATTTTATTTGTAGAATTTGAATGTGTGGAAATTATAGCAGAAAACTTTTTAGGAGGAGGAGGGTAAAAAATCTTCAAAAGCATAGAAGCAGAAAAAAGTGGATTAAATAGGATTTGAGTGGTAATATTTGTGTAGTTAACTACTGCATTGGATGCTTTACATATTATCTTAATTTGTGCTCTTAAGACCCTAAGGGTACATAACCTTATCTATGTCTTAATGATGAGAAAACTGAGCTTCAAATATTTTAGGCCACTTTTCCAATATCATGCTATTATTATTTTAAGGCAGAAAAGACATTCGAATTTTATCTAACTTCTAAACAATTTATATTAGTGGTATGAAAAAAACAGGGTGACTGAGGGAAAGTAGTAAGAAATAAATTTGAGGCATATCATAGAGGACTGGACCAAATAATGCACAGGTAAAAATTGTTGCTAAATTTTCTGGATAGTTATCAATGTGTAAACGTGATTGTAATATCAGGAGATACTTTCATTCACTTATCATGTACCAACAATAAAACCTCCATTTCATACTTACCCTCCTGGGGAAGTTTTCCTGTTATGTAGACTTTTCTATAACAGGCCTCATATGTATTGAAATATAAAAAGCCTTATGATATAAAAAGCCATATAAAACCCACAACACCACAACATTAACTGGTGTCCTTTTCATTTTTCACCTGAAGTGCATTATGAGTATGACACTCTTTCTCAGTGTCATATACATTATCATATACTGTGATAATGGCAGTCAACTACAGATTGGAGTATATAGTCATACCTTATTTTCAAAGTGAGCGACAACACGACAACACCACTTTCAAACAAATGCAATAGGATATTTTCTCCAAAACTCCAACTTAATTTGAAAATGATGAATACTGATATATACTGTTAAATTCCCATGCTAGAAAAAAGAATTCCAGCAATCTTTTAACCTTATCACACTTTTTATATGCCTATAATAATTAATGTCTAAAATAATTATTTACTTCACTAACAGGTCAGCCACAGGACATGGACTACTACTGAACTTTGATTGTTGGGAAATAAATAACCACTTGTGATTTGAAGTCTAAATATTGCAATTCTATTACATTGTAAGATAATATAGTAATGATGCATATATTCATCTCCACTGCTGTTGTCAGCAACACAGCAAGAAGAAACATTAAGAACTTACCTATTCTAACATATTAATTAGATAACAATTAGGATGCATATGTAATTATCAGAATATATAAGGATATGCTATAAAATTAATGATTAACCTATATAGAAACATTATAATTCATGAATTTATACAGCTAATATGTATTTTATGATTTTGACTATTAATTCCTAATTTTGAAAATGATCAAATTTATATGTATTTTACAGGAAAATTATCACTGCCAACTTTCTCCCAAATTTCTTTAAGATTTCTTTATTTCTATTTTTGACAGAGTAGATATTTAAAAAAAAAAAAAAAAAAGACCCATCCCCAAATACCTAAAGTACTGAGAAAATATTTGTTTAAAAAAACCTAAAAGTATTTGTATAGGACAGTCATTTATATAATTAAATTAAAGATTTTAATGTGTAGTTAAAAATACAAATTAAATCACAAGGCACAATTTTAGAGTAAACAGATTGGCAAAGTTAAGTTTAATCATAATACCAATTGTTCCAAGAATGTGGATCAATATAGAACTTATATAGTGCTAATGAAAATATACATGATATGTGACCAATTAACCTAATGGTTGTGAGTTCGTGTGTATTTTGCTTGCAATAAGAAGTTATCTATTCTTGCCTTTTAAATTAAAACTTTCTAAAAAGTTATTTTGAGTGGCATATTTTAGATTATTTATTTTTAAAAGTCTATTTAGTTAAGTAGTTATTAACTATCCTATTTAACAAAACAAGGCATTGTTAATTTCACTAATTCTTTTACTTTTGAATCTTCAAACACTTCTTTCTCTCTTAAATTCTCCCCTTCACTAAACTTAATTGACTCTGAATTGTTTAGTAGATTGTCCCACTTGACACTTAAAAAAGTGATTAGACTTAAACAGTGACTAGCCCTTAAGCCAATTAGTTATGTTTCTGCTTTGTAAAGATATAGTGGAAAGGCACTATTTTATGCTTTATTTTTCACTCAAATAAACATGCAAATAAATTACCCAAAGGGTGGTTTATAATCAGAAACTTTTGTGGTAGTGATAATATCTTTGACTGTTGTTTTTTTTTTTTTTTTAAATATTCAGTTATTTTTCAGCTGGTAATGTGTAGGATGTACATGTGAAATTCTAGAGTTGTTTATGATAATGTTCTCTTGGTTCTCATGATTCCCTCAGGTCCTTTGGACTAGAGTCCATTATTCTATTGACTTCAAGAATTTCATTTTGCAGTTTGCCTACCTTTATGGCACCTGGGGTCCTGACCAATCTAGGTCTTAATTAATATATTCACTAGAAGATTAGGGAGAGACAGTTGTGGATGAAAAAGAGGGTATGTACAAGTTCAATGATGAAAAGTAGTCCTCGCTGGTTGATCTGATCATAAATTTCTAACTGGGCAGTTCATGGTGGGTAGACATGCCCCAGGCCTATAAAAGGTTTATCTTTGCCCTGTCCATTGTTTTTGTGCCTCTAGGTTAACACACCTTTGAAATGTCCCCTTTTCAGACCCTTCAAAGGCATAGCCACCATCAGGGGAGCACATAATCTTGTTTAACTACCCTGTACCTTGATTTCTCCCACCTTCATGTAATCTTCCTTATGTTCCCTCCTTAATTCCAAATGTATAAATGAAATTGCAAAACTGTCATTCTTGGAGCACTTAAAATTTTGCTTCCTAGCATTGCCATTAATTTGGCTCAAGTACGCTCATAAAAATCCTCTACAGGTTTAGATGTTTTTTATGTCAACACAATTGGCCTAAATGTTGTCATTGTGTGTTGAATCATACATATTCCCTGAAAAGAGATAAGTCTCAAATCTCAAGACCTCAGATGTGACCTTCTTTGGAGACAGGGTCTTTATAGAGATAATCTAGTTAAAATGAATCATTAGGATGGGTTTTAATCCAATAAGACTGGTGTCCTTTTAAAAAGGGAAACTTTGGACACAGACACATAGAGGGAAGATGATGTGAAGAGACACAGGGAGAAGAGGCCCATCTATAAGCCGAGGAGAGAGGCCTGGAGCAGATCCTTCTCTCACAGCCCTCAGAAGGAACCAACACTGCTAATACTTTGACCTTGGACTCTTAGCCTCCCAAACTGTAAGGCAATTCATTTCTGTTGTGTGAGCCACCACATTTGTGGTACATTATTATGGCAGCCCCACTAAACCAATATCTATGGCTCTCTACACCTTTTCTCCAAATTCCTGACTACCTGTCTTTTCCAAGTCAAATTGCTATTGAAATTGACCATCCACATTTGGGAACAGGAGAAGCTTTAGGCTTGAATGAGATCTTGATGGAGAGAGCTGGACTGAAAGGACTCCTCCCTTGGGCTAGAATTACCACATATTTTTGGGAAAACCTGGCACACAGAGGTTCTTAGATTCTTAAAGGAAAATTTGACATTGGTAGAAGTTTGCCCAATGACCTTAGGGATTAGGGAGGAGCTGGACTAGGTCCTCTGATCCTGAAGTTCAGCATATGCTTGGAGACCTGGAAATCAGAAAGCTTCACCCTGTGGTCAGCGTGGAACTAGCAGCCCTCCTGCCCCTGCACCAGCAGCTCAGTGTTACGGAAACGAGCAGCACCGCCTCCACTTGTTTATTTGTCCCACCAGACCTCAGAGCTAAGAAAGAAAATAACAAACCATCTAAAGAGTTCTAACAGTCAGAAAAAGGAAGATCCAGTCAGTGCAAACACATTTCATGCCAGCAAAATAGAGTTGCTGCAAGAGACCAAAAGGCACTTGAGCAAACTAATAACAAAAACCCTTAAGAAAACTCAAGTGTATCCCAATCACAAACAAATGCTTCCTGGAACTAAAATCACATGATTTCCGAACTAAATACTTTAGTAAGTAAACTGAAGGATAGCATGCTTAAATTGTGAACCTCTTTACAGATACAGAAGAGCTAGGAAAAGAAATGTTTCAAAAGAGTGAAAATAAATTTAAAGAGGTACAAGTTATGATAGAAAGAAACAACACGCCATTTTGAGTACATAAAATAAAAATAACCAAAAATTAGGAATTCCATAAGAAAAAAAAAATGATAGAGCTTAAGAGATTATAAGTAACAAATATATGAAGAAATCCCTTAATGAGTTGCATAAAGAACTAAATTACCAGATTGACAAGTCTCACTGTTTTAGGAGGTTTGAAAGGAAAATAAAGTTAGGCATCCTCTCCAATAATTAAAAGTTTAAAATCAAGAAAAAACACTAAGAGCTTTCAGATAAATTCCATTGCAAAAATTTAAATAAACTATTAGAAAAAAGAACCCAGCAATTTATCCAAGAAAAAAAGTGCTCTACAGGCCAAATAGAGTTTATAGCAAGAAGATAAGAATCTTTCACTAAAAATGCCAACATAATCAATTATCAACAAATGTAAGAAGTAAAACATATGATCACTAATTGAGTTTGTCAAGATTTGATGAAATGTCTAAATTTCAAAAGTAAAACAGGTATGTATATAAAATAGTTGAACACAATAAATATTGTCAAATGCCACAAAAATATTATGCTAAAAGTTAAAGCGTTATACCGTTTTAATAAAACTTAGAAATTAAACCTTCATTATTCTACAGTGCTTTGCAGATTTTCGTGAATGTAATAAAACATTTAAAAAAAATGAAATGACTCTTGAAACTCAGAAGTAGAGGTAAACTACTAAAAAATACTCATAAAAATAATATTTAGTATGGTCTATTTATATAAATATATTTAGGTGTACATGGATAAAGAGAAATGGAAACTTACAAATAAAAAAGAAAAATGTTCATTTAATGCCTCCCTAATATTATAATCACACTTGTGTATTTTTATAAAATGATGTATGGTATGCATACGTGCAAAGAAAATTTCGACATGTTTTTCAATAATTCTATTAGAGCTTAGAAAGCTTAATACCTACTCTTTTGGAGATGGTCTTGAGGGACCATAACTGTGTTAAACATTTTTAGACTGGTTTTCTTATCATTTATCAACAGAGGTTTTTCTCATTTTCTTCAAATTATGTAAAAAGTACTAATGTCAGCCAATCAAATTAGTTTTTGCCACATGTACAGTTTTGTCAGAATTTTGTTCTTTTGTGTTTATTGGTATTTGAAAACGTAATACTTACAATGTCACATAAAAATTGGCATTTGAAAATTTAATACTATGTTATGTACACAATATTTGTGATATGAATTCTATAGCTAATAAACACAATATAATGTTTTATAGGTGATCATCAAAAATTTTGATTTGTAAATATGGAGTTAGCCTCATTCTATATAGTGTTTAGAAAAATGAAGTAGAGTTGTAAAAAATAAAACTTTTTAATTCCTGTGATGTATCCTTATCATTTTTAAAGTTAAAAAACATTTATTACATAGTTAACCAATATTTGTTGCCAATATTTAAATTATCCTTAGAATATCATGCTTTTTGTCTTTATAATACTAATTTAAAACATAGAAATATTCTTTCTTAAAGAAGTTATAAAAAGTTTATCTTAATAAGATTATGTGTATTATATATTTCCTTTTTAAACTGATTTTTTCTAATACCATATTATTATGCTTTATTTTAACATTGCATAATATTGCTTTGAAGCACAGCATTTAATTATATTTTTATTACAAATGATTTTCTCCAGTAAGATTGTTATAATTATTTTCCAGTTAATAATTCCTCCTTTTTCTGTATTATAATAGAACTTCTCTGTATGCTCAGCTTACAAAGATATTAACTAGTATGTTAGTTGAAAACTACTACAATTTCAGAAAAATTGTGGTAATTTGCATTACAAACCTTCAAATGAGCTGTAAGCTCTTACGTGTTCTATTTTATATATGCTCTGTTTGGGGAGATAATGTGATTCATTAAATTATGCATTATTTTCTGCTCTTGTCTGAAACTACACTGATTTCTTTTTCTATAAGCACAGTAGTTTGATTGTAGCTGAGGGTGCTTTTTTTTTTTCTTTTGTTAGTCCCATTATTTTATAACTGGATGTTTGTACCTTTTGAGCTCCTTCACCATTGCCCCACCCCCACTCCCACCCACCTCTGGCAACTACCAATCTGTTCTCTGGATCTAGGAGTTTGGATTTGGGGGTTTGTTTGTTTTTAGATTCTTACAGAGATCATGCAGTATTTGTCTTTCTCTGACTTATTTCACTTAACATAATACCCTCAAGATCTATCCATGTTGTTTCAAGTTTCTTCATATATATACATATCACATTTTCTTTACTTATTCCCTCATCAACAAATAGGTTGCTTTCATATCTCGGTAATTATAAATAATTATGCTATAAACATGGAGTGGAGGGAGATGCAGCTATCTATTCAACATACTGTTTTTGTTTCTTTGGGATAGATACCCAGAAGTGGGATTGCTGGATCATATGAAGTCCGTTTTTAATTTTTTTAAGAACCTCATACTGCTGTCCATAGCAGCTGCACCATTTGCATTCCCACCAACAGTACACAAGGATTCCAGTTTCTCCATATCCTTACCAATTCTTGTTTTTTCTTGTCTTTTTTATAATAGCCATTCCAACAGGTGTGAAGTGGTATCTCATTGTGGTTTTGATTTGCATTTCCTTGATGATTAGCAATGTTGACCATCTTTTTATGTACTGGGGGTTGCTTTTTACTTGAAAACTAGAACAGTTGCAACTTCAGTAATTGTCCCTAATTTGTTATTTTGAAAAATAAATTCTTAACTTGATTGAGAAACTTTATTTCAATACTCCACTTATCTACCCACTCAATAGATTTAGGCACCCCTCCTTTATACTGTATGATTATATCAATTTTAGAATTTATCATAAGTATTTCAGATTTTCATTTACATGAAAATTTTGTCAACTAAACTGGGAGCTCCTTTAAGGATAATATCTTATTTTGGTCCATATCACGGCATATAGGCTAGATGAACATTTAGAATGAAGGAATAAATAAAAGGTATACTTTTTAATAACAGTTGATGTAGCATTTTTTTGGAGGAAGTTTTTATTCGGGGTGATGATTTGCTTTCATTTGATAGTAACAGAACTGATGAATGATCTGCGTATCAATTTAGCCTGTTTTCAAACCAAAGATTATTTTTCATATTAAACAGATACCATTGAAACAGATGTTTCTGAATCAGTTGCCCAAAACAAATGAAACAAAGCTTTGATGCCACATAAATAAATAAGTGTTTCATGGTAGCAGTTTCAAATCTGTGGTCACAATGGTTAGTATTCTATTTGTATGCAAAGCGTTTTCATTATTTATTTTCTGAATGTTTTTGAAATTCTAATTATCTGGAATATTTAATATGCATTTTCCCTTTCTAATGCCCTGAAGGAAAAATGTTAGAAGTGTAAATGTTTTAAAAGGATGAATTTTAAACACCTTATAGATTTTTTATTATTTGTGTTCTAAAAATATGGTTTAATATGAGTAATATATGTATTTGCTGACACACCAGAATTTTAAGAAAACTTCAAGACCAAATAAAGATTTCTAATATTGGATCTAAATGGCCTGAATGTGGGTCCCAGCATTGGCATTTAATACCCTTGCTACCTTGAGCAAAGTCGATGTTCTAACTTAGCTTTAGTTGCTTATCTAGAAAATAAGAGTTATAATCTGTTTCATATATTTTATTTTTCTTTAGCTCTTCTGTTCCTCCAAAAATGTCTTGCTTCTTTAGAATTGCTCTCGAAGTGGCCATCATTATTAACCGAAAAGCTCGTACCTCTATTACTATTTGATTTTACTCACTTATAAAACTTTTTAATGTTTAAATTTATTTATATTTTATTAACTTTTAACATAATAGCTTTATTGAGCATAATTTACCCTTTAAAATGTACATGTTAGTGGTTTTTAAGATATACTTATATAACTATGCAACCATTACCAGTGTCTGATTTTAAAACATTTTAAACATACACACACACACACACACATCCACACCCCATACCCATCTCCAGTCACTGAGACCACCAATCAGTATTCTGTCTCCATGGGTTGGCCTATTCTGGACATTTTATATAAATGGAATCATACAATATGTGGGTTTTTGTGACTAATTTCTGTTGTTAGCATGATATTTTTCAGATTTGGTGACCCTGACTTAGATTGATGTCTGGAAAACATAAGTGCCAATAGTTCTATTTTTTAAATTTAATAGACTATTATTCAGAGCAACTTTAGGTCACAGCAAAATTGAGCAGAAGGCACAGGGACTTTCCATATGCCCCTTACCCCTACACATGCATAGCATCCCCTGCTATCAATGTCCCAGGCCTGGTACATTTGTTGCGGATGATGAGCTTTGACTGGTGTACATTTAAATATCACTCACACAAAGTTCACAGTTTACATTAAGGTTTACATTCTATGATTTTGGACAAATACATAAGAACACATATCCACCATTATAGTATCATACAGAATAGTTTCACTGTTCTAAAAATCCTTAGGGTTCCACTTCGTCATCCCTCCTTTTCTGCCTCCAAATCCTTAGCAACCACTGATTTCTTATTGCCTATAGTTTGCCTTTTTCAGAATGTCATATGCTTAGAATTCTATAGTATGTAGCCTTTTCAGATTGGCTTCTTTCACTTAGTAATATTCATTTAAGGTCTTTTCATGGATGGTAGCTCATTTCTTTTTAGCACTGAATGACATGCTGTTGTCTGACTGTACCATGGTTTATTTATCCATTCACCTACCATTTCAATTTCATTGATTTCTGCTCTAATTTTTGTTATTACTTTTGTTTTGCTTACTTTGGATTTAATTTGCTCTTCTTTTTCTAGTTTCCTAAGCAGGAAGCTTACAATATTGATTTTAGATCTTTCTTCTTTTTAATATATTCATTCAATGCTACAATTTTTCCTATAAACACTACTTTTACTATATCCCACAAATTTTTATAAATTGTATTTTTTCATTTAGTTCAAAATATTTTTAATTTCTCTTGAGATTTCTTTTTTGATCTATGTACTATTAAAAAGCATATTATTTAATCTTCATGTATGTGGGGATTTTCCAACTATCTTTCTATTATTGATTTCTGGTTTAATTCCACTGTGGTATGAGAGCAGATATTGTATGATTTCTGTTATTTTAAATTTGTTAAGGATTGTTTTATGGCCTAGAATGTGGTCTTTCTTAGGGATTCCTCCATGTGAATTTGATAAATGTGCATTCTGCTGATGTTGAGTAATCTATAAATGTCCATCGTATCCAGCTGACTTATGGTATTGTTGACCTCACGTGTGTCCTTACTAATTTTCTCCTGCTGAATCTATCCATTTCCAGTAGAAGTGTGTCGAAATCTCCAATTGTAATAGTGTAGTCAGTTGTAATAGCAAAATTGCTGTAAATGGGCCCTTGGTAATGTGGTGAGATGTGGGAGGTGGGGAAGCATTTCATAGTCCTACAATTAGGTCTCGGCCTTTTAATGAGCCTGTGCCTTTGGATTGTGAACTTCACAGGTTCTCAGTTTTGTTTTATTTTGTTTTTCCACCCTTTAGGTGGTACAGGATGGCCAGAATGGGCTGGAGCTGGATATTTCTCTTTCCGCGAGTCAGTCAGATTCCAATAAAACCTCAGCAGCTTAGGCTCTGATTAAATGGTTCCTGAGGGCAGACGTTTTGGAGAACAGAATGCTCTGGTGTTGTTTTCAAAATGTGTCCTTTCCCCCTCCCTCTGCTGGAGGCATCAGGGGATTTTTCTCTATTATTCACCATAAGACCCTGGTAGAGCTTCAGGAGATAAAACTCACAAAAGTGTGGGGCGCCGCCTGTGACTCTGGGTCCCCAGAGTCTCAGACTTATCCACACAGAGCCTTCAGCAATTCATCATTTGCAGTTAAGGTATCCTTTCCCTGGTGCTAGTTTCCATGATGGTTTCCGCTGCTTGGTTTCAGCTCTAGTAGGTTATGAGCCTCTGTATTTGCCTGTCGGTCTCTTGAATTTGGGAGGCATCAGTTTGCCCTTTGACCTCACTTTTCTCTTACGGATCTAAGAAGAGTTGCTGATTTTTCAGTCTGCTCGGCCTTTTTACTTGTCATTAGGGTAGAGTAGCAACTTCCAAGCTTCTTACCCGCTGGACCAGAAAACTGATGCTTCTTATAGCTCTATTTTAAAGTATTCTAAGAGCCTAACCTGATCTTAGATTTTTGGGATTTCGCACAGCTTTGAGAATTTCATGGCCTTTATAATTACTGCAAATTTTGGTCTGGGCAGAGGACGTCTCGATCATAAACCATATTTATTTTAAGATGTAGATATTTCTAAGGAATTTCAAAAAGACAGTAGTGTTTGTGTACATGTATAAGTGACTATTAAGGGAAAAGCTTATTTTAAAGTAGAGTTGAGTCATATTAATTAAATGATAAATTACCTTTGTTCCAGTGCCTCAACACACTCAAATATATATTTAGCTTTCTTTTGCTTAAAGAATTTATATTTGCTCTTTGATATTGACTCTCTGCATGGTTAACCGCTCTTATCCTTTATATCTCAGGTTAAATACTCTCCAGGGAGGGCCTCCCTGCCCCATCTCATGTAATGAGCCACCATACCCATTGCTTTCTATCACATTACCCATTTTATTTGCTTCACAGATAATATTTATTTATTTATTTATTTATTCATTTATTTATTTATTTATTTATTTGCATTTCTGTCTCTCTTCCCATAAGGTAAAGTTCAAGAGGCAAATACCCCCTTTGGCTTTCTACTTGCACTTCCCTGTGTCCTAAGAAAAACAGAATGAAAAATACAGAGAGGAGAAGAGGAGGAGGGAGAGAGAGGAAATGGGTGTTTTTCCATCATGTGGGATATTGAAAATGTGACAACACAGATCGGAGACCACATTTGTGCTGATTAATGGAGACAACGGTGACCAGTTTGGCAATATGCTGCCCTAGTCTGCGGGGTCCTCAGCATTAGTAGTCAGCAATAATCGGTGCAGGCATTAGCACCAAGGTCAGCCCCGGGGCAGATGTTTGAATCTGGCAGCAGCAGATGCAGTTGTGTCTCTAGCGAACACTGGCAACACAGATGATATTTGGGGAATGGCAGAAACTGGGATGTTCAGTGAGCAAAAGAAGAAAGGGAGAGTTGAAATGCATGCAGTCGTCATGGAGACAACCGGCTTCTTGGAGCACTGGGTATGACACTTGAGGAACCTCACAAAATTATCTAAGAAGGAATTGAGGGAGGCTGGATTTCCTGAAGAATAAATAAAAACATAGATTGCCAGAGAATATTTACTTTGTTCGCTTGTTTTTAATCTTCTCTTATTGCCAGACTAATGAGGACTATGAAACAAAGGTTTCTTTCTGCAAATAATTAATTTTATTTCTTTGTCCCTGTGAGAGAAATCAGAAAACAAAAACGACAACATAATCACTACCTATATCTGAGGATTTTCTGTACACAAGGGGGTAGAAAAATCAAAACCAAGTAGTTCTCTTTTTTTAGTCATATAAATTTGGAAAAATAATATAGATGTTTAGAATAATTAAATTGTTTTTTCCAAACACCTTGATTTCAAAGCCAAGTTCTCCAGTGCTTAATGTAGAAAAAAAAATCATGGAAAATATTATTCTCCCACTTTTCTAAATGTTCCCACATGCCAATCACAATTCCATGATTTTCTCCCAATTGAAAACACATACGAACACTACTTGAGTGTCTTAACTTTTCTGCAGCAGAAAGTGAAATTTGTAGCAATCCAAACTCAGTCCTGGTTGTGAATATTGTCATTGCTCTTATTGTCCCCTCCCCCAAACCAAGACTGTTGGGAGTTACATTCTCTACACCAGTTTTCCGTACTTGTGAGAAAAGGGTCTCAACTTGGTCACAGACTTTCAAAAATAAATGCTGAGTAAGTCGATCTTGGTCATTGTTCTTAATTTTTGTTCCTTTGTGTAAATACCCGTGGTAAGTAATGATGTGAGTTTCTTGTGTCTTATTCTAATCTATAGTCTATAGAAGATATTTCATCTCACAGTGACTTGAATATAATTAGTATGATCTATTTCTCTTTACAGGTACTTATTTCAACAGTACTTGAAGTTCACGTTTACATTTAAGGCCTAGGATACCATAAAACTGAAACATAGTTTTTCATCTAAGTCATATAGCCTGCACCTAGGTTGTATTAAAATTGAATATTTTCTTGGAATATTTAGAGTCTGACAAACCCCTAAAACAATTTCAAGTAAAATTATATTTTATGTTTATAGCTGAACATTAAAATCAAGTTTATTGGTAAATCTTCACATTTATCAGCGCAACTTCAATTTAGAAATAGCTAACAGGCATTTCTGAAATTAGAAAGGAGATTTGAGGGTCAAAAATAAAGATTATGTTTTCTTTTATTTTTCAGTCATTTTTTTTTCTCCCCAATGTTGCTCTGGGTAAAACAGGTGCATATTATAGTTATTATTGGATTTTCTCCAATTTATATTTTGTTTTTCATATTCTTATAAAACTGTCTCCCAAAATATGTTTTTCTATATCTAGAAAATAAACATGATATTTAAAAATCTATAAAGAGGACCTATAAGCTAATATTTCTTATTCAAAAGATCTCATGAATTGTATATATAGCTGATACTTCAAGACTTATTTTCTTTCAACTACACGCACATTAAAATATGAATCTTTAAGGTTCTTTAACTTTTTCTCAAAATCTTTAGTAAAAGATATTAATATAGAAATGCTTTCAATTTTTAGAGCAAATATAGTAACATAATATTATGAACATGAGGACAAGACAGTATAAATATCAAAACAAATAAGTGAATTACTATTTATTTGCATAGCCATATCTTTTGGGACAATAGACATAGTCACGATATAAATTTAAATAAGTGATCACATACTATTTCAGAGTTGTTTTAGCTTGATAATTGTGATATATTGACATTTATAGTAGCAACCTCTCAACAAACTGAAGGAAGCATGATATTTTTTTTCTCATCAATCAGTAGAAAGTGATGGGTCTGAAAGGAAATATGAAACACAAACTGCAAAGTGTGGCCTGTTTGCCTTGCCTCTGGAGTTGGAGTTTGGACAGATCATGTTTTCACAGTAAGCTTACTGTCTGCCTGAGAGTCCTTGGCTCAAGTGGAAGTTTCAATACTTTCAATCCTTGCACTGGTTAGAAGTCTGCATGGCAGCAAGCTGGAGTCTCCGTCCCCTTGATAGCCCTTGCTGATAAAAGCCTACGACTCCCATAACCTGTGTTTGGAATAATTTTACCCCCAGTATGTGTTCACATAAACACTGGGCTTTAGTTTGTCGTACCTCAGTTGTACAGTAGGTGTCCTGCCTGCTTCATAGACTGTCCAAACCTCTTGATTTTGGTTCCCAGTGTTATTCCTTGTTCAAACAAACTTCAAACCAGTTAAGTTGTCCCAAACCACTTGAAATGCAGCTCTAAGCCAGGCACCCCACTACAACAAATTTGACTAGGTATTGACAGACTTTACTCCCTGAGTCATGTAAAAACCAGATTTTTCTTCATGTTTTCAGAGAATGGTTATCGACAAGGAAAAATGTTCATGACAATTTGTTAAATAGAAAATGTAAGCTACAAGAGATTGTGTTTAGACTAAATCGATGACTGGACCCAATTATTCAAAATGAATAGAAAATCCTAAGGCTTATTAGCAAGCTAGGAAGCCATATTGGAGGCCCTGTCAAGCCAGGCCCCCTGGAAGATACAGGCCCCACACAGGAGAGGCATCCCAACGGTTGTAAAATTCTCTCCAATTTTCGGGTCATAAGTTGTGTCCTATGACTATACTTCTGGTATGAAAGTTAGCTGTTAACTTGCATTCCACCCAAAAATATGTTTACTTGCTCTTTAATGGTGATTATTGGGGAACTTCAAAGTGTTTGGGGGAACATCATAAGTAGATCAGGTAGCCAGAAGAAAACTGCAGAGATCTCTCCCAAATGTGGCTACTCTTGTTTACTCAGAGGCGCTTCCTGGAGGTGTAACTGCCATATTAATTAGGCACACCCTGTGGGGAGTATCTCTATAATGGGAATTACCCATTCAGAAAAGATGATACAAAATATATATGCCCACTTCAGCTGAAGACAGAAATCACGTCATCTGGGCCTTGAAAGGCGTTCAGGTCAGCCTCAACTCACTGGCTGGGATTGCCTTAAAGTATCAGAACCAAGGAGTAGTCTGTATAATTGAAAATATGTCCTATTGGATTAATGACTTGGGCCAGTTTCAATGCAGAAACTTGAGAAAACCATCTGGCTATCGAAGGTAGACTGTTTTGGTTTATGAGATTTGTTCTGCTAAGACCTTGAGGGACATGACTGAGGTTAATATTGCAGGTTGACCACACCTAGCTGCATGGAGTCCTACTGCTAATAGCCTTAATTAAATGCTATATAAGAAAAATTAAGGGCTTAGGTTAGATTTCTCCAGAGTAGCTGGGGAAGTAGCATAATTTAATGGGAAAATTTTCTAGAAACCAAGATGATATTGAAAGGAGGGATGAAATTTGGGAAGACAATTCTCTATGGAGCTCTCACGTCTCCATTTCTTACAAGTAGAGGCACTGGCTATTGTATTGTTGTAGTTGTTCTGGAATGTCTTTTTAGGGATGTTTGTATAAAAATAGTATATACCACTGGAGCAAAGAGTATGCATGTTGGCTGCCCATGACTTAGGATTCAGTTTCCCTTAATCAGGGGTCCTCTCCTGTGGAACACAACCCACTATGTGCTCAGGTACCATCTGGCCCTCTTGGTGTCACCATATGGGATTGAGGACTCAGAGAGCAGGAGCAAAATACGTGTTGATACTCTGGCTACTGCTACTGAGGTGAAGAAATAAACTGTCTTTTGTTTCTAACTCAGGAGTCTCATGTCTTCTGCCAGCATCCATCAAGTTGCGGCAGTCCAACTTGTTAACTTGCAAGTAAAGTAAACTCTCAGACCTTTCACAGTTCTTGACAAGGTGATAGTATTACTTCTGGGCCAAGACAGAGGAGAAAATTATATGCATACTCTGTGCCCCCCAACCCCACCCCACCAACCCGTTTTTTACTTCTGTTAGCCAGAAGCACACAATGAAAAGAACTGTTACTCTGAATCACTTCATGGAAGACAGCCCCTTGCATAATAGGAAAAACTGGATGTTCTATTAGATAAGAGATAATTAATTGTGTAGTATGCTAACTCACTGAAATGTTGGGGCTTATATGTTACAGTAGTGGAGGGTATGCATAATTTGACCAAGAATGACAGAGTAACAAATGTGAGTGGCCAGACAGCACACACATAAGGCCTCCTGACAATATTCATGGAAACCAGCTATAGATGAATGTTTAAGGCACTCCATCTTAGTGGGCAGCAGACAGGATGATTCCTTTTAGTCATCTGCCAAGTTATATAAGCTGCAATTTCAAGGATTAAATGTCCCATAGCCCGAAAATTTATCTCAGAGTTTGGCATCTTGCCCCTGCTAGGTCCCTGAGCATTATTCTAGAACGTGATAGGCAATGAAGGACTTGCTTGTCTATCATTGACTCTGTTTGCCCTAGAAAATGCTCTTCTTGCTGGTCTAGTTTATGGGCCATCTAGGCATTAACCTTTGTTCATTTATTATTTTATGCATCTTTTGAATTACTCTATTCAACATAGAAATAGTACTGGATGAGGGGTGCTACTGAAACCATTTATAGACATATGTAGCAATTTATCAGCAGTGAGCAACAGACTAAGAAACAATATTTCAGGTTACAATTATTGGATGACTATGTTATTATGAGACAAATATTTAGTAAAATCACCACCCACCATAATATGGAATAGCAAACCAAGGTTTTACTGGACCCGTAGCTCTTGGGAAAATTGATTCAAAAAATTAAAATCATTAGTGAAGTTGGCTAATTTTTTCTGCCTTTCAATTTCAAATAGGAGTCTAAGAGAAATAAGTTCATGCAAGCATTATCTGTTTTGAGAGCTAAAAAGGGAGAGGATAGAGAAATTTACAGTTTAGCAAGATTGGGAAAATCTACTGACAATAAAGACAAGACTAAAAACAGATTTTGGGCAGCAAATACCTAATAAGATTTTTCAGTTAATATAAGTGACTCAGTCCTGAAGGAAAAATAAAATGAAGGTTTACTTTCCTTTCTAAGCCTATTGTTTTAGATGGCCTCGAGATAGCCACTATTAAATTGAGAGCAAGGAGTATAGGGGAGATGAACCAAGAGATAAGACAGATGAGAAATATTTCTAAGAAAGAACTTTTGGTATGGTTCCCGGTACCTAGTACTAACTAAAAGCAAAAGTCCGCCCAAGGTGGAAGGAATTTTATCACCAAAGAAACCAAATCCCTGGCATAGAAAGAAAGCCTTTGACGTTTGTTACATAAACTGCTGTCCGATTTCAAAACTTGCCTAAGAAGGAAGCAGGCTGCCAGAACTCCACAGCCATCATGGAGGATATAGCACCAACGTCCACCTCACCTGTGACTCTACAGGAAATTGAGCCAGGGAAGACTATGTGGGGTATGGTGAAGGTCCATCTAGAACAGTGTTCTGGGTTGTTAGTTTCAGAGAGCAGAAGCGGGATCTGATCAAGTCATTCCCACAACCGCCAGAGCAGGGCTTCACGGCGCCCTCCCACAGCACTGCATCTTCAGTGTTTTTTGTCCTTCCTCCCCCATCCCCATTCTTTCCATCTCTGAATATTCAGGTGCTTTTTATTGTGGATACTTTATCTCTGCCCCATAACTTTACAATGGATGGGTGAGGAGATAAGGGCATATAATCATCTTCTAGTTAATAGGACACAGGACGTTGACAATGTACCTGACAGCAATTTCCTGGATTTCAAGCCCAAAGCAGAGGTCTCTGAGGACTTGGGAACAGTCTGAGCCAAAATTTAGAAGCAGTCTGAGTGCCTGAATTACCAAGTGGAGGGAAGCAAGATCTACATAAATTTATTTATGAGAAATATAATTCTATTATGTTAAGCCACTGAAATTGAAGATTATTTCTTCCAGGACTAGTGTTACCCTAAATTGACAATTCTCAAACTTATATTCATTTTCAGCACCTAAAAAGCCTTTTTTAGACATGTTTTCCTAATCACCCTCCCCCCCCCATTAAATTTTAACACCATAGATATAATCTATATTTGTTTATGCACTACATGCATATCCGTGCTTTATCCATAGTCACCCCTACTCACCAACCCAGAACCCATCTTTGTCCCCTTGGGGGTGCTGTTGCTCCAGTTGAGAATGCATGCCCCATCCTAAATGATATCCCTGCTCACCTCTCCTACCTCAAAAGACAAAAGAAAGAAAAATGTGTGAAAGAAAGGGGCAGTTGTGAGAGGTTGCCAGGGAAAGCAAGGTAAACAAGGGTTAGGCTTGTTATACAGTTAAGTCAGTGTTTTCTCTGTGGATAAAGAGTTTCGTGTGCTTTAGAGTCATCTTTCTCTTCTAGGTTCAGAGAAAGAGACACTCTTACCAATGGAGATAGCCTTTAAAAATGGAAATTTCCCTTACAAAGAAAGGGCAACTTCTACTTTGGTTTGTGGAGCTTTTCTTATGTCTGCAGTTTCTCAAAAATAATCAGCTCAAAATAATCCTTGTGTCAAAAGAGCATATTTTGAGGTGGCATATTCTTCTACCCTTCCCAGTTTATGGTGGTTTATTGCTAATGTGGCATGAATTTATGACATGTTGGGTCTAATAGTAATCAGCATGTCCTGGACGATTGGAATCACATAGTCGTTTGATGTTTCGCAATCAGACATTGCCTCCGCTAAGGCCTTAAATCCAGAGGTTGTACCACAGTGGTATACAGTTCTCTGCTGCAGATGAGAAGGTCTTATTCCAAATCCCTAGTGGTCTGTGTCATGTCTCTCTTCTTGGAATATTCCCAGGACTCTGCGCAATGTTCTTTTCTACAGCAGAAGTTAGCAGATTGTAGCCCCTGGGCCAAATCTGACTCGGGGCCTGTTTTTGTAGTTAAAATTGTATAGGAACACCACCGTACTCCTTTGTGTATGTGTTATCTACGGCTGTGTTTGCACTACAACCACAGAGTTAAGTAGTTCCACTGTAATGGCGGGATTGAATGGTTGCACTACATCAGCAGAGCTTGGTAGTTGTGATAGAGACCCTATGGCCCTCAAAGCCAAAAATGTACACCATCTGGCCATTTGCAGAAACAATTTTCTGACTCCTGCTCTATAGCATCGTTGGATCTGCTAGATGATATGACCCAAGTGGCAGAGCTATTTATAACGCAGCCTACACCTGATGGTGAGTCTCCTGCTCTGGATGCCACTTAAAATTGGCAACCTTCTGAGTCACCTGATAAATGATTCAGAGCAATATTTCTAATTATGATATATGCTCTTCCAAAATTCCGAAAATATCTACCAAGCACTGGGACTCTCAGTGGCAGAAGGTTCCAGTATCTTGGCATACACTAGATCATTGGACCCTTACAAGTTTTATGAACGTGGCAGGCCTTTTGCTCTAGCAAGCCCTCAACTTAAGGTATACAAAGTATTTGCTACTTCTTGCTTATTAAGTTCTCAAGAAAAAGTCAAAGAGATGTTTCATAAAATTCCCAGATAATCAAGACCCCTTCCGAGTATACTGTGACAGAACGGAGCAGAGTTAACTAGTCTCAGGGCATGACCATACACTACTTACAATCCATCTCAATGAATGCTTTTGACTTTCTCTCCTGATAGGGAATAAAATAAAATATATTCACTAGATTAATAGCAACTATATTAATTTTCTATTGCTGCTGTGACTAATTACCACAAACCGAGTAGCTTGAAACAACAAATTAATCATCTGGAAGTTCTGTAGAACAGGGACCTCACTGAGCTAAGATTAAGATGTCAGGTAGAGGCACTAGAGAAGATTGATTTACCTTGCCTTTTCCAGTTTCCAGATTTTTGCCCACTTTCCTTTGCACATGGTACCCTCCCACCATGTTTAGAGCCAGCAATGTTGGTCCAAGTCCTTGCACTGCCATCTCTCTATTTCTCTCTTTCTCTTACTCTTCTACTTTGGAGGACCCTTGTAATTACATTGGACCTACCTGGATAATCCAGGATAATCAACTTATTTTATAGTCAGCTGACTAGCAAACAATTCCATCTACAACCTTAATTCTCCTTTGCCATGTAAACTAACATCTTTATAAGTTCTGGGAATTAGGACATAGACATCTTTGTCAGGCCCTTACTGTGCCTACATATCAAGTGCAGAGTCTACGTTGCTCTAGGAAATATACCACATCTGGTACAGCAGCAATGAGAATGGGTCTGTCACTCAGTTAAGTACATGAAACACCACTATTCAGGTGAGCCCCTAAAAAGCACTGGGACATTCCTGAAGTCAGAGAGACTAGAAGTATGAGGGGGTCTATGAAGAATCTGGACTATATCAGTAGCTTTTTTTTTTTTAAGATATTTATAGAAATAAAACAAATGACAGAAAAAAATTTACTTATCTGTCCCTGAAAGTTAGTATGTTACTATAAAAGAAATTGTCCTTTGGAAATTGTAATGCTAATGCAAAACATAGCAAAATAGAACAAAACAAAACAAAACAAAAAACCCATAATTTTGAGTTTCCTGTTAAGATCCATCAATCAAACCATATTATGTAAAAACTGGAGGTGTCCTGGAAACTCAAAAATATTACGTATTGATTATATGAAGTATCTCTTGTGGGGGAGGAAGAAACTTTCCTCTACATTCAAGGTTCTTTTGTCTGGTCTAATAATCAAATAGGCATGAGACAGATTAATAAGAGAAAATAACCAAATTTAATCACATACATGTGTATAGGAGTCCTGCAAACATGAGAAGTTCAGAGACAGAAAAGAAATATGAGGTATATATGACATTCTGAGCTAGGTATGAGGTAAGGCACCTGGGTCATTGCAGGGAGAGCACATGTTCAGTAATTATTACTTTGCCCTAACATATAGGTAGGTAAAAAGTCATTTCTGGTGATAACTCTTATCATGGACCAGGCCCCTAATTTATATTCTTCCAGATAGTTGGGGGGAAGAAGGGGCAGAAGTTTCTCTTGAGCCCACAGGATCTCGGTTACCTTTAGTTCAAAATAATCTACATGCCACTGAGGCACTTCTTGAGATGACTCGTTCTCATAGCTTCTAATTCATTACCCTACTCATTCATTCTATGCAGATTTTCTTACTTCATCATGGATAATAAAGTAGAATAAATTGGTGTTTTCTCTCTCTAGACTACAACCAAACAAATACAGATATAAACAAGAACAGGTATACATATAAATATGTTTTGCTGTGTCTCAGGAAAGAATTCCTATGGCTGAGATTTTATATATGCCATGACAGCCAGTCTAGAACTGAACTGGAAGTGAATGAGAGAGAAGACATTCACAATAGGAAATGTATAATTTACGAAGGCGCAGTTATGTCTATAAAGTTCAGAGAAAATAAACAGTTTCGTTAACTTCTGTGAGAAAAGAGGAAAAAATGGGAACAAACAAAAGATGAAATTGTTTAAATAAGAGTATATACTGGAGTGTGTGTTTAATGAATGGCTTGAATAATTAATCCATTTAAAATAATTCTCAAATGAATAAAATGTAGATCATTACTTGAATTTTCAGACAAGCATCTGCAAACTGGAATATAGGGAGGGGATAAAAAAAACATTCAAGAAATAAAACTTTTCCTCATCGTTTATTCCAGGTCCCTATCTCAACTCTTTGTATTTTACCAGGTGACTAAAATCTATATGAGGCAAAACACATTAGGGATTGCGTGAGTGAGGTTTGCAGACTGGATGTGGCTCCCACACCATGTTCTGAGAGGCAGCACAGCAAACAGAGCATGGTCTCTGCAGCCAGTCTAATCCCAGTTTAAGCACCTATTAGTATCTGATCTTGGGGAAATTACTTAACCTCTGATTCTTCATCTATAAAATATGGATTATAGGATCTACCTCTTGGGTTATTATAAGAATCAAATGAGATAATACTTTCAATGCATGTAAAGCAATGCCTGGTGCACGTTAAGATCTCTGTAAAGATGTATTCAATGAAAATAAATAAAATTGCTTTTTTACATTAAAATACTCTATGATGTGGAGCAATCACCATATTGTTACTAAAGCCCAATATTTAAGTTTGCTCTGCCTCCGTGCTCTGGCCACAAAATGCATGAGCAGGGGTTTTCAGTAAAGAAAATAATTAGTTTATTAGGATTGGCCAGTCTGGAGATAGGCAGGCTCACGATCTCTGAGACTCCACTGCCCGTTAGCATGCAGGTTACAGATTATATAGGGCAAAATTGCAAGATACTGTGGGTTAGGGGTTTGGGGTCATATTAGGAGCTGATTGGTCAGAAATGAGATAAGGGTAATAAATCATTTCTTCATTTCTTGAAGACAACTGAGTGGTCAGCTCCTCTGCGTACCAGTTTCAAGGAGAGGTAGGCAAAGGGGTCTTCCTCCTTAAGCCTGGAGAATTTAAACATAACATAGATTAAGATGTTATCTTTAGCCTGCCAGGGACCTAACCTTGTAGTCAGAACAGCACTATTGTCTTCTACAACCTCAGGCGTCAGTAATCATCAAGGTGAGACTAAGGTCAGGTCAATGAAGTATACTGAGAGGGAAGGGGAAAAAAATGATTATTTTAAAACTACAGTTTAAATCAAATCAGAATTATGAAGATCCTGAGTTTCAATATCAACTTCCCAGAAAGGGAACTATGACATTTTTGGAAAGGTCATAGAATTTGAAATAACTCAGCATGAAATTAGCCAAATAAATTCATGAAATGTGTTATAGTTTTATATAGACAATAGTAAGTTTTTATTAAGACAGATACTATATAGAAAGGAAACAGTTATACCAAATTCGGTGATAGTAATCAGGTTTACCATCAATTTATTCTTTCTCAAAATTGCCACATAGATGCATAGGTAGAGACAGTGACCTCAGTCACATTAGCTGAACAATGTATAATCATTAATCAATTTATATCACTGTGATATAAAATATCAGGAAAAAAACAAAAAAAATCAGGATGTTTACATTATTGTTTGATCTTCTTTGTACCTAACATACTGTTGTTAAGCTAAAAATAAAAGCCAAAGTGAGAGGCAACAAGCATTTTGAGATCCAAAAGAATCGTTATTGGGGAAGCATTGATTCAGACAGAAACCCACCTAGTGTTCCAATTAGGAAGTGAAGGCAAATGCTATTTATGAGGAAGGAAAGGAGAACAATTACATCAGTAGAAGGAAGGAATTTCTATAGATGCAGTTAAGATAACGTAGTGATACCAATTGTAATGAACGATCTTTAGTTTTCAGTCCAGTAGTCATAATATCTGCTGTCTTGTTATCTTTGCAAACAGTTGTTTAGGATACAGTGCTGCTTTAGGCTCAGTCCCAAGGTTACTTTGCCCTGTTTTAACATTCCAAAGGTTTGAGGAGGCCTGCAAGGCAGTTCCTCTGGGATGGCAGCTCCAACTCCATTTTAAAGTGGCTCCCTTTATATTATTTTTCACAATGCAAATACTATTAATATATTTGTGTATCTCTACCTTTAAAAGTTATCCCATATTTTTGAGAAAGTATAGAGACAAACATTGAAAGCTTTCCAAGTTTACAGGCGTTTGGGAGTTAAAATAATTTCTGAAAAGTGTTCCTATTATATAAGGATTGTTTGGTATCAACAGTAAACTATACTCAGTACAAAAAAAAAAAAGATATAATGATAGGGTAAGCTTATTATCCTCATTAAAGGTCCACGAAGGAGTAACTGCTAAGGCAATATTTCATCCTGAAAACAGGAAAGTTCTAACTTCAAATTTAAATGAATGTAAATTAGCATTTAAATGTATCCTATAAACATGTATCAGGCTGTTATTATTCAGTATGATCATTGTTTGTGGTGATTATTATGTGCCATTTACTGAGCATTCACTGCATATTTGGAGCCTTAGTAAATACAGTGTGTTTAATTCTGTGGACTTCTTATGACTTTTTTCCCATATCAGATAAACATCTCCCTTAAAGCCTAACACAGTGACACAAGGTTAAAGGAAACGGATGTATTTTTTATTTTTGTTTCTCAACAGTTTTGTCTATTCATTGAAATTTAGGAACTCAGGAAAATTTAACTTTTTTAAACTATAACTAATTGGTTGTTTTGCTATTTTTTTTGTGTGCGAGAATTTATAGGTTTCATTCTGAGACTATATCTTTTTAAAACACTGAAACATTTTTAATATTTTTATCTTTTACATAGTTATTTGATTAGTGTTCTTTACTTTCTGCTTTTATCAATGCAATTTTCTGCTTTTATCTGATATATATCATTTATGTTTTATCATTTTAATTCAAGCATATTTTTATTAATTTTGAAAAAACACCACAAATGCTATTATTATATAATGTAACTCTACAAAACAATATTGACTATTATAATTGAAACATTAGTTTGCATATCCAAAACTGCTTTTTATTTTGGTTAGATTTAAAAATATTTTGGTTGGTAACCTTTCAGTGCTTTCCCTCAGTTACATGACCCGGATTTCAAGGCATTTGTTTAGACAGCCTCACTGAAGAGCTGAAACAACCACCCTCAACTACTTCCCCTGTTCCTGTGAAAGTCTATGAAACAACAAATTGAGAAATAAACAAAATCGTCACAGAATTAATGTCATTGAACACCAAACACTGTTCAATATTGAATGTTATAGTTGGAAGTGTGTTAACTTGGACATTTCTTCAAAGAGAAGAACTTTGCTAAAGCCAAATAATTTGATTGAAATCATTATCTTTCAAAGGTTTTTGTTTAAAAGAGAAATCTTTCTAAATCTTTGAATTGTGACTTTTCTCAGTGAAACAGTGATCACATGGTTTATGAATAAAATATTTTGAAGAAATTTGTGGTACAAGATGTTAGGCTAAAAACCCCACAATTCAACAGATAGCAATTCTGTCTGCATTCTGTCAGCATTATTGGTTATCTTGTAAGTAAATACCACTCATCACCGCATTTAGGTCCATTTCCTTTTTCATATATATTAATAGAAATAAAACTACAGGTAAAGGGCATTATATTTTTCCAATAATAGCTATTTTGCACTCTGATATTTGAGTTATTTCCTATTACTAATTTATATTGAATTCCACTTCCAGAAATGGCTTTCTTTTTTTTTATTAATCTAATGTTCTAATTTATCCAAGTCTTATTTGGGTTCATTTAGAAAAACCAGGAGGCAGCTAGAGCTGTCATACAGCCCTGTTAGGTGTTATGACACCAGGCCTTGGTTCTAAGTAACCAAGAGGCGATAAGGAAATGAAGCAAACAGGGCCTAGCACCACACAGAGAAGAAACTAAAAAAAAAAGCCAACAGGCAGCAAGGAAAGGACTCTTCTAGATAAAAGAGAGAATGGTGAAGGATTGTTTCTTGGGAGTTATAAAGTCATAAATAACGATTTAAAAAAAAAACACACATTGATACTGCAAACCATAAGTTCACTTTTTTCTACTGAGTAAATTGGAACAAACAACACCATTTTACTACTCAAAGTATTTCCATAACTCTTTCTCTGGTATTTTTAACTTTGTCAAAGAACTTTGGATCTGAACTTTTCCTTTTCAGATTAGTTAATGACTACTTCCTTCCTTCCCATTGACCGAAGAATAGACTTGAGTATCTACAAACTGTTTACTGGTAGTAACAGTGGTCTCTGAAAGTTTTCACCCAACATAAGCCTTCTCCTGTAGTAAAATGTCCATTCTATGGGAGAAACCACAGAAAGGGTATAAGAGTGGACAGCAGAGTTGCAGATGAGTTTCAGGAAGACTGAGATGATTTCCTTTCTACTTTACAGTGGCTCCTGTTTTTCTTGCCCCTGGCATGACTGTTCACCCTTCACACCTGTGGTCACATTGGAGCTCCTGTTTTCTGGATCCACTCTGAGGGTTCACGGTTGTTTTTTTCTCATACAACCTCCCTACAAAATGTTATCTATATGAATATCAGATAGCATTGCCTCGGTTCTTTTTCCTTCTTTCATTATCAACTTTATTATAAGTTTGATTACTCCTTCTGACTCTAGAAGAGGTGGTGAGGGCTTGATTAGTCATGTCATTAAGAGTTCATTCTCAGTGAATGGAGATCCTTGTGGCTGTTGTAGTGGTCTGCCTAGATTTAGTTAGAGTTCAATGTCTGTGGAATTTCTCAAAACCCTGACTAATTATCAAAAGATATAACAACCCATTACTGATTTATCTACAGTTACTACATATAAATATGTAATAAAAACAATAAGTTGAAGTTATAACTTCTGGTTATAAAATAAATAAGCAATGGGGATACACTGTACAGCATGGTGACTGTAATTAATAATACTGTGTCACACGTGTGAAAGTTGCTAAGAGTAGATCTTAAAAACACTCATCACAAGAGAAAAAGGTTTTCTTTGTAACTAGTATGGTGACAGATATTAACTAGACTTACTGTGATCGTTTGCAGTATATACAAATATTGAATCATTATGTTGTACACCTGAACTGCAAAATGGGGCAGAAGGCAGAAAGCTCTTCTAGGATAAAGAATAAAGAACAAGGAAGAGAAAAACAGAAAATATCTGATTGGCTGGGGCCACATAGTCAGCCTTGTTCGGGGTGGGAAGACAGAGGTTTGCTTGGTGTTCGGGCATTGGCTGCCTAAGTATACCGCATTTCTGGTCAAGGAGAGCCTTTACAGGGACATGAAAATTATTAAAGTTTTGTTTGCTGGTGTGGCACCCCAGGCAGGAGCAGTTCCATCTTGGACCTGGAAAGTTATTTCAACAGCTACAACTTAAGCGCCATGTTATAGTACTTTGGTTGATATATTTTGATTAACATAATTATAATAATATAGGGTTTATTTTGTAATATCCTGTTATAAACTTGTATAATGTTATTTTCTCATAAAAGATAAGTGGAGAGAAAAATGCATTTCCTGTTGATGGGATACTTACTTAGAAGAATGGATTTTCAAAACCTCGATTTAAAATAAATGCTTTAGGGTAATAATAAATGTATTTTCTTCACATATGATAGAACTTACTCATCCTACTCAAAGTATATCTAAGAAATGATTCTTAATTGAAAATTCTTATAGATTAGAAATCATGCCTGTAACAGAACTTTTTTTAATTAGACGCTATAAATAATTACTAATGGTGAAAAAATAAAATGGTAACCTTAAAATCTTTTACATTTCTCTTCACATTTTTAAAGTTCATTTTATAATTCAAAGTCTTTTTTTTTTTTGCTTACACACTAAAATTATTCTAAATGATGTTATTACTTTGCAGTAATTCTCAAACTATTGACAGCTACAATTAAGAAATTAAAGGAAAGAGAAAAAAGAAAGTGTCAATAGATACTATTCTTTTGTATCGTTAATGTGTAATTATTCAACTTCATTGTAAATACCTTTAACTTTTATAACTCTCTTCTAACTATAAATGAAAAATGTTTTCTATAATAATTGCTACAGTTTTCATAGTAGTAAAATTTTGGTTAATTATTTATGTTCATAAAATACTTATTGGGACCCTTTATTATAAGAACTAAAATATTTTTGTTATTTCAATACGTTTTCTTAACTTTAAGTTTATAGTTTGATTCGGAATTGTGAACATATACACATGTATATGTATAATAATTGCCAACATGTTGACTTAATCACAAGTAATAGACCAGGTTAGTACTGTCAAGTCACGTTGGGGTTTATTCCTCCATACTCCCACTTCTTCTCTGGGGTCAGGGCTTTGTTCTTTGTTACACAGGGACAGTGAACTTTATTATTTTAGATATCCACGTGGAGTTGTCAACACAGGATAGATGCGAAAGTTGTTATGTTAGATGATCAATGGTCAATATGCAGAAAGCTGTTCTTAGAAAACCTATACTTTAAGAAGTAAGAATAACCCATATATAGCTGCCCTCCCTGCCTAGACAAAGGGTTGGCCGAAAGGGTTTATAAGAACAGAGTGCTGGCCACCATATTTTGATTAATCTTTAACAAAAAATGTTTTCAAAACTTAACAGTAACCAAGCTTTTTTCCTAGTGGGGCCATTTAGGCCAGGCCAGACCCTTTTCTTACTACTACATGAAACACATCCTCTGTGTTTAAATTCCATCTCCCTCTTTGTCCAGTTGAAATTCTCACTTTCTGATGTTCAAAAATGTTTTAAAAGTAAAAAAACCTTAATATTAATTGTTGCTGTAATAATCTTCCTTCTTCATAAAGTAGAATCTGAGTTGACCTGCCAAAAATAACCTTGATAAATACTAAACTTGGGAATTGACTGATAAAAATCAATAGAGATGAAGGGATAGAGTGTGTGTTAAGTTGGGTCACAGGAATTAATTGTTGGAGCTGTTACTGAATGAGAGAGGTACCCCTCACTGTAAGCCTGTCATTCTGCTTGTACTGAACAAACTGGACATTTTTTTTCTTTTCTTCCCTGCACCCCCACAGCCTTTTTTTTTTTTTTTTGAGAGATTTGAATGTTTTGAATGTTTAGATGTTTAGGATGACTTTCAGTTATGCGAAGGAGAGAACTGGCTTTTTAAAAAATTTGTCAGGATAATGATAACTGATCAATGATGCATTAATTGCATTGTGACAACAAAAATATACTTCCATGAAGTGCTTTTTCCTCATTCTTCCTATAGAATAGACATTTGTGAATTTTTAACAAGAGAAATATTTAGCACAGTATACTTCTTCTTGAATTTAAATTAAGATTTGTTTTAAGTTGGATAACACATTATATGCATTTAAATAAACTGTACTGCTCACTATATTCAGTGTTACTCTGGGCCATATATTTTAACAAGGAAGGAACTTTGTATAAACCATATCTTTTAATATCATATCAGCATTAACTAAAATAATATTTGGCCTCTTAAATATTCCCCAGCCTTAGAAATCAATATTAAACATGGCTGGATAATTTAAGAAAGACATCACACACACACACACACACACACACACACACACACACCCCTTCTGTTTCCTTTTGACTTTTTAGATAAACTTGCAGGCCAGTCAAGCTTGAGAAGTGAAATGACAATAGTTTTTTATTTTGAATTACTTAAGAAAAGGGAAATATAAACCTATTTCGATTACTATGTGTTTAATCTGAGAATAACTCATAAAAATAAGCCAGTAGATATATAGAGATTGACATATAGATCTATAAATATTCATATATAGATACAGATGTATATATAAGTGTAATCCACTGGTGGAATTAGTATAAATATTTCTTAGTGTCTTGCCACTGATTTCAACTTAAAAAGACATTTTCCCCTTTGATATGAACATATATTATTGAGGTTGAGATTTTAGTCAAACTCTAAGTTTTTATAGTGTTATTTTAAAAGTTGATTTATTATATGGCTTGATATTCTCGTAAATAGAACCACTGTTGACAAATTACTCACTACCAAATATGGAATATAAAATTAAAGTATAAAATTATTATTGCTGGTTTTATCTAAACAAATTCATTGTTTTTGAAGTTAGTGTTATGAGTCATATAATTAATAAATAAGATATGAGTTATTATTTTGATTACAAGCACTCTGTTCACAAAAATTGATTACAATAACGTGCAAAAATGAAAACAGGAGCTTAGAACTTAGCATTATTTTCTAACTTATTCTATGATTTATTATAGTCTCCTAACTACTCTACACAGTTAGAGATCAGCTGACTTTCCAGAGAAAATGTCTTTGTTTAACATAGTATTGAAAAATACTTCAGATTTACTTTAACCAAAAAATGGTTTAGAAAAATTGCATAAAAACCAGCTGCTGGGTTCTGATCTCATCTAAGAGATGTGGAAACTAGATAGTGTTTCCCCCTCCCTTACAATAAGAAAAACAATTTAATGCAAATTCATCATTTTTCTAATTAGACAATAAATGTTGCAATGGAAAAAAAATTAAAATAAAATCAGGAATGCAAAAATCACTATCAAGGAAAAACAGGATCCAGAAATTTAGCCCCCTGAGATATAAGATGTTATGTGGCATATAAACTGGTAAGAAGAATCAACTAGATTTTAACGAACTGGTAAAGTCTGAGGATGAATAACCATGGACTCTGGAAGCTGGAAGCCATATGGGGACACAGGCAAACCTAAGTTTGAAACGTTTTGCAAGCTTTTCCTCCAGGAAAGGCTGGAGAAAAATCCTAAGAAAGCTTCTCTCCTGCGCTGCCTAGGGAGTGAATCATCCAGTCTCATCTTCTCTGTCTGTGTTGTGGAAACAAACCCTTATTAGCAAAGTTATCAAAACCTGTTGCCTGAGGGTACAGATGAGAACCACTGCAGTCCTGAGAGAAGAAGAAAAGAAAACCCGCCCCTCGGAAAGGAC
>NW_011888834.1:19837-23381 GCF_000151845.1 Pteropus vampyrus | reverse complement strand
TGTTTTCTGAAAAAAAGTAAATGTTTTGTCAAAGTAATGTATATTCCTTGGGGCATAATTTATCCCAAGAAGATAAATTTCCTGAAAAACTATAATGATTCAGAATTTCTCTAGCTTATTGACCAAGAGATCGATCACACAGATGATTCCTGGGTCCCATTGGCTATAGCAGATAATGGGTTCCCAAATGTGTTTATTTCTATTTGCTACACAAAAAAATAAATTAGCAAAAACCCAGGCGCTTAAAACAACATACATTTATTATGTCACAATGCTCATGGATCGGGAGTCCAGGCACAGCTTAGATAGGCCCTCTGCTCAGGGCCTTAGAAGCTGAAACCAAGGTATTAGTAACATTGCAATTCTCTTCCGGAGCTTGAGGTCCTCTTCCAAGCTCATTATGTTATTGGTAGAACTTAGTTCCTTGTGATTATAGCATTGAGGTCCTCAGTTTCTAGAGACTGCTGCTCTCCACTGGCAGCTTTCAACATGGCTGCTTCTTTCTCTTTGAGGCCAGAAGAGTCTTTTGTTTTTATGGCTTTCACCAATTAGATCAGTCCCACCCAGAATACTATGTTTGGGGAATCATTCAAAGTTAGCTAATTAGGGACCTCAGTTACTTCTGCAAAATATTTTCACCTTTGTGATGTGACAAAAATCTAATCACACAAATGATATCATGCTCACAGATCCTACCTACATACAAGGAGAAAGGATTATTCAAAGGTTTGCACATCAGAGGATTTAGAGGATGATTTTAGCATTCTACTTACCATGCCAATTTTCAAAAATTGCCCCAATATTGCATGATTGAACCAGCTCTTTGTTAAACAAATCTCTTGGGAATTTTAGCATGAATAGGCATTTTATGCTTTCAAAATTCGCTTCTTAACAGCCCCTCACTATAGTCCTATCTCATCATAAAGCTCTCTACCTATTTGTACATAAGAGATTTGAACAGCTCTTGGTGTTTTGATTCAACTTTATGGAATCATCACAGATCAACATTGTGCAGCTTTTTTTCTATTGACCCAGTATCAAAGTCCTGCTCATCTAAAGTTGATAAAAGCAGTTGCCAACTTGGCGGAGGCATCCCCTCACATGATTTCTTTTAAGCCCTATCTTAACCTTGATGGTCCTTTACATTGCCAATCTTTCTGTCCATTGAAAATATGCTATATTTTCTAGTAAGAAGACTTAACTTTCTATGAAGTCTTACTACTTTCTCCCTCCTGCATTTCTATTCATCATTGTAATACTTTAAAGGGAAGCTCATAACTCCCTAACTGCTGTTTGTTAAGAATCTAATAGATTCATTAAAACACCCCTAAAAACTTATTAAAACATGCCTAGAAATCTAGATTTAATCTCATTTGTTTATAGGTCATATATTAAGAATGAAACTAAAAATTATCAGGCAGGATACATTGTTAACAGATCTCAGCTCAGCCCTAGAATATGACTCCTTCCCAGAGGCAAACATCTACCTAGATGACAGAATTTGTTGTGGTACCATATATAATAAAAAATTGGCTAAATAAAAAGAAAAGAGTTTATATATACAGTAATAGTAGAAGTGCTTTTGGGATAGTCTAATTTCTGAAAGCATTCGAAAAAATCAAAGTGCTCAACCTAAGTAGGAATCCTAATTTAGAATCTTTAGCAGATTAGAGACATTTAATAGTTCTACTGGTTTTTAAGGAGCTGGCTATTTTCAAGATAGAAACCCATTCACAGAGAGATATCAAAGCAAAAGGAAACGCCCTGGGTGATCATTGTTCTGTGTAGGCTGTTGTCACCAAGATCTCAATCTTCACTAAGCTGAAAGAGGTCATGTCTCTGAAGAAGTTCAAAGAGAATATTTGGAATATTATGCAAAACCAACTTTTGGTTCCAGAGTCAGAAAAAGGCCTTTATTACATGGAAATAATCCCTTCCCCACTTAGAATGGCTGCTTGTGACCTCAAATGAAATCTTGAAAAAAATTTTTCACATTACCCGCACATCTAGAACAAAGTGGCCACTGTAATCAATTAACATTAGTGAGGAAAAAAAATTTGTTGACTTGTTGATGACTGATACCAAAAATTCGTAATTCTATTTGACTAACACATGAGGGCATTTTGACCAAAAACAGATCATTGTATGGTCCCCATCGACAACTGATATTCAGTTGGTAGTACAAAAGTCTACTGCCTATTATCCAAAAGCTGGACAGGAATGTATTATTACCTTATTACACTCATCCCTGCCTTAAGGATAGTAGCCAAGGACATCACTTAGCATCCATTTTGGCCCATAAGTTTCCACTCTCAGAAAAAGAGTTAGTTACATAAAGTGCAGTCCAGTCTGTCACAATTCATCCATAATTACACACATACATACACACTTATGTGCATACTATATATAAAGGAAATATCAAAATAGATATCAATACATAATCTAAAGGTATATTCTACATACGTACATGATTAGAATTGTTTTGTTCTTTATTTCTATTTGCCTGCAGATGTGTTGGTCCAAATGCTTATCACAAGGCACTAATTATTAAAGTAGGGGAATAAACCCATATATGGATCAATTATGTTGACTCTGTACCTGGACCCCACCCCTTTATATAGCAATGCGCATATCATGATGTGCTGAGTAAGTGGGTCTACATGGATGAGTCCAATTATAACTGTCAGCTCCTAGAAAACAAAGCATACAGACCAAAACCTCATAGCCAACATTAAATATTTACTGGTGCGCAGCATCACATTTTAGTCATGGCCCAATGTAAAGACATAGGTAGGACACAAATTAACTTCATTTTCAAATATATAAGCAAGCCATTATCTTTCTCCAAATGGAAGTCATTCTCAACAGTGTTAAGAGCTTACAAAGTTTGTTCCATTAAGCAACCTGAGCAAAAAATGCAAACCCAGGCTATTCTGAATGTAATAAGAAACCCGAAAGTATGGCCATGATGCCTTAGGCAGCTTAACTTATTGTTGAACAGTTTATGAACCCAGACTTTTGAATTCTCATAGCAATTAACTTTCTTCTTTTAAAATTCTTACATATATACATGTATGTTATAGATGATTTAATTCCATGCATGCGTATCGTATGGATATATATATTACATAGGTATATATCTATCAAGATCTATATCTAATGTATCTATATGTATATCAGACCTAAATAAGTAACATAATCTCTTTTTTATATATATATTAAACCTTATATGTTTAGAGGCAGTAGTATGAACTATTTCTTTTTATTTACAGCAACAATCTCTATATATGTTGAACACTAAAACACCAATGAGTATATATAAGTTGAGTTGAAAGTCAGCTTCTATGAAAACATCCATGGAAACTATAGATTAAAGTGAAAATTCGTAAGAGTGATGGATTAAATAGAAATACTGCTTTGGAAGTAACTCTTATTTTAAGCTATAGCTTAATCACTGATATAGGCTTCTTTTGGAGGCAGGATTTTAATCAGCTATTTCAGTAAAGTTCTTAGCACCAATATAAATACCTTACTTTTGCTGAAC
>NW_011888834.1:16406-19212 GCF_000151845.1 Pteropus vampyrus | reverse complement strand
TTTTTTTTTCTTTCTTTAATCTCTTTTTAACTTTATTTTCCAAGTCATAGTAGCCTGGTGTTAAAATGATTTCTTAATAATATTCACAAACTAGTTATTTCTTTTTCCATATACACTACTGTAGGAATTCCAGCCCCACTCAAATTCCTTACAATTAATTCTGGGAGTTCTCAGGAAGACATCTACACTCATTCTACAAATTTGCACTGCTATCTACCATGTGGCAGCTTTTCTCCCAGGTCCTATGTCCTTTCTCTGCCAAGGGTAAACATTGCAACCACACAGACACTGTCCCGATGAGGCTTACGCTGTCTGCTTTAGTGTCTCAGAATGAGAGTTCTGCTACTTGAATTAAGAGAATTTCTCTTATCCCAGTTGGAACTGCTACTATCAAGGCTGCTGCATCTTCTGCACTCTTTTCTCCTTTTTCTTCTTTGTTATAAACAGTCCTCCTACCCAAAATTCTGGTGGACTAGTCCTTGAAGCCTAGAACAGAGGGCAAACTGATTGACAGACGCCATGTACATCAATCATTCCTTTTCTCTGTTTTTCCTGTCTCTCTTACCCTAGTCTTGCACAGTTAAGTATGATGTTAGCTTTACCTTTCGTAGATCCCTGTATGAGACTAAGGAAGATTATTCTATTTTGATTTACGTAAGAGGTTTTTTTTCCTTAAATAATCAATATTCCGTATTATGACTTTTGTGAAATGCTTTTTCTGCAAATAACGTAGTATTCCCCTCCCTTATTCTAGTCATGTGGTAGATTACATGTATTCATTTCAAATGTAAGCCAACTTTCAATTCTTGTGATCAATCCCTCTTGAGAAATGCTGTATTATCACTTTATATATTGGTAGAGTTGATTACTAATATTATGCTCAGGATATTTGAGATTATGTTCATGAGTGATATTGAATGATAAATTTATTTTCTTCAAATATCTTTGACGGGTTTTGATATCAGAGTTAAGCTTGCCTCATAAAACAAGCTGAGATGCGGTCATTCTGTCTCTCTTTTGCTGAAGGCGTTTCGTTGGTATTATTTCTTTTTGAAATGATTTTAGAATACAACATTGAAAACATCTGGGCCTGAAATATTTGTGCAGAATTTTTTGATAAATTCAATTTCTTTGATAAATTCATGGCGATCTAGATTTTTTTTATGTAATCTTAAATTACTTTTGATCAATTGTATGTTTTCAAGGAAGTTACTCATTTCATGAAGTTATTTATAATATCCCTTTTTATCTTTTCGATGTCTATAGGATCTGATGTGATATCATCTTTTTCATTCCTGAAATTGGTAATTATGTTTTCTCTTTTATCTCTTGATTAGTCTCACTGGGGAGTTTATCATTGTTATTAATTTTTTCAAAGAAACCGGCTTTGTTAATTTTCTATTTCCTTGATTTCTATTCTTTATTATTTCCTTCTGCCTGCTTTATGTTTAATGTACTTTTTTCTTGCTTGTGTCATTCTTTTTTCTAATTATAGAATTTTCTAGTGTTTTCTAATAATAGCATATATCTAATATTTCCTAATAATAACATCACTTTAGCTGTAACCTACAGATTTTAGATATGTTTTACTACTCATTACCATTTAGAGTAAAATAGTTTTTAAACCTTTTTTTGAGATTTCTTTATTAATAATATATGAATTATTTGGGAGTGTATTGCTCATTTACAAATATTAAAGGCTTTTCTATATATCTTATTATTAACTTCTAGTTTGATTCTGTTATGGTGAAATAACATTTCAATATCTTGAAATGTATTGAGTCTTAGTTTATGGTGCTACATTTTTAGTATGTTTTAGTAAATGTTCTATAATATTTGAAACGAATGTGTATTTTTCAGGATTGGGCACTGAGTCCTATCAATGTCAGGTCAGGGCGTTAGACTGTCGTTCAGATCTTCTATATCTTTGTGGTTTCTGTGACTAGTTTACCTATTAATTTCTAAAAACAGTGTTTAATACCTAAATGTTTATAGATTTGTCTATTTCTACCTCTAAATCTGACTGTCTCTGCTAGATGTTTTTGAAAGCTATGTAATTAAGAACATACTATTAAACATTTTTGTATTTTTCTGCTGTATTGATTCTAATTCTTCTGAAATTTCTCTTTATTTCCAATAATAATTCTTGTGTTAAAGTTGATTTTGGCTGATGTTAATGTGGCCACTACAGTCTTTTCATACTTTGTGTTTACATGGCATATATTTGTCATCTTTTTATTTTCTTTCTAGTCTTGTTTGTATTTTAAGTGTCTCTTATAGACAGCATATGTCTGGTCTTGCTTCCTAATCAAATCTGATGAATTCTGCATTCTAATTGGAATATTTAGTCCATATATTTTTAATGTAATTATTGCTATGGTAGCTTTATAGTAGCAATAGTTAGAAGTCATGAATATTAGTTAATGTGATATAAAGAAATCTTCACAGATTTCAGAGATAAATGTATATATCTTCTCTCTGAAAAGTCATAAATGTATTATAAACCCACACTTTCTAAAATAATCACCCTCTTTCTTGAAAACCACCCTTAGATCATTCCAAGAACAAGAATGTATCTTAGTGCTCATAATCTGTATTTTGATAAGGAAGAATATAGTGTATTTTAAACTGGTTTGTTTAGACTATATGTGAACTTAATATATTTTAATTAATAAAAGTGATTTTTTTAATGTGTTAAAAAATAACTTTTTAGAAACCAATTGTCTTACATGTAACATGACCTTTAAAAATATTAAGTCTTCGAGCCTGCAATTCCCTTTCTAGGAATCTATTCTAAGGGAGTAGG
>NW_011888834.1:4759-14987 GCF_000151845.1 Pteropus vampyrus | reverse complement strand
GAGACACTGGTCTGAGGGGATCAGCCCACCCCACCTAACCTACAGACTGAGTAGAGAAGTTGTTTATGGTTGGCTGCCAAGCCCTGAGCTGAGTGATTCAGAGTGAAGTGTTCACAGCAGGGCGGCCATTGTTGTGAGCAGTGTTTCTAATCCCAGCAACAGCAGCAGCACTGTGAGCCCCATTTTAGAGATAAGGGCAGGCAGATCGCTGCTGCCTACATGAACTCGGGCAGATATCAGGGACTTGTGGGTCAGTCCCAAGACAGCAGTTGGTCTTGCTGTGATCTGGGTCATCTGCGGGAACTTACAACAGTTACCAAATTTCCAGCAAGACCGAGGCTGTTTTGATATGACAGCCACCGTCTCTCTGAGACCCCGTCCCACCCAACCTGCAGACTGCCTAGGGCAAGTATTATTAGCTTGCTGCCAAGCTCAGCTCTGGGTGATTCAGAACCAAGTGTTCACAGCCGAGCAGCCATTGTTGTGAGTGGCCTTTCCAATCGCAGCAAAAGCAGCCAGCCCTGTAAGCTATATTTCAATTCCCAACAGGCAACCAGTGCTATTAGCCACATTTCAGTGCAAAACATGGTGGAGTAAGAGATGTCCCCATATCTCTCCCCTTGAAACAACAATAAGCTGAACATCTAAAACTCAACAAAAAACACTCAAACTGCACACCAGCACGTCTGAGCATGAGATCTGCATATAAGGACTACCACAGATGCTTTAAGGCATTATATAAAGTAAAGATCCAAGAGGCTTAGACACCACCTACTGGAAACAAAAAGAAAAGCACATTCTTTGCAACAGACTACAGTCAGACCTTTATATAATAAATCTTCTTTCTGGAAAACAGCATAATACATTTCCATTGATGCCCAGGAGGAAAAGAGTCCATTAAACACCATGAACAACCAAGGTGACAAAGCATCTCAGAAAGAAAGAGAAAAATCTCCAGAAAATAAACTTACAGACATAGAAATATGCAACTTAAATGACAAAGAATTTAGGATGATACTTCTGAAAAAACTCAATGAGATCAAAAACAAATCATATCAACAATTTCAGGAATTGAAAAAACAACTAGATGTGCAGAGCAAGGAGATTGAAACCCTCAAAAAGAACCAAAGAGAACTTCTGAAGAACACACTGCAAGCTCGGGAAATACAGTTGACCAAATGGAGGAAAGAATCAGTGATATCGAAGACAGAAATCTAGAAATGCATCAGAAGGAAGAAGAAAGAAACTGAAGAATGAAAAATAATGAAAGAAATACAAGAACTAGCTGATACCATCAGGAAATGTAATAATAATAGGTATTACTGAAGGCGAGGAAAAGGAGCAGGGACTAGAAAGCATTTTTGGACAAATAGTGGACCAGAATTTCCCAAATCTAAGGAAAGAGCTGGACTTTGGAATTTCAAGAAGTCAATAGAACACCCAATTATCTCAACCCAAAAAGGCCTTCACTAAGACACATTGCATCAAAGTTATCAAAAATCACTGACAAAGATAGAATTCTCAAGGCAGCCAGAGAGAAGAAAATGGTAACATATAAAGGTAAACCCATTAGATTATCATCGGACTTCTCAGCACAAACCTTACAAGCCAGAAAGGAATGGAATCAAATATTTAAACTATTAAGTGAAAAGAACTACCAGCCTAGAATAATGTATCCAGCTAAGCTCTCCTTTAGATATGAAGGAGAAATTAAGACCTTTCTAGACATACAAAAATCAAGAGAGTTCTCCAGTACAAGACCTGCACTACAGGAAATGCTAAAAGGGGTCAACTTACCTAAAACAAAATACAACAACAACAAAAATACATAATTAGGAATAAAGTGGCTATCAGACAAATAGAAGCAGAGGAATGGAACCTTTACTAAGAACAGGGCATTATAGCTTAAACAATAAGAAGTGAATTGTTATAACAAGATAGTAATGAACGTTCAGCATACATGAGACAACAATGACTAAAAAGAGGAAATTCAAAGAATAACCCCAATGGTAACAACACACCAAAGATTCAGAGCTGAAGTATATAACATAAAACAAGAAGAACCAGAGGCAAAACCCACAAAAACCAACCAAAATAAAGAAAACAGAAACACAAGGACAAAGAAGCAATGGAAACACCGAGCTATCAGAAAGCAAAAGATAAAATATCTGTAAGAAGACCTCATATTTCAATAATCACCCTAAATGTAAATGGACTGAAGTCACCAATAAAAAGGCACGGAGTTGCAGAATGGATCAAAAAACAAAACCCAAACCGTATGCTGCCTCCAGGAGACACATCTCAGCTCCAAAGACAAATATAGACTCAGAGTGAAAGGGTGGAAAATGATATTTCAAGCAAATGGCATTCAGAGAAAAGTGGGAGTAGCAGTACTAATATCGGATGAACTAGACTTCAAAATAAAAAAGATAAAGAAAGATACTAAGGGACATTTCATAATGATAAAGGGAATGATGCACCGAGAAGACATAACACTTATTAATATCTATGCTCCCAATCAGGGAGCCCCAAAATATGTAAAGCAGTGATTAACAGAACTAAAGCGAGAAACAGACCAAAACACTATCATTAGTAGGGAACCTAAATACCCCACTGTCAAATATGGACAGATCATCCAAACAGAAAATCAGTAAGGAAATAACATCTTTAAATGACGTATTAGACCAACTGGACATAATTGGCATTTACAGAGCCTTCCATCCCAAAACAGCTGCTTATACATTCTTCTCTAGTGCACATGGAACATTCTCAAGAATCAACCACATACTGGGACACAGAGATAGCCTCAACAAACATAAGAGTTGAAATCATACCAACCATATTCTCTGATCACAATGCTTTGAAACTAGAGACCAACTGCAAAAAGAAAGCAAGAAGAACCACAAATACATGGAGATTAAATAACGTGCTACTGAAGAATAACTGGGTCAAAGAAGAAATAAAAAGAGAGATCAAGAGATACATAGAAACAAATGATAATGATAGTGCAACATGTCAAAACTTTTGGGACACAGCAAAAGCGGTCATAAGAGGAAAGATCATATCATTACAGGCCTATCTCCCAAAACAAGAACGAGCCCAAATAAACAACCTAACACTTCATCTTAAAAAACTAGAAAACGAAGAACAAATGAAGCCTAAAGTCAGCAGAAGGAAAGAAATAATCAAAATTAGAGCAGAAATAAATGAAATTGAAAACAAAACAAAAAAAATAGAAAAAATAAATGCAACAAAGAGCTGGTTCTTTGAGAAGATTAATAAAATTGACAAACCCCTGACTAGACTCACTAAAGAAAAAAGAGAAAGGACACAAATAAACAAAATCCGGGATGAAAGAGGGGAAATTACGACTGATATCACAGAAATATGAAGGATCATACAAGAATACTATGAAAAAGTATATAACACCAATTATAATAACCTAGAAGAAATGGACCAGTACTTGGAAAAATACGACTTTCCTAGACTGAATCAAGAAGAACTAGAAAATCTAAATAGACCAATCAGCAGTATGGAAATTGAAACAATCATCAAAAATCTACCAAAAAGTAAAAGTCCAGGACCAGATGGCTTCACCAGTGAATTCTACCATTCAAAGAAGATTTAATACCGATTCTCCTCAAACTCTTCCGAAAAATCTAAGAGGAGGTAATACTTCCCAACTCATTTTATGAGGCCAGTATTACCCCGATATCAAAACCTGGTAAAGATAACATGACAAAAGAAAATTACAGACCAATATCTCTCATGAACACAGATGCAAAAATCTTAAATAAGATACTAGCAAACCGAATACAGCAACATATGAAAAAGATTATACGCCACAATCAAGGGGCACAGGGATGGTTTAGCATAAGCATATCAATTAATGTGATATATCACATAAACGAATTAAAAAATAAGAATCATATGATCATATCAATAGATGCAGAAAAAGCCTTCGACAAGATACAGCATCCATTTATGATCAAAACACTTCACAAACCCAGTATAGAGGAAAGTACCTTAACATAATAAAGGCCATCTATGACAAACCCTCAGCCAACATTATACTTAATAGTGAAAAACTAAAAACCTTCCCTCTAAGATCAGGAACAAGACAAGGCCGTCTATGATCGCCACTGTTATTCAATATAACATTGGAGGTCCTAATGAGTGCATTCAGACAAGAGAAATATGTAAAAGGCATATGTAAAATAGAAAACAAAGAAGTCAAACTGTCATTATTTGCAGATGACATGATTCTCTATATAGAAAACCCTAAAGACTCCACAAGAACACTACTAGAAACAATAAGCAAATACAGTGAAGTTTCTGGATACAAAATCAATGTTCAAAAATCCATAGCATTCCTATACTTTAACAATGAAGTGTCAGAAAAAGAAGTGGAAAAAATCATTCCTTTTGCAATTACAACAAAAAGAATAAAATACCTAGGAATAAATTTAACAAAACATGTGAAGGACCTATAAGACCCTATTAAAAGAAATCAAAGCAGATACAAAGAAATGGAAAGATATTCTGTGTTCTTGGATTGGAAGAATCAACATAGTTAAAATGACCATATTACCTAAAGCATTATACAGATTTAATGCAATCCCCATCAAAATCCCATTGGCATTTTTTAAAGAAATAGAACAAAAAATCATCAAATTCGTATGAAAGCACAAAAGACCCCAAATTTCCAAAGCCATTCTGAGAAAAAAGAATGAGACTGGAGGCATCACTCTGCCTGACTTCAAATTATATTACAAAGCGACAGTAATCAAAACGGCATGGTATTGGCAGCAAAACAGACACACGAACCAGTGGAACAGAATCGAGAGACCAGAAGTAAACCCATATTTATATGGGCAAATAATTTTCGACAGTGGAGAAAGGAAAGCCTCTTCAATAAATGGTTCTGGGAAAACTGGAAAGCCAACTGCAAAAGAATGAAAGTAGACTGTTGTCTATCACCACATACCAAAATTAACTCAAAATGGATTAAGTACCTGAATGTAAGACCTGAAACAATAAAATGCATAGAAGAAAACAGGAACTAAACTCTTGGACCTTGGACTTAAAGAGGATTTTATGAATTTGACCTCAAAGGCAAGGGAAGTAAAAGCAAAAATAAATGAATGAGACTAAGTCAAACTAAAAAGCTTCTGCTCAGCAGAAAGAAACCATCAACAAAGTAAAGAGACAACCATCAGAATGAGAAAATATATTTGCAAGCAATGCCTCTAATAAGGGCCTAATATTCAAAATATACAAAAAACTCATACAACTCAATAACAACAAAAAAATCAAACCATCCAATCAAAAAATGGGCAGAGGATCTGAACAGACACTTCTCTCCAGAGGACATACAAATGGTCAACAAACATGAAAAGATGCTCAACATCACTAGCTATTAGAGAAATGCAAATCAAAACCACAATGAGATACCATCTCACACCTGTTAGAATGGCTGTAATCAACAGGACAAGTAATAACAAATGCTGGAGAGGATGCGGAGAAAAAGGAACACTCATACACTGCTGGTGGGACTGCAAATTGGTACAGCCACTATGGAAAACAGTATGGGGTTTCCTCAGAAAACTAAGAATTGATCTACCATACAATCCAGCAATCCCTCTACTGGGTATTTACACCAAAGACTTAAAAAATCATATCCATAAAGATATTTGCACATCAATGTTCATAGCAGCATTATTCACAGTGGCCAGGACATAGAAGCAATCGAAGTGTCCTACAATAGATGATTGACTAAAGAAGCTGTAGTACATATATACAATGGAATATTTCCCAACCATAAGAAGAGATGAAATACAGCCATTTGCGACAACATGGATGGAATTCAAGATAATCATGCTAAGCGAAATAAGCCAGACAGAAAAAGTTGAAAATCACATGATATCATTTATATGTGGGATATAAACCTAAAAGCAACGAAGGAACAGGGCCAACAAACAGAGACTCATGGACATGAACTATAGACTAGTGGTTACCAGAGGGTAGGAGGTGGGGGGAGGAGGAGGGAGGTAGATGGGGTAAAGGGTGTCAAATATAGGGAAGCAGGGAGAGGGTGAAGTGAGTAAAGGGGATCAAATATATTGGTGGTTGAAGGAAACTGAACTTTGGGTGGTAAACACAATAGAATATACAGATGTTACATTATAATGTACACCTGAAAATTATATAATTATATTAACCAGTGTTACCCCAATAAACTTAATTAAAAATAAATAAAATAAATAAAAGACATTTGGGGCATAAGTGTGCATTTGAATATACACACTGGATATTATATAGTTTCAAGAAATAACTGTTGATTTTGTTAGATATAATGTTGTTTCAACTATGTAGGAAAATATTTCTTTAGAGATATATATGAAAGTATGTGTATTTATTGTCATGATTTCCATAATTTGCTTTAAAAACAGCTTTAGCCAAAAAATTATAGAAAGTTAAAAGTCCATATTATATGTGCAAAAGTACCATATTCAAAAATAAAAAACATGACACTTATTTTTTAAAACAGCAAACAACTTTAAAGTTTTGCTATGGAAAAAAGACAAATTTTAGAAAGTCATACGAGATGTTAGAAAGTTAAACAAAATTTTTTTTCAAATAGGAAAACATGAATATTTGAAGGCAGGTAAGAAACAATTGAAAGAGACTGAAAATAGTAGACGAAAGGTATTATGTAATATTTTGTACTTGATTTTATTAGTGAAATCATCAGAATCATATATATATGTGATATCTAGAATAATATTAGTAATAATTTTCTGGTAAACAAAGCAAATAATTAAACAAAATAGAATTTTTAATTTAGATTCACATGTAATTTGGACATACATGCAGCTTGATTCTGTTATTTGGCAAGAAATAGTATACGATATTGTATATTATAGGTTGTGTGAGACTAATATTCTGTGGACATTTTATGTCGATTGGATATTTAACAAACTTTTATTAAATATATAATGTGTGGAAAGTATATTATTAACTGCTATAGTGGATATATATGGGAATAAGTTGTTTATGTTTATATATGTGCATACTCATATATGGTTAAATTTTTAAAAACTTCCAGCCTACAAGAGTATAGAAGTCACAAGGAAGTTTTCAATTAAGGAATTTTAATTTTCACTTGGAGTTCTAAATATGCAATGAAAAAAAGAATAAATAAATACATTAGATAACCAGATGCGTGTAGTTACAATAACAATTAATTTGAAGATCAAACTCAACTGGAATCACTCTGTTGATTGTTCAACTGTAAAATTAGTCCATGATTATATTTTTAATCATTAGGATTTTGGTTTGCTAGAAGTAAATGTAAGTATTAAAATTCTTTATGTATTTCAAAGTGTAAAAATAAACTCAAATCATATATAAACTTCGAATAAATAATTGAAATGTAACTGTTATGAGGGAATATTAACAAACACAATGTAAATAAAACACAATGTTTCCTTTTAACTCTATTGCAGCAGTAGCCAATCAATTGAAATGTTTCTGCAGGTCCAATCATGAGCACCTTAAGTCCTTGAAGCGTCATGACAGACTTCTGGTTTTATCTCCAACATTTAAAAAGCCTGGAAGTTGTCGCATACAATCTTTCAATAAGAAAAAAGCAAATTGAAATCAATAACTTTTTTTGGACCCATTAAAGAATTGAAATCACAAAGCAAATTATCACCTAAAATTTAGAGACAGGCAAATGCAAAAGGTCACATCTAGGATCTGCTTGCTTGGAGCAGAAGTTCCTAAACCCATAAACTGATGATAAACACACACACACACACACACACACACACACACACACACACACACACACACACTTTAAGGGTAATTTTGATGAGAATCTAGAGTGTAACCTAGCATAAGAGTAAGAAACTCCTTGTTGGAGGCGCCACTTTATTAGGACCCCTACAGTGTGGTGCGTATTACCTCTAGGAATCCCAAGTTCTCTTGGTGGAGCTGAGAGGGAGCTCCTCATGGCTCTGCAAGGGGGCAAGGAAAAATAACTATTTTCAAGTAATCCCAAAGCATTCTTAAAACAAATGCCTACTTTCCAAAGGAAAATATATATCAGAGCCTTATTCCATTTGAGAGTATAGCAGTTACCTAGCTCTAGCCACTTCTAACCTTCCTGTGTAATCTAATGCAATGGTCCTCAACATTTGTGGTACCAGGGACCAGTGCTCCTATGAGAATCTAATGCCTGAAGATCTGAGATGGAGCTGAGGCAGTGATGCTAGTGCTGGGGAGCGGCTGCAAATACAGATGAAGCTTCGCTCGCACCCACTGCTCAACTCCTGCTGTGTGGTCCAGTTCCTAACAAGCCCAGACCGGAACCAGTCTGCAGTCTGGGGATTGGGGACCCCTGAAAGGGCATAAAGGAACTAAGAAACACTTAGATTAAATGAAGATCAGGGACAAAGGCCTACTAAAAGACTAAACTTTAATCACAAGATTAGATTGCTTCTTTCTCATATCTAACATTATATCAACAGGGCTCCTGTATATTAGCAGTGGATTATAGCTATGAGAACCAAAAGGTACAGACCTCCTATATGGAAGAGTTATTGGGAAAAACCTAAGACAACAGGAAAGAAAAAAACAAGGAAGCTAGAGAAATTTGACATCGCTGATACCTACCGCTATTGCAAATATTAGACACAGCTCAACTTCAAGGCAAATTAACATAAAATCTTACATGAAAGGTCTATTAATTATTGTTCCTCATATCTGGTACATCATGTCTAGCTTTCAAAAAAAGTTACAACTGTCGTTAAAAGGCAGGAGAAGCAGTCTTACGAGACAAAGCAAGCATCACAACCAGACTCAGATATGACATAGATTTTGAAATTATAAGACAGGTAATTTAAATTCAATGTGATTAATATGTTAAAGGCTCCAATGGAAAAAGCAGACAACATGCAAAAACAGATGGGTAATGTAAGCAGAGAGCTGGAAACTCTAAGAAAGAATTCTTAAAATGCTAAGAATAAAATAAATGAATAATGCTTTTGATGGGATTATCAGTAGACTGGACATGGACAAAGAGAGAATTAGTGAGGTTGAAGATATGCAAATAAAAACTTCGAAAACTTCAAAGAGAAGAGAAGAAAAGAATGAAAGAAAAACAAAATATGCAATAACTGTGGAACAATTACAGAAAGCATACCAAATATGTAATGACAATACCAGAAGAAGAAAAAGAAAAAGGAGCACAAGAAATGTTCAAAGTAATAATACCTGAGAATTTTCAAAAATTAATGATACAAAAACTACAAATCCAACCAAATACCATGCAAGATAAATACCAAAAAGTATATCATATTCAAACACAGAAAATCAAAGTAAAGAGAAAATCTTGAAAGAAGCAGTGTTGGGGAGGATACCTTACCTATAGAGAAACAAGGATAAAAATTATAGTGGACGTATCAGAATTCATGAAAGCAGGCATAGAGTAGAGTGAAATATTTAAACGGTTAAAAGAAAAAATTCACCAACCTATAATTCCACAACCAGTGAAATTATCTTTCAAATGCAAAGGAGAAATAAAGGTTTTTAAAGAACCATCCCCCCATACACACACGATGAGGGGATTTATCATCAGCAAACTTGCCCTGCAAAAATGTTAAAAAAACTTCTTTAAGGAGAAAGAAAATGATATAGGGTTAGAAGCTCAGATATACAAAAACAAGAGGGAGTTTTGGGAAAAGATTAAGTGAAGGTAAAATAAAATATTTTATTTTTCTTATTTGTAATTATCTAAAAATTAACTTTAATTAAAGTAATAATAATAATGTATTTGCGTGGTTATATTATAGGGATAAGTGAGATGAGGGACAGCAATTTCACCAGGAGGGGAGGATAAATTGAGGATGCTTTATAAATACTTCAACTAATGTGAAGTAGTCTAGCATTGTTTTGGTAGAATTAATTATAATTGTATAGTGTAAATGGTAGAACAAAACCTAAAAATGTTCTCGAAGAAGTGTAAGTAATATGCTAAAAGAGATGAGAAAATGGATCATATAAAATGCTTAGTTAAAACCGGAAAAGACAGAACAAAATGAGGGAAAAAAAAAAAGAACAAGTACAATGAATAGGAAACAGTTATAAATATGAAAGATATTAATTCATCTATGTCAATTATACACCAGAAATAACTCAATTAGAAGATAAGATGGTCAGAGTG
>NW_011888834.1:0-1764 GCF_000151845.1 Pteropus vampyrus | reverse complement strand
CCCAATATCACAATCCTCCAGAAGTGGTGATTCCCTTGAGGGTAACAGGCACTGGCCTCCGCATGAAGCTTCCAGGCTGGCTCTCCTATGGTCTGCATTTTGGGGGTGAGAGACACGTTTTCCACATGAAGATCAAGAAGCATTTGCTGCCCAGACACCTCCCAGTGTTCACCTACACAGACCAGGGTGCTCTCGTGGAGGACCGGCCTTTTGTCCAGAATGACTGCTACTATCATGGTTATGTAGAGGGGGACCCAGAATCCCTGGTTGCACTCAGTACCTGTTTTGGTGGCTTTCGAGGATTGTTACAGATAAATAACATTGTGTATGAAATTAAGCCCATGATTTTTTCTACCAAATTTGAACATCTAGTATATAGAATGGACAGTAGGGAGACTCAATTCCCAACCATGAAATCTGATACTATGCAAGAGGAAATTGTACACCAATTTGAGTTTCAAGAGATTGGTAGTTCTACTCTGGAACAAAGCGCTTATGAGAGCTGGTGGGTCCATAATTTTTTAATAGAAACAGCAGTGGTGGTTGATCATAGTCTCTATGTTCATTGGGAAAAAAATGTCTCAAAGTTGCAGGAAAATTTATATGTTGTTGTAAATATAGTGGATTCCATTTATGAGGCATTGGGCCTTAAGCTGTTATTGTTTGGTTTGGAGGTATGGACTCAAGCAAATCATATTAAAGTAGACGATCCATGGAGATCGTCGACGTTTTTTTGCCGTTGGAAGTATGAAAACCTTGCTTCCCGCATGCCACATGATACTATACATCTTTTTATGCATAAGACATTAAAAGGATTAAGTGGTCTAAGCTTTATTGGCGGACTATGTAGAATAAAACGTGGTTGTGCAATTGTTACTTTTTTAAACAAATCCTTGACCATTGCTGCAATTGCGGTGGCTCATCATATGGGTCATAATTTGGGTATGTTTCATGATCTGTTTTTCTGTACATGTGGAAAATATCAATGTATAATGCATTTTGATAACCCACCAATAACTAAATTTAGCAATTGTAGTTATTCTACATTTTGGGATCATTCTATAGTTAAGAAAAGATGTTTGTTCTACAATATTCATACAAAAGACATACTTAGGCTGGCGCGCTGTGGGAATGGTATTGTTGAAGAAGAAGAGGAGTGTGACTGTGGAACTTTACAGCATTGTGCAAAAGATGCCTGTTGTCTGTCAAACTGCACTCTGAGTTTTGGGTCTAGTTGTGCTTTCGGACTTTGTTGCAAGAACTGCAAGTTCTTACCATCAGGGCAAGTGTGTAGAAAGGAAGTCAATGAATGTGATCTTCCGGAGTGGTGCAATGGAACATCCCATTTGTGCCCAGATGACGTATATGTGGAAGATGGAATTCCCTGCAATGACAGTGCCTACTGCTATGAAAAGAAATGTAATGACCGCACTACACAGTGTAGGCAGATTTTTGGCAAAAAAGCAAACAATGCAAATCACAGTTGCTATAAACAAATAAACACTGTAGGTGACCGTTTTGGTAACTGTGGTACACAAAACGCTTCATATGTAAAATGTAATATCTCAGATATCCTGTGTGGGAGGATTCAGTGTGAGAACGTAAATGAAATTCCCCTTCTGAGAGATCATTCTACAGTGCATTGGGCTTACTACAATGGGATCAACTGCTGGAGTACTGACCACCACTTTGGGATGACCATACCTGATATAGGTGAAGTGAAAGATGGCACAGAGTGTGGTGCAGAACATCTTTGCATCCACA
>NW_011888833.1:4731726-4731998 GCF_000151845.1 Pteropus vampyrus | reverse complement strand
ACAATGCCCAGGATGCAGGACACCAGATGCCAGAGGCTTGACACTGGACCACAGACCCAGGATCCCAGATTACAGACACGAGACTCTGGAGCCAGAGCTGGACCTGGACACTACAGCCAGACCCACCGGACCACGAGTCTCCAACATAGATGCACAGCTGGACTATGGACTAAACCTCAGAACCTGGAGATGGCCCCCAGAGCCATAACCAGGAGTTTAGAGGCAGACGCCCCCAGGATCAGACCTGGACACAGGACTCCGGTTGCCAGCTG
>NW_011888833.1:4729879-4730769 GCF_000151845.1 Pteropus vampyrus | reverse complement strand
TATGTTTTGGAGCTTCCGACCTAACAGGGACTAAGCAGGTATTTTAGGACATAAAATTTCAGGTTGTCGTTAAGAATTGGGGATGTGCTGACATGGTAAGAATCCTTACCTTCCGCCGGCCTGTGTCAGATGCCCGAGCATCTCTTCATCTGCAGCGGCATCACGGGAAAGTGAGGTGTCCCAGCGATGAGCTGATCTTGCTCACGGTGCCAACTGCAGAGGAAAAATACATTTTCCTTCACCCTCAAGGCTCTCCTGTCTGGTCAAATAATCAAATAGATGTGAGAAAGATGAACGCAATAAATTAATGCGATTTAATGCATTCATATGTATGAGAACCCCACCCACGTGAGAGTCAGAGACTCCACATGCAAGAGACTCCACATGCAATGACAACTTGGGCATATAAGACATCTTGAGCTAGGGATATGGTAAGGTGCCTGGGAGGTTTCAAAGGGTCATTACTTTGCCCAGCCCTAGAGGAGGGTCAGATGGAGATGATGGCTGAGGGTCTCCTATTATATGGGCAAGGCTTCCATTCAATTAGTTCTGGATAATTAAAGGATGGGGCAGTAGTTTCTCTTCGGCCAGAAGATGAACTTTCCCTTAGCTGGAAACAATCTGAACATCTCTGGGGGACCTGTTCTGAACTCCCACGCCTTCATTTTAAAATGACTGCCACAAGAAGGATAAGATTATCTAAAAGAAGAGTTGTAGCTAAACTACTTCCGGCAGGTGAAATAAAGTTTACCTGTGAACATAGCTAATGTTTCCTCTTAGTTTTTGTGAAAAGGCATTTACGATTTGTATTTGTCCTTGGCGAGGGGACTTTGGAGCCACAGAAGCAGTTTGTGCTTTCAAAAACACTCTAGACCTTCATTTTCTTCTTT
>NW_011888833.1:4724865-4726480 GCF_000151845.1 Pteropus vampyrus | reverse complement strand
CACTGGCCCCACCCTCCAATACCCAGACCTTGCCCCTTTTCAAGGCCAAGCGGCCGATAGCTAATGGCGAGAAGGCGCGGATTAGACCCACGTTGTGTGGGCTGCATGCCTGGGAGGAATACTTCGGCTCGAGGACAACCAGTCTGTCCCCAGTCCTCCCCCTGACGGAGGACTTTGTTCAGCCGCAGGTGTTAGAGACATCCTTCCTGACCGGGCTTTGGCAAATACGGTTTTTCAAGCGTTAGCTTTCATGGTAGAACACTTAGCAGAATTGCGTACATAGGTTAACCCAAATTACTTCATAATTTTTAAAAACTAAAGCAAGCTTTCAAACAGAATTGATATAGAAGTATAAGAATGTCGAAGATGCTCATAAGTCATTTTCAGAACGTCTATACTTACTCCGCTGCCAAATCATGCTCTTCTAATTAAGCTTGCTGCATCTCAAAATATGAGCAACTGGAAGAAATATGAACTGATTTATCGTGGCATTTTGTTTTCTCTTATGCTTAATTATAGAGTCCCCTTGACTTAGCAACACCTAATTCAAAAATCATCAGTGGGGAACCACAGGTAGTGCCTGAAGAGGTGTCATGGTGGACCACCGCCCGAGAGTAGAGCCATCGTGAAAAGTTATTCTCTGCTGCCATTTATTGGACATTTTGGTAATATCAGCCTAGTGTGTGTCATCGTTAAGTTATTCTCTGCTGCCCTCTCGTGGACATCTCTTGAATAACACCCCGGTTCTGTGATGAAAATTTATTCTTTGCTGCCTTGTCAGGCATCTCGGGAATGGCACCTGAGTGTAGGTAATCGTGAAGATTTATTGTTTGCCTTCATCTCACGTGCATCTTGGGAATAACACCAGAATGCATGTAATAAGGAATTATTCTCTTCTGCCATCTGTTATGCATTCTGGGAATAACACCCAAATGTATGTCATCATGAAAAGGCATTCTTTGTTGTTATTTTGTATGCAGCTCAAACATAATATCCCAGGGAAAAAAACTTCTGAGTGTATGTCATAAAAAGTTATGAACTAGTATCATTTTGTTGGCTTCTCCAGAATAACACTTGAGTTTCTTCTCTGCTGCCATCTCGTGGGCATCTTTGGAGTAAAAATGCATGCCTGTCATGAAAAGTTATTCTCTGCTGAAATCTTATAGGGATTTCGGGAATAACAGCAGAGTGTATGTCAGAAAAAGTTATTCTCTGCTTCTGTCTTGTGCGCACTTTGTCAAGATACCCGTGTGTACATCACAATGAATACATATTTTCTGCTGTCATCTCGTGGGCATTTTAAAAATAACACCAAGGTGTATGACTTCCTAAATATTTATTTTCTGCTGCCATCTGGTGGGGTTTTTAGGACTAACACTTGAGTGGTTGTCATCATAAATATTCATTCTCTGTTTCCATCCAGTGGAAATTTTGGGAATAATGCCATGAAAAAAATATTTAAGTGTTATTCCATGCGCATTTTCTAAATAACACGCAGGGGCATGTCATCATAAAATGTTTTGGTCTATTGTCAATTCGTGCGCCTCTTGTTAAAAACAAAGATTGCGTGTCTTAAAACATTGTTTCTGGTGCCATCTTGCGGGCACATTGAAAA
>NW_011888833.1:4721956-4723551 GCF_000151845.1 Pteropus vampyrus | reverse complement strand
GGAGCGGAGGTAACAGCCCAGGGCCGGCTGGGGAGAGCAGGTGGCAGCGGGCGGTGGCGCGGGGCGCACAGAGTTCCCGCAGCCCTTGGGCTCTGTAGTCTGCCCCGCATGGCCGAGGCAGCGAGCAAGCAGCGCCCGGGGGCGCCCTGGGGCACCTTGGCTGGATGGCGGCAAAAGGAGGGGGCGGCAAAAGCCTAAGGCACCCTGTGGTCAGGGACTATGGCCATTCGAAGCAGGAAGCAGATACAGAAGAACAGACCTCCGTCCCTCAACATCCATACTAACAAGGCGGTTCGTGGCTCTTAGAAAAGAGGTATGCAGGACAGTTAGGGGGTTTCGGATCTGCCCGCAAAGACACGGAGGTCATCCTATCCTAGAGGGGGTCCACCCTAATCCACCCAGGATTAAGCAAGCCAGAAGGCATTTTTTTTTAAGTCACACAAAGAAACCAATAGGCAGAGAATTAGGTACCAGTTTAAGCCAGTGACTGGAACATGGGCAATGAAGACCCCAACGCCCTTTGCTCGCCTGGGTCTCATTAGACCATCATTATAATATGCTGCCTATGCCTGGAAGTTCATTCATATTATAACAGACTGAATGCTGGGAACAAACATGTTCAGAAGGCAAAATGATGACTCACTGGGTGCTGTCAATCTTTCTTGTCAATCAAGGAAGCCCAGTCTAAGTAACCAAACACAGCAAAAGGGGATAAAAAGTCTGAAGTCTTGGCTACCAGGCCTTTTGAGCCACGCTTCTCTTGCTCAGGCCGCTTCCACGTCTGGACGTGGACTTTCCTTCCTAAGAAAACTTTTCTGATGTATTTCGGTGTCTTCCTCAATTCTTTGTTCGAGACATCAGGAACCTGGACAACGTGCCGGGAGAGGACCCCATTCTCCAGTAATAATAACACAAAAGAGAAAAAAATACATCTCTGGGAGATCAGTTAAAAAAGAGAGAGAGAGAGAGACCTTGAGACTTTAAGTCCAAGAACTTAGCTGCACAAATACTTCTTTCACACCAATCTGAATGTACGAACAGACTGGCAGCCCTTCTCAATTCTCCCAGACCCTGCAGAAATAGATCAAAGACTGACAGGGAAAATAATAATACTGCTTTCCTCTGCCAACAGACGTTCGTTGGCCTCTCGGCTGCAGCAGTTCACAGGAGCTAGTGGGATCCCGACCGTTAACCCACCTGGTGACAGGAGAAATGTGCTCGTTGGTTTTCTCAAATTCAACTTCACCTGGCATTCGAGTCTCAACATCTTTGATCGGGGGTAGGGAAAGAGGTGGAATACAGGTAAGAGCGGGAAATAGTCACATCTCAGTGTTTGCTCCACCCAGAAATAGGCACCGATTTTACAGCAATTACATGCCTGTGACGGCTGTCAGCGAGGGGGAAATTAGGATAGAGGCAATTCCCCCGTAATATGGGCAGGACTCAGAATACCGTAGTTCTTCTAGAATACGAAACAAGAAATTGATAAACCTATGTTGACTCCTTACCTGTCTTACACCAAACACGAAAATAAGAAAAGAAAGAACTCTCCATATCGAGCCGTATCTCTGCCGGGTCCTTTGAAAACCGACCCT
>NW_011888833.1:4721588-4721906 GCF_000151845.1 Pteropus vampyrus | reverse complement strand
CTCCCCAAACCCCTACTCAGTCCTAGTGAAGAAGGGCCCTGTTGGGACCCCGCAGTAGAGGACACACAGCATGCCAGGCTCTGCTTTTCCATGCACTGTAGCTTAACAATAGATTGTCCCCCCTGGCTTCACATATAGCTTGAAAAGTCCCCTGCCATACAAAGTTTCCCTGGAACGAACGATTAATACCTTTGTGCTTACTGATCACAATCCTTTGGATCTAGACTTCCAGACTACTCCCATCTTTATTCTGGGGTTGCTGATGGCACCGGAGGACCACGTGGCGAGAGGGATGGCTCCATGAAGCATGACAGGCCT
>NW_011888833.1:4715358-4716379 GCF_000151845.1 Pteropus vampyrus | reverse complement strand
ACTTGGGTATATCAGACATCTTGAGCTAGGGATATGGTAAGGTGCCTGGGGAGTTTCAAAGGGTCATTACTTTGCCCAGCCCTATAGGAGGGTGGATGGAGATGATGGCTGAGGATCTCCTATTATATGGGCAAGGCCCTCTGTTCAATTAGTTCTGGATAGTTGAAGGATGGGGCAGTAGTTTCTCTTCAGCCAGAAGATGAACTTTCCCTTAGCTGGAAACAATCTGAACATCTCTGGGGGACCTGTTCTGAACTCCCACACCTTCATTTTAAAATGACTGCCACAAGAAGGGTAAGATTATCTAAAAGAAGAGTTGTAGCTAAACTACTTCCGGCAGGTGAAGTAAATTAAGTTTACCTGTGAACATAGCTAATGTTTCCTCTTAATTTTTGTGAAAAGGCATTTACGATTTGTATTTGTCCTTGGCGAGGGAGCCCTGGAGCCACAGAAGCAGTCTGTGCTTTCAAAAACACTCTAGACCTTCATTTTCTTCTTTAGTATATTATTCTAAAACGACATTAAATGATTCACTTAACCGAAGTGACAAAGCAAAACTTTGGTTCTTAGGACTGAGGAAATTATCTCTTAAGTCATCGAGCAGTTGATTAAGACGGAAAACTATTTTAAGAAAGCAGTCTTTGATTTCTAGGCAGAAAACTTTTCATAATATCTTATCTGGAGCAGAAGGATGCATGAAAACTTTGTCCTTCTAAAGAAAGAATAACTCAACTCTGCTTCTACAAAAGTTTTCTCTTGATATTTAAATTTTTTCCTTGGTGAAATTTATTCCAATCTCATTCAACTTAACTGTCTATAAAATTTCCTCTCCCAAGATGTCACCTCACAAACCCCCTACAACACTCCTTTTCACAGATTTTTTGTACGGTTTTCCTCGTTCCCATTCTGCAAGAACCAGCCTTACATTAGGACAAAGTTAATTTCCTTTCCCTCTGAAGGTTTAAGGAAGAGCAGGAAACCTCCAAAGCTCTTTGTTCACACAGGACTCGACTCGATTAGC
>NW_011888833.1:4712684-4715308 GCF_000151845.1 Pteropus vampyrus | reverse complement strand
TACAAAAGTTTTCTCTTGATATTTAAATTTTTTCCTTGGTGAAATTTATTCCAATCTCATTCAACTTAACTGTCTATAAAATTTCCTCTCCCAAGATGTCACCTCACAAACCCCCTACAATACTCCTTTTCACAGATTTTTTGTACGGTTTTCCTCGTTCCCATTCTGCAAGAACCAGCCTTACATTAGGACAAAGTTAATTTCCTTTCCCTCTGAAGGTTTAAGGAAGAGCAGGAAACCTCCAAAGCTCTTTGTTCACACAGGACTCGACTCGATTAGCATCTCTATGGAAGGAGCCCTTAGGCTGGGGCAAAGGCAGGTTAGAATTAAGGTAGAAGCAATTCCCATTGCATTCAGACCAATACACTCTAATATCTTTAACTCCTCTGTACTAAGAAGCAAAAGATAGACACGCTTGCATTCAGTACTCTTCATCCTCACTACCTGACACCACGAAATTGAAATAAAAAAAGAAGAATGTTCCACACCGAGCTGGTTCCTCTCCCGGGTCCTCTAAAGACTGACACCCCGTATCGTCACCCCTCAGCACGCCTGGGACATAAAGCTTCTCCTAGCAGCTCCGAGGGTCTGCAGAAGTCCAGGAACGGCCTCGGCACAGTGGAGCCGCCAGAAGCCTCGAGAAGCTTCGTGGGATTCCTGAAAAGGTGAAGCCGTGTCTGCGTGCACGAGAAGCCACCTGCTCTACGTGGGTTTCCGCTAGGTCAAGCAGAACCGTGAGGGTTCCGTGGGGGTCTCTTGATCTGAGTGACCCACCCTAAATGCACACAGCCTGAAGACCAGACACAGGTGAAGGCTGTCCCTGCGCTAAGTGAGTCCACGCTGATTGACGGATTGACCCAGGACCCGTCCCTTGGCTCCTCCCCATTGTCACTCAGTACCTCAAGGCACCCCAGGCCCTCACCTCACACTGGCGGACTGAGCCAAACCACTGCCTGGTTTAGCCTGAGCCCTTGCGATTGGACATTTGAAGGCCGTGCTGTGCATTTCCCTGCAGGTCCACCCCATCCTTTCTCCTCATTGACCTCTGCTTCCACCCACACACCCCTGGAGCTCAATCCCATGTTTTCCCCTCTGTAGCCATCACTGTAAACCATAACCAAAACCCTAACCATAATGCTAAACTCATGGAAGGAAGTGGGAAGAGAATTAAAATGTGAAATCGAGCTACATTCAGAGACTCCTCCGCTCTGTGGTCAGGCCACGAGGGCACCTGCAGAGCAAAGGAAGATTTCTGCTGGAATTGCTAGCGACCCATTTCCCACACCTGTAAAGGGGAAACAGGAAAAACAGAGCCTGTAAGTGTCTGCCCTACACAAAATCAAATCATTCATTCCCTGTGTCTAAAACCATAGACAACCTGTGGATGAATGGCCGGGAACGGCCCGCAGGCTTTTCACGCTGCAAACTCTCATCCTTTCTCACTGTTTGTCCATAGCGAAGGAAATGGATAAACAAAGTCTTTACACTCTAACTCACGGGAACAAAAGAATGAAATATAAACTGGACTTACCCACAATCCACGGGGCTTTTTCCTCGTCTTGGCTTTTTGTCTTCGCTATTTCTAGTCTTTGCTTTTCCCGTTTTTACAATAAACTACCCTTTTGACTCTCACTATGGTGTGCATGTTGAATTCTTTCTACACTTTCCACCCAAGAACCTACTCTTCTCTCTGGGGAGGGGGTGGTCTCCCCCCGACTCGGGGAAATTTGCCCTGTCCAGCCTCAAACTATAACCATAACGCATTACCCATAAATGATACCCATAAACCATAACCAACATAAACATAACCAGAAACCCTAAACATAATCCATAATCTATCCCCACAAACTGTAAATTACATATAGCCATAAACGGTTATGTGTAGTTACCGTAAACCATAACGAAACTATAACCCATAAGCTGAACCCCTAACTCAGCCCCAAACTCCATCCAAGCCCAAACCCTTATCTTATTAGTCCTTTAAACCATTAACATTTTAGATATAGAACTTCTTACAGAATCAAAAAAAAAAAAAGGTATTACAGCAAGTAAACAATTTTGGCAGAGTTACGGGACTAAATATCAATAAACCACCATCTGTTTTACTCATATGCGAGCAAGGAATAATCTTGAGAAGAATTTAAGTGAATAATCACATTTTAAATCATGTCAATGTTTTGAAATGTTTTGAAATGGATTTAATCAAACTGCAGGATCCGTACACTGAAAATTGAAGCCTTCCCATGGTGATGGAAAGAATTAACACTGTTTAGATAGCAATAGTACATAGTTGATGCACAGATTCGATATGATTCCTATGAAAATTCACAGGAAAATGTACAGGCTGATCCACTTATATAAAATTTCAAGGGACCCCAAAGAGCTGCAACACTCTTCAAAAAGAAAATCAAAGTTAGAGGCTCGTACTTCCCAATTTTCATTCTTAATAGAAAGCGTCAGTGATTAAAACATTGTGACACTGACATAAAGAGATACAGATAGATCCATGAAACTGAATGGAAAGCCCAGAAATAAACCCACTCATCAACAGTCAATTGATTTTTGATAAGGACAGACATTAAAATGGCTAAAAAAGGGTCTCTTCAAAAATGGAGCCAGGCGAG
>NW_011888833.1:4710565-4710951 GCF_000151845.1 Pteropus vampyrus | reverse complement strand
AGATCAAGAAGGCTGACAGGGTAAACGAAAATAACGTTTATTTCTCCCAGTGGAAGACCATGATCTGTCAGCTCCAGAAGTTTCCAGGAGCTAGCGGTAACCCAGCCATTAATTTTCCTGCCACCATAAAAAGATGGAAGTTTTGTAGTGTTCTGAAATCCATCTTAAGTGCGCAGAAAGAGGCAGAACCCGGGACCTAAGGAAGACTACGAAATCATCAAACCCCTTCCTTCACGCAGAACTATCCAGACGATTGGCACAGAAGGAGCTGTCAGCCTGGGGAAGATGCAGGCTGGAATTAAGGTAGAAGGAATTCCCTGTTATATGTAGATTAATAGACCATAGAGCTTTAGTTCCTCTATATCATGAAGCAAAAAAACAGATAC
>NW_011888833.1:4702953-4709003 GCF_000151845.1 Pteropus vampyrus | reverse complement strand
TGGATTTGGGACACTTGTCCTCACTTTCTCTTTTCATCATGTCCCTGGTGCAGCTCCCAGGGGCTGCAGAGATACCAGGCCTGCCTCACACAATGGCGCCGCTGGAAGCCTCAGGAAGCTTCTTCCGGCTTTCTGAAAAGGCAGAGCATACACGATGTGGGCTCACACTAGATCACATGAGTGTGATGTGAGGGTGGGGTGTCCACGCGTGCTCACGTGGGGGTCGCGTGGTGGTCCACGCCGGATGGAGACTACGCCCCGAGCATCCAGAGGACCATGTCTAGAGTAAGGCCGACCCAACTCTACACTGATTGGTGAATCGCCCCAGGACCAACCCCTTGGCTCCTCCTCATTGGCTCTCAACACCACCCTCAACGTCACACTGGCCCCACCCTCCCATACCCGGACCTTGCGCCTTTTCAAGGCCAAGCAGCCGACTGATAGCTAATGGTGAGAAGGCGCAGATTAGACCCACGCTGTGTGGGCTGCGTGCCTGGGAGGAATACTTCGGCACAAGGACAACCAGTCTGTCCCCAGTCCTCCTCCCGGGCGAGGAGTTTGTTCAGCCGCAGGTGTTAGAGACATCCTTCCTGACCGGGCTTTGGCAAATAGGGTTTTTCAAGCGTAAGCTTTTATAGTAGAACACTTACCAGAATTGTGTACATAGGTTAACCCAAATTACTTCATAATTTTTAATAACTAAATCAAGCTTTTAAACAGAATTGATATAGAAGTATAAGAATGTCAAAGATGCTTATAAGTCATTTTCAGAACGTCTATAGTTGCTCCTGTGCCAAATCATGCTAATTAAGGTCGCTGCATCTCAAAATATGAGCAACTGGGAGAAACGTGAATTTATTTATCCTGGCATTTTGTTTTCTCTTATGCTTAATTATAGGATCCCCTTGACTTAGCAACACCTAAGTCAAAAATCATCAGTGGGGAACCACAGGCAGTGCCTGAAGAGGTGTCATGGTGGACCACGGCCGGAGAGTAGAGCCATCGTGAAAAGTGATTCTCTGCTGCCCTCTCGTGGGCATCTCTTGAATAACACCCCAGTTCTGTGAAGAAAATTTTTTCTTTGCTGCCTTGTCAGGCATCTCGGGAATAGCACCTGAGTGTAGGTAATCGTGGATATTTATTGTTTGCCTTCATCTCACGTGCATCTTGGGAATAACACCAGAATGCATGTAACAAGAAATTATTCTCTTCTGCCATCTGTTATGCATTCTGGGAATAACATCCAAGTGTATGTATGTCCTCGTGAAAAGGCATTCTTTGCTGTTATCTTGTATGCAGCTCAAACATAACATCCGGGAAAAAAAACTTCTGAGTGTATGTCATAAAAAGTTATTAGCTAGTTTCATTTTGTTGGCTTCTCCAGGATAACACTTGAGTTTCTTCTCTGCTGCCATCTCGTGTGCATCTTCGGAGTAAAAATGCATGCATGTCATGAAAAGTTATTCTCTGCTGAAATCTTATTGGGATTTCGGGGATAACAGCAGAGGGTATGTCAGAAAAAGTTATTCTCTGCTTCTGTCTTGTGTGCATTTGGGGAAGATACCCGTGTGTACATCACCATGAATACTTATTTTCTGCTGCCATCTCGTGGGCATTTTAAAAATAACACCTAGGTGTCTGTCATCCTAAGTATTTATTTTCTGCTGCCATCTGGTGGGGCTTTTAGGGATAACACTTGAGTGGTTGTCATCATGAATATTCATTCACTGCTTCCATCCAGCGGGAATTTTGGGAATAACGCCACAGTGCACGTCATGAAAAAATATTTAACTGTTATCCCATGCGCATTTTATAAATAACACCCAGGGGCACGTCATCATGAAATGTTTTTGTCGATTGTCAATTCGTGCGCCTCTTGTTAAAAACAAAGATTGCGTGTCTTGAAATATTGTTTCTGCTGCCATCTTGTGGGCACATTGAAAATAACACCCAAGTATATTTCATCATAAAAATTTATTTTCTGCTGCCATCTGGTGTGAATTTGGGGAATAAAATCTGAGTGTAGTTCAGATACAACTTTGTTTTCTGCACCCATCTTGTGTGCATCTCGACAATTATACTTGGGTGTTATTTTCAAAATACCCACGAGATGGCAGCAGAGAAAAACTTTTCATAATGACATGCCCTGGGTGTTATTTTCAAAATGAACATGAAAAAGGGGCAGAAATAACTTTACGAGCACCGCCGTCATGTTATTCCCAAACTTCCCACCAGATGGCAGCAGAGAATGCATATTCATAATGACCTACACTTGATGACCAACGTTCAGGCGTTATTCCCAAAATGCACACGAGATGGCAGCGGAGGATAACTTTTCATGACGACACAAACCCAAGTGTTATTCGAGAATGGCCCACCAAATGGCAGCGGAGAATAAGTTCATGGTGACATACAGGTGGGTGTTATTCCCAAAATGCCCATGTGATTTCAGCAGAGAATAACTTTTCATGACATACATGTGCTTGTTATTCGCAAGATACACACAAGATGGCACCAAAGAGAAACTTTACATGACATACACTGGGGTGATATTCCCAAAATGGCCACAAGCTAGCAACAGAGAATAACTTCATGAAATACACTGGGGTGTTGTTCCCAAGATGACTACCCACGACGACAGAGGAGAGGGTTTCTTAAGGGCTCTGCCTACTCCTTAAAATAAGAGTCCAGACCCTTGGTACTAAGCTCACTTTGAAATAAGTCCTGTTTAGGCCCTTTCCATGCCTCAGCTCACCTACTGCTTCTATTTGCCACATAAGGCAGGAAATTTACTATCTCCATTTCACAGGTATTTAAACTGAAGACTGTTTCTAACACAGTTCTGAGTCCAGGAATTTACACTAACACGGGATCTTTCGCCCTCCCTGGAGTGAGGCTCCTTCCCGAGAAAGGGTCCCCTGGCTTCAACATGGCGCAAAGCTGTCAGCCAACCATGGGTGTGGCATTGAGTGAAGGTAACTATTTCTCTCAAGTCTGTGTGGGGCCCTCCCTAGAGGGGGGCTCTCCCTTCTAGTGGAGCTCCACCCCCAAGAGCAGAGCTCCCCCCAGAGAGGAGCCCCCGTTAGATTAGGGCTCTTCCACGACAGTGGGGCTCGCCCCAGAGAGTTGGGCTTTCCCCCCAGAGCAGGGCTTCCTCTAGAGCTGGGCCCCATTAAGTGTGAGGCTCTGCCCAGGGCGAGGCCCCCATAAAAGGTGTTCTCCACTACAACAGCAGGGCTCCCCTAACAGCAGGGCTGTTCCCCAAAGATTAGGGCTCTCTACCCAAAGAGGGACAATCCCCTTTGAGCAGAACTCCCCCTTCTACAGTAAGGCTTAACCCCATAAGAGCATGGCGCCCCACAAAGGCCATGTCACTTCCTTCTAGAATGGGACTCCTTCCCTAGAGCGAGGCTTCACTCCCTAATAACAGGGGTCTCCCTTAAGAACAGTGGTTTTCCCACAAGAAAGAGGGGCTCCCTTCTGATAAAGGGAGAGAGCCCCTCTCTAGGGAGGGAGCCCCTCTCTAGGGAAGGAACTTGTCAAGCCTGCTAAGAACTTGAGAGTAGTGATTATCGTCATCCAATGCCCACCCTAAAGTAGCTTTGGAGGTGAGCCCCTTGTCCCGGAGGGGAGCCCCTTTCTCGGGAAATGCAAACCTACAAAACAACTATAACATAACGTAGGGGGAAATTTAGAAGCAACCAAGATGTTCTTCAGTATTTGAATGGATACATAAAATGTGATCCATCCAGAGAATGGAATGTTATTCATTGGTAAAAAAAGACATGAACGGTGAAGCTATGAGAACATATAGAGGAAACATATTCATATCACAAAGTGAAAGAAGGCAATCTGTAAAGGTTACGTACATGATTGTAACTATATAATCTTCCGGAGAAGGCAAAACTATGGAACAGCACAAACATCGGTGGTATCCAGAGATTGAGGGGGGATAAACAGGTAAAGCAGAGAGGATTTTTCGGGCAGTGAAAATGCTCTGTATGATACTACAGTAATGGATACCCGTCATCGCACATTTAGCCCAGCCCATGGAATGTACAATGCCAAGAGTCAGTCTTAATGTACAGTGTGGACTCTTTTTTTAATGCAGCACAGTGCACTGAAAACATTCGTTCACCGAAAATCATCCTGTGCTTATCCACATAGACAACCAGCATTGTTAGAAACATCTTCTATATGTGGGTCTCTACAGATTTTATTAAACAGAGCACCTGTTGTGGACACATGTATTACACTGATAACAGTGATATTCATTACGCTGAAATCACGTGATCCAGATACATCAAAATCTGTCGCTACCGAAACGCATTTTATCTGTGCGACATATGTAGTCTATTACATGTACCATATACTGGACATACCTTTAATGAAATAGTACCGTGCTGATTCACATACACAGCGAACATTCCTGTCAACACTTTCTGTACCTGGGCACTTACTGACTGTGGTGAACCAACCCATGTCGTGAATACATTCTTTCACAGAAATACAGCGATCCGATTACGACAAACGCGGTAACTATTAGAATTCTTTTTTGAAACGTCTGTGATTTAATCTAGTGTATTCCATTCAACACAATGTTTTGGACGTATTCTTTCAATTTAAAAAAAAAAACTGTTCTCATTTGTTTGCACAGTTAATGTACTTAAAAATATCTTCTGACATGCTTTTACCAAGGTTATTAAATGCAGCAGAGTGCGGTGAACATATTCCCTGAAATAACATTTTATCTATTATTATTTTTAAAAATCAGTTCACACAGAGATAGAGTTAAGAATAATTCCTTAAGCTGAGAGTAATTTGAAATTTTTGTGTTCATCACTGGTTCATGAGAAAAATGTCAACTACGGTAACGCTCTCGTTTAAAAAAGAGAAAAGCTAAGAAGAGTGTATTAAAATATTAGACAAGTTAGCTTCTTTAAAGCTGGGAAAGTGAAAGGATGCTAAATAATGGTTTTGATATAAATAAAACACTAAAATTAAAATAATGTGAATTTTAATACACTTTTCCATTTTTCAATAGTTTTCAATTGCTGTAAAGTTGTAGATTAACAATACAGACGAATGAAAGAATGCGTTGGGGTACAGCCTTTCCCCTTGGCCTCAGGCGAGGATGTGGCTGAAAGACGTGACAGGAAGCTACGTTTAAAGATAATATACAAATTTATTGGTTTTATATACCAGAACACCATTCACAGCAACAAAAAAGAAAAGAAATCCTCAAGTGTGAATCTAAAGAAATATTTACAGATCTCTGTAGGAAAAAAATATATTAATCGCTCTTGAAAGCAATGAAAGAAAAATAAATCCATTGAGATATATTCCTTGTTCGTGATCAAGACACACAATATTAAGACGTCAATTTTTTCAAAAAATTATGTAAAGATCTTGTGGAAACCCAATAAAATGTCACCAAGCAATTCTGTAGATATCGACGAACTCACTTTGAATCTTAAATAGTATAGACAATACTTTGAAGGACAAGAAACAAACAGACACACAGATCAACGTAACGGAATAGAGTCCACAAGTAGATCTATGCAAATACAGACAACGAATTTTGGTGAAAGGAATAGAGACGCTCCAACGTAGGAAAGACAGTTTTGTAATCCTTAGAGAGGGAACGGGCAGACAAATAGAGCGAAACAATTGAGGTCTGGATGCAGGCAGAGGACATAGACACACTCGAGGAAAGTCAGGTGCTGCAGGCAGAGGGCAGAGTGACACTAGTTGCCGACATGGGTTCTAGAGACAGGAGCGGAGACTCGTGTGGGTTGGCATGGGCTGCAGGAACAAGAATGGAGATTTTGAGAGCTGGATTGATGAGACGGGATAGTAAAACAAGGGCTGCAGTTATACGAGACGGTGATACTGGGCAGAGATGTGGGCTTAGAGACATGAAGGCAGGCATGGCGGCAGACACATGGCTGGGGACATTGCGGGAGCAGACATGGCTTGCAAGTACAGGGTTTGGAAATACACTAGGGAAGACGAAAGATGCCAGCTGAATCTGTGCTAAGAAGGAAACT
>NW_011888833.1:4696441-4698416 GCF_000151845.1 Pteropus vampyrus | reverse complement strand
GGGGGGTCACATGGTAACTCAATTTAGCGTTTTGAGGGACTGTTCAATTATTTTATAAGCGGCTACACGTTTTTACATTTCTACCGAGAAAGTCCAAGGGCTCCAATTTTCCACACCTTTCCAGCACTTGCTATTGTGTGTCGTTTTAATACAGCCATCTTGCGGGTGTGATGTGTCCCCTCCTTGTGGTTTTCATTGCATTTCTCTCATGACCAAAGTTTTCATCAAATGGTGAAAGGATAAACAAAACATGGTGATCCACACGATGGAATATTAGTTGGTAAAGTCAAGGAGTGGAGAACTGGTACATGTGGGCACATGAGCAAAACTCAGACCTGTGCTCGGTGGAAGAAGCCAGTCGAAAAAGACCTCACGTCGTATGACCTCGCTTCCATGAAATGTCCAGAACAGGCGCATTTTAGAGACAGAAAGTGCATTAATTCTTGCCTAAAGCTGAGGTCAAGGAGGACGGGGCGGGGGTGGGGGGTGAGTGCTAATGGGTGCAAACTCTTTTCTGAGGTGATAAAAAAGTTCTAAGTTTAGATCGTGATGATGGTGGCACAATTCCTAAAATGTGCTAAAACTCATCAAATTGTACATTCGAGTGAGCGAACTTTATCGTATGTACAATTCTATTGCAATAAAGCTGTTAAAAACAACTATACTTTGCATAACCAAAGCTGTGGTATTTTACTAAAGTCAGTAAACCTTTGTAATATAAATAAATATCTAATAATTTGTCTTTTAAAAAAGGATGTGTTTAGAAATATCTAGTTTTCATAGAGCATTTATCAATCTCTTCAAAAAGCCACTTTTTGCAAGAGATACTAATCGATCGGGCTTTGTCCATTTGAAATTGAGACCTGTATTTTAGGCTTAAATTATTTAAATGCTTACTGTCCTGGCCAGATACAGGCTTTAGGTCTCAGTTAAAAATGGCTCCAACTTGCGAGCTTACGTACGGGATAATCGAAATCCAGGGCAGAAGGTCCTGAAGAATCCACTTTTCTATTGTGCCGTTTATAGTCCAGTGATTTGTCTGCTAAAGAGATGAAAATTCAAAATAGAACGAAGAACAAAAATTTAGATTAAATTTATGTTCCAAATTAGAGAGACACTAAAATTAGCCCAAGAATGGGTTTATCATAATATTTCAGATTTACTTTTCAAACCAAGTTCACAGGCATATATGCATTTATCTTATTTGGTCCTGAAAAAAATAAAATAAAATAAAACTGTGTGGCAGGCACCAAAGGTGTTTTCTACCAACTTTTGAAAGTATAGAGCTGTACTGACGAGGCTTAGTACATGATTTGGTATTGGGTGGCGCAACTGAGGTTGGAAAATAAATTCTCTGCTCTCCTGCCATTCTCGTCATAAGCCACCATCTGCCCCCGGGGAGCGCATGGATGGTATGTTGCCGGCACCACATCCATGAAGCCACTTCTGACCCGCGTTTGCGGTTCGTTGTAGCATCTTTGTTCGGAGAGGCCAAGAGGCAGGATGTTGTGGATTTTGTTCACGACAACTAAATTTCCTTGAGTATTTCTTGAAATTTAAAAACAGCCTCAAAGAGAAGTACTTTTATTTTGATCGACTCTAGTTTGTTATAAAAACTAAACCCTGGCACCGTTTACTGAAAAGACTACTCTTTCTCTGTTTAATTATTTTTGCATCCTGTCAAAAATCAGTTAATCACAAAGGGATTATTTCTGGACTTTGAATTTTATTCTACCGAACTATATGTCTGCGATGGTGCCAGTCCATATACCGCGAATACTGTAGTTTTATAGCAAGTTTAAGAATTGGAAATAATCTGTCCTCCAACTCTGTTCTTCTTTTTCAGGATTGTTTTGGCTACTTAGTTTTATGGCATTTCCATGAGAATTTTAGTAGCAGCTTGTCAAGCGTGCAACAATGTGCAAACTGGGCAAAATCTCAAAGGGCGAGATTTTGAAATGAAATGTGTTGAATC
>NW_011888833.1:4695169-4696391 GCF_000151845.1 Pteropus vampyrus | reverse complement strand
AGAATGGAAGACAGACAGAAAATAGTCTCCGTTTCCATGTCAAAAATTAAAAAAGAACGACAGACAAAGTTCTGTTCGTAAAGTTCTGTAAAGTAAGAATGAGCAAAAGTGGGAAAAAAATACAACAGAAACAAACCAGGCTAAAAGTTATTCTTATAATATTAATAAAGTGAATAAACCGCCAGCAAAACTGTGTAAGGAAAAGATTAAGAAATACAAATGACCAGTATCAGAAATCACGTACTAGATCTTGTGGAAATCACGAAAAAGAGCTCTTAGACCTTAATAAGATATTTAGAGGTTTTAGTGAAATGCTTAGAACTAAAGATTAGACAGTAGAGGTCGAAACTCACTTTGTTATAAAAACCAATGTACCAGACTGACGCGAATATAACATGAAATAGGAAAACTCATACATCTACTAAGGAAATTGAGTCATTTGTTCAAAAGCCAAACTAATTAACAACAAAAACAAAACTTTCCACAAGCAAAACTCTAAGCCAGCAATCATGAAATATTTCAAACAGTTAAAAATCAGAAAAACAGCTAAATTCCCCAGGTTTTCCTTATGTGGAGAAAAGCAGACTCTTTTTTCACTTTCTTTAGTGGGGACACCATTACATTGACAATATAATCTCACGAGGACATTAGAAAATGAGCAAAGTACAGGGCGTGGCTTGCAGAAACAGAGATATAGTTATTCGAAGCCAAATATTACACGAATTCATCCATGAAGGCAAACAGAATGGAACAATACCAAGTGGTATATACTACAACAGGTGGGGGTAGTTGAAATCCAAAAAGACACCATGTAAAACATTTCGTTATCAGAGAAATACAAAGAAAAAAAATCATATGGTCAATTACGATGAATGCTAAAAAAGGCGCATAAAGTTAATAAACCACTGTTTAGGCATCGAAACAAGTAAAATCTTAAAAGAAGGCACTTCCTTACTTATTCATCCAGAATTTAACATCTTAATTACCCAGAACTATGGAAAGCTATTTCCCGGGAGGCAACTGTTACGACTTTCATTCAGGACTATGCCAAGGTATTTTCAGGGCAATAAAGCAAGAAAAAAGGAGTAAAAAGACATAAAGGTCAACTTTTAAATAATAAAATCCTTATTATATGTAGACGACACTTTCATAAACATGGATAATCCGCCACGATCCAAAACAATAACCATTAGTAAATGAATTTCAATGTAAAAAAAAAAAA
>NW_011888833.1:4691644-4693939 GCF_000151845.1 Pteropus vampyrus | reverse complement strand
ATGCACGTTTATTGAGATGAGGAACGAAACTAGATACTCAAAAGTCCGGGTTCCCGCTGAGAAAGGCCGCCCTGGCTGCGTTTGCAAAGCTTATTTCTTTGATTCGCAGGGGGATCCGCAGTAAATTGGACAAGGCATCGGGTTATACGAGTGCTCGTGTGATTGCCGTCCTTTTAAAACACGTTTTTGAAATACTTCATTAGTTAAAAAATGGTGTCACGACAAAATCAGTGTATCCGCGCGAGCGCGTGATGGCGCCGCAAACCCACTAACGTGCGGGTCACGCCCGAGCAGCCGGGGAGGAATCGTGTTCCACCCCCACGGCTGCGCGTGGCGGCCGACGACGCGGGGACGGCGCGGTGCGGGAGGGACGCGGGAGGGACGCGGGAGGGATGCGGCACAGAGCTTTCCTGGCGAGACCCTCCCGTGACCGAGGACTTAAAAGAAGGCCGCGGCGGGGAGCGCGCAGCCGGGGGCCGGAGTCCCCGCCGGAGCCCCGCGCGGGGACAGGAGGCGTCCGTTGCGCGCCGCAGGTGCCCGCCGAAGGCTGTAAGGTCGTCAAAGCCAGGACGGCGCTGGACGCGGGGGAGCCGCGGGGGAGCCGCGGGGGAGCCGGGCTTAGCTCTGCCTCCTGCTTTGCTTCCTTTACGCTGAAAACAGGCGACACAGCATGACCCACGGAGGGCGGCTCTGAGATGCGCGTCTGTCTCGTCGCGTCCCCGCCGGTCACGTCCCCGCCACCTCCCGTCCAGGGGCACAGACGCCGCCGCGTGCTGCGACAGGGGCCGCTTGCCAGCCACTCGCTGCAGGGCCACTTCCTATCAACCGCGGGGCTCCCGGAAAACGCTCGCCCCCGTGTAAAACGCTTAGCTGAAAACGGGGTTCTGACTAGAACTGGGCTTCGGGACAGTCAATCCCAATGCTGGACTTTCTTTACAAATCTGCCTTGTGCTTGGCGGAAGAATCGAGGTTTGATTTTAGGCGAGGCGACCCTGGGTCGACCTCACAGATTGCAAGGACCTTGTCAGCTTACAATCCCTAATCTTTTTTTATTTTTTTACCTGGTCTTCCCAGGAAAAGATTATATTTATTTTGGTTTTAGAATAAAATATTTAAAAATTCTTACCAAAGCTAAGACTGAAAAGAAATTCCTTTTTTTCCCTATTCAATTACTAGTAGGTCTAAAATAATGATATAGTTGGACTTTGTGCCGTGATAATACTATTTTCACGAATTTTGCAGAAGGAAAAAAAAAACAGTGAGAAATGTTACTCACGGGTAGCTTTATTCCTGGGCCGGCTAAGTGATTGCTGTCTCATCTCACAAGTATGCACATTTTTTCCTCAAGTGGGCATGGGATAGAGTTTCAATAACTCTTAGATAACAGTATTTCAGATGGGCTGATAACACCTCTGGTGGGGCAGGGGGCTGATGCCCCAGGGTGAGCTGCAGATCGCAAAGCCAGCTGTGCCGGAGGGACTTGCCTCTGTTTGGTCAGGTGGCTGTTTGGCTTCATGAAAGAAATCGAGTTTGAAATTGGGAGTTAGAGTAACACAGTTACAGAATAGAGCTACGAATGTGGACGAACAGTCCCCTGTTCTTGGCGGCCAAGAAGGATCAGAAGGTGAGGTGAACACGAGACAGGCTTTGCCGGCGGCGGAACAGAAAATGACTTCGCGTTCGCGTCGAGAGGGATGGAGTCTGAGAGTGATTTGAATCGGGGTCATGTGATTTTATAAGTCGTGAAATCTAACATCGGATCATAGTAGAGTTTGAAGCTTTAAGGTGACAGTTTAGGACAAAGGGGAAAATGTGACTGCGACGTGTATTACAGTTGTGGGACTTTTATAGAAAGGCTTAAAAATATGCCAAGCTAACTGTGAAGGTTTATCTGTTCGTGTCCCCAGGAGGGTTTCTGCCTTTGCCGGGACAATAGCCCAGGTCCAATCGTTGGCGACAAGAGAGATGAGAGGGAGCAGGGACGAAGGGAAGGGCTGGTCCCTTCGTCCCCACGTCTCTGTGAATCCTTTTCGATGCAATTTGCTTTAGAATCTTCGAGCAGGAAATGGTCTCGCAATCCAACCTGATTTTAAAATCGGGAGACTGAGGACCACGCGCCTCCGGATTCCCTCGGCGCGGGGAGGAACTAGGTCATCACGAGTGGCGGGGATGCGCCAGGATAATCGGGTTCTCCGCGGACTGCTCGTCGGGGTGATGTGCCCACCGGGGACCCCTGAGGATGTGGGGGGTGGTGACGAGCAGAGGAGAAAGTCAGGAGTCAGGGGACGCGTCCTG
>NW_011888833.1:4676536-4691594 GCF_000151845.1 Pteropus vampyrus | reverse complement strand
GAGCCCCGAGCCGGGGATCAGGAAGCCGCTGCGCAGGGTCGTCATCAGCGCTGACACGGCGGCCGCGTGCGCCTCGCTTCCCGCTCCCTTTGCGTGTTTCTGTCACGGGTTCGAATACACGGACCGAGCCGCGCGTGGATTTGTTCTGTTTATTTGTTCTGTTTATTCCATCGCTTGCGCCACCTAAAGCGTTAGCAGGTGTCGGCCGATGCGATGGTGTCTCCCTCCGCTGTGGCTTCGGTGGCCAGGAACTTTCTAGGTGCTGTTTGTTCCCTGCGGCCGGCCTGGTGCCTGCTTGCCGATGGAAATGCTGGAAAAACGGAACGATACAACCTTGAGACGTGTAGGTCCACAAATTTGCCTTATTCATTTGCTGTGTTTCCCTTCTGCGCGGTTTTGACCTTGCTGTGTGGCCGTTGGCGCGCTGCCTCCCGGGAGGCCGGTGGATGAGGTGTTGGGGTGCTGCGGGGAGACTCGAGTCCCCCACCCCTCTGACAGCTGCTTCTCCCACAACCATCCGGCGTGAGGATGGCAGTTTTCATGCCCACGCGACCAACCTGAACCCGTTTCAAACATCTATTTTTGGCTGACCGTGGAAGAAGCTACCGGGCCTATCATTAAAGTCTCAAATCAATGACTTTGGATGTAGCACAGAAATTGTAAAGCGAGTAGAAAAATAGTCCCTTTGGCTTTCCCAGAGATTTATTTTTATTTTGGAGATTCTTTTGGCTCATATTTTATTCAAGTTAGTCATGATATAGAGTTGGGAAAAACATGAATTATTCTCATACCTGCCTCAAAGAAGAAATAAATCGCGTGTAATTTTAGGCATATTAAGGTCACACATGAAAACATTCTCATTGACTTTTGCAAACGTCCTTTTTCTTGAACTTGGCTGTGAATAGAATATATGTGAGTCTCGCTGCCGTGTGTTCCTATGTTTAGTCCTATGCGAAGCTTGTGTTACCTTTAGAACAGAGCAGATGATCTTTTGTGCAATTTTCAAAACTGGTCGTTAGTGTTCTAACTGAGTCCCAGAATAAAAAGTTACTCAGGTTAGGAATACAAAAGAAAAACAGGAAGGTACTGGCGCCTGCACCCCTGTCCCATCCGTCACCCCCACACACACCCCTCCACCGCTCCCCACTCACGTGCATAACCTACCTATCTCTCTGATGACCAACCGCAGGGCTTCGCCAACACTAGTGATTGATTAGGAAGAATATTGATACAGTCACGCTGGGAAAACAAGGTCTTCCTGATGCTTTTTATTATTATTATTATTATTATTATTACTATTATTATTATTACTGTCTTAACTAAAAGTGATCAACTCGCTCCACTTCACTGCTGTTTTCAGCTAAATAGAAGATTATGATTATTATTTTTCAGGGATCGCAGCCAAGGAGAAACTCCCCCCCCCCGCCCCCGCCGCCCAAAGAAAGGAAATGTCAGAAAGTCAAAATGCAAGGCAGATAAAAACTGGGCTGAGTTTAATGAACCGTCGACCGCGACTAGATTGATCCATGCAGACCCGTCTGCTGCGTCAACTGGCATTTCCTTTAGCTATTCTTGGCTTTATAACATTTGTGTTATGGGAAATTAGAGCAATTTCTATGATGCTTTCGATTTCCTGCCCCTAGGAACAAAGTGCAGTTTTCTGGGGGAGACAGTGCCCCCTTGTTGCCATCCTCCATCGCCCGCCTCTTTCCTGGACCCTGAGCCTGGGTCAGGAACCCCTGGGTCCCCTGTCACAACAGCCAACTGTTTCTGTCCCCCGCTCGTTCCATTGTGCATTGTCCTGGGTCGTATGGGTTCCTTTCAGAGTCTGGGGGGCAGAGGCTGACGGAGGGGACGCCGGCACGCTAGGCGAAAGACCTCTGGAGAGTTAACCCAGATGAGATGAATGCTTCTCACTAAGCCGGATTTGGGCAGTCTTGAATGGAAGCTGTTTCTCCGTGGAGTCAACACTTGGGTTGTAATCGATAGGAGACATCTTAAGGAATGTCGATTTTTCTCTTCTTTTTTTTATTCCAATAGAACTACGCATTTCCTTCTTGCACAGGACTCTCTCTGAATCCTGAAATATCTCTGAGGCCGGAGGGGCCGACCCGGAGGTGCAATGCACGCAGCCACACTCTTGAGACGGGAAACTCAACTTTGTAAGAACAAATCCCGGGGTTAAAAAAATCTGAGTTCTAGTTCTGTTGTTTTTTGTTGTTGTTCTTTTCTTCATTTTTGTCTTTGATTAGGCCGATTCTGACTGCCCAAGGACATCTGAGAGAGGTTCTGGCAAAGGCACAGAGAGCTTGTTCTGATATTAAACTCTCTGGTTCAAGTCGAAGATTCTGTCGGATGTAGAACCACAGCACTTGCTGAACTTGCCGAAGTGTCGATGTGTGTATTTCTGTGGACGGGCACATATCCCCTTTACAGTTTAGCCTTGACTTTGCAGTGTATTTGCTACATTCCATCACTCAATTTATTCTCTGGTTCCTTTTGAGAAATATAAGCCCATGCACATTTCCATGGAAACCATTATATCGTTGATCTATGTTCTAAAAAGAGAAACGGACATTTCCTTAATGTATACTATATAGAAACCACAAACTGTGATGCATATAATTTCTATTAACCTTCACGGAAACCCTATGCACAAACGATTATAATCATCATTTAAGCATGAGGAAATTACAATTTTGAAAGATTAGGAATCTTGGACATCACATAGATGGTAAATAGTCAGATGGATTTAAAAAAAAAAAAAAAAAGGTCTGGCTTCAAAATGAACTCTCCTGCCAGTATATTCACTCGCACTCTTTTAAAAAACATTTTAATATTCTGTAAATTACATTTTTTACTCTTTGCAAAAAAAAAAAAAAACGAGGCTCATTTCCCATGAACCAGATTTACACAGTTAATTCACAGCGTGTTTTGGATGCCTGCTAGCTTCTGAGTGGCGCAGGTGAGAGGTGTGTCTTCCTGGCCCTCAGGGAAGTCGCCAGAACGAGGCCTCGGTGAAGTAAAACGCAGGTGACAGAGTCTCATGATGATGCATCATTAATTCATTTTTAATTTAATTTTTTTTAGAGTTTGCAATCGAGGTAGTACCTGTGCATATGAAAAGCAAACCTAAAACAGAGAAGCGATGTGGCCTCCTCCATCCACCCTTGTGCCCAAGCTCCACTCCTCAGGGGAGATCATTTTTAGCTTTTTAGTTGTTTTATTTCCATGTTTTAAATAATAAGCAAGCTTAAATTACTATTTATTAACAACTCACTTATGGATTTTAAGTTCCCTATGCTCTTCGCCCGCTCAGATACCACCCGAAATACACACGTAATGGACAAACATTCACGAACAAACAAACGCACACACATACTTCTGCCTTCAATCTTTCTGTTTAATTCATGACGTTTTTTGGTTAAATTGATATTTAGATGTTGACAACTTTGATCAGGTGAAATCTGAGGCCCAGAGCAGCGAAGCGATTTGCTGGCCGAGTGTATAAAGGAGGAAAAAACTAAAACTCAGATCTCTTGCTTTCTCTAGTGCAGAATTCAGGGAAGGCGAGGGTGCTGCACAGAGCCGGAAACTGTACTAATACATGCAGAACTTTAAATGGTAACAAATATTCACATTAAAAAAGCAACAGGCAGCCATTTTGAAACGTTCAAGAGCTCAGACGTTACAACCATGTATTCTTCCTGCCAGTCTTGAAAACGAACTTACAAATGCAAAAAATAACTCCATGAAAGGTAAATAAGCCATCTGGAAGGAGACACACAGAAATCTCGCGCCTCTTGGTGGAAGAATGCAACAATATATTTGAATTGATCTTGCCCTTCCCCACCAAAAAACAAAACAAAAGAAAATAAACAAAAACCAGAGAAACCCTTAGGCAAACCTGAACATGATGAAGGCTTTTTATCCAAGTGTCTTTTTATAGAAAGCGTGGAAACGCAGGAATGGTTGTCCGCCCCGTGAGCATGCAACTAAGCAAAATCCAGGTTATGGTGAACTTGAAGGGTCCCTGTCATTTCCTAGCATTGCAACAGACAGCAGACTAGAAGCTTGCGTCTCCTTCTCTCGCTCCCTCTCTATGTGTGTGTGTGTGTGTGTGTGTGTGGTGAATGCACCTGTGCGAGAAAATGAACCAAACCACAGGTTAGTGGATTGTTTGATTAATGGTATTGGGAAGATCATCTAATTATTTGGAGAAAGTCAATTTTTTCTTTAATCTCCTATCATATACCCAAACACAGATTCATGTAAAACACTAAGTTGTCAATATATCAACACATTATAGTTGAAGTCACAGAGGAAAACATCAGCAAATTACATTTAACACACTGAAGTTAAAAGATTGAAATTATTAGAGGTAAGAAAATAATTGCCTATATAAATTCTAGATGAAATATTGATTATTATAAAATATACCACCTTTTTATAAACGAGCAAAAAAAATGAAAGCACTAATAAAAAGAAACTAAGGTCAATTAACAAATTTTATACAAATGAATAACAAATAAATGACAAATAAATAACAAAATGTGTAATAGAGTTGTAATCATTACATGCATGAACTACCAACTGTAAAATAAGAAAATTAAAATATGACAACATGTGGTCAGAAGGGGATGGGATTACTGTGGTCGATCATTTGATAGAACCTTTCTAGAAACACAATGGCAGTGTGTTTCAAAGGCTTTTAAATGTTTTAAATGTCAAGCCCTACAATTCCATATCTCAGACTCGAAGGTCATGATCAGAGATTTGGTCTAGAGCCAAGCACAAAAACGGCCAAATAATAGCAGAACCTTTCGGAAGCTTACCGATGGTTCAAAGGGGTGGACAAGCGTTTCATACTATATTCAAAAGACGATACATTATGCAACCGTTAAGAATGATGTTTTCTCTAAGCGTTTGATCAGGAAAATGCCCATGACATAATATGCAAAGTGCTCAGATAAAACTTGTGTACATTTTACATATATGTAGCGAACTTATATAAACGACAGAAATATATAGACATTTATGCAGTTATGATAATTGTACAGATAACTGGTATGTTATTAGATAAGTTTTCTATCATTATTCACTTAGTGGTTAATAAATATGTCACCAACTACCTATGTACTTATGTGGATATGAGTTAAATACATAGAGAAAATTATGAAATTATTATTTCAAAATTTAACCACTGTTTTCTCTGGATGGCAATGTGCTGATTTTATTATTTAACCACTTTATTTCCGATTCTTCTTTTTACAAATTCATTCCAACTTACAAAAACTAGATGAGGCTAAGTATACATATTTAGCTTTGATGAAATGCACAAAATGTGAAAGTCAGCTTTCTTCTAGTGTAGATTCATCCTGAGAATATGAGAGAAGCCAGCGGCATCAAAGATGCTGCCCAAAGCCCGGGGAGGGTCAGCAATGACTAAGACCAAAGAGTGTGTAGACCCTCGATATACATCTATATGCCTACAGGCTTAGGTGAATTCTGCTCGAAATTGTATTATTTTCATGAAAAGAGCACCGATTTGTTATCGATTATTACTAAGGCTCAAATATTTTAGCAATTAAATATGAAAATTCGAAATGCAGTATAATCCACTTTCTTCAACTCAAGTTTTTCTTAAATAACATGAGAACGATTATTTACAAATGTGTGTGTTTGTGGGAACTTCCAAAAACCTTACTTTTAATGGTTTCTACAATATTTAGTACACTATTATAGTCTCCTATTTGAAATTTATAGCTTTCGATATTTTATTTCGCCTGTTTCTTCCCTATCCCTCGTGTGTGTGTACACACACATACACGTGTCTTTCATAGCTTTCTATTCTTTATAATTCTGTGTCCCTCAATACGAACCCATTGTCTCAAGATATTAAGCATTTTCCTTAAGATTTACAAAGGAAGGACGCTAGACGCTCCCCCTTAAGTGAAAACACAATGCTGTTTAATACATCAGGGCAAAAACTTCAAAACACATTCTAGGGGGAACGGTGACTTAATGCCTGTGTTCCGTAACATATCAAGTACTGGCCGACTAAGGTACAAGATCATCTCAACCTCACTCAGCTGGGATTCTCAGAGAAGTTAACACCCTGAGCAGCCGCGAGTTCGACAGGTGACAGGTTGGAACACCTGGAAAGGTAGATGACCTCGTGAGCCTCTCGGGACGAGAGTGGATGTCCGCCTCTGGGATGGGCAACCGATGACCTCCGTCTGAGATCTACACACTTCTAGAATATACGAATCGCGATGGGGTAGAGCAGACATGTTCAGATGAGTTTCAAAGACAGATAGTTTGATGCTTTGTTGAAGATGTGAGGTGAAGCAAGAGTTAAAATTTAAGCTGGAAACGAGCAAGGTGCTTCTACCACGAAGTACGTCTTCACGAGTGTAACTTAGAGGAGCCGTAAAGATCAAAACGTTGGTGACAAGATGATGACGTTGGAGAAGATGAAGAATTTTATGGACATGGCGGTGTCTGGAGATCGCTGAGCCGATTCCTGCAGGGGGCGTGAGGATACTGGCCTCGGGTGGTAATTCCCGCCTGTGTGAGCCGAGGTTACGTCGCCTCCACTCAGAAAGACCAGAGCCTTGGCCAGGACTAGCTACGACTTCGAAGATTCCGGAGTAAAAATCCACCGGGAGGCTTGTAAACCTAAGACCTGTCCGCCTGCACACGCACACACACGCGCACACACTCACACGCACACACACGCGCATGCACACACCTTCACACGCACGCACACGCGTGCACACACGTGCATGCATACATACATGCGCGCACACACACACGCACACTCAGAGCTCTCAAGCGATTTATGAGCCACATGCTACCTACAGCCGAAGTGACTTCTGGGATCCCCAGGGCCGGTGTCCTAGAGTGTTGGTGGAGAGACGCCTCTGATGCAAAAGTCAGGAGAGATGGCCTTGTGATTCCGCAGAGCTCGTTTTCGACTGCTTCCCACAATCCCGCACGAGAGACCCACTTACGGTCCGGACGAGCTGGCGCGATGCCTGCGGTCCCCGCTGGTCACAGCCCTCCCCGTGAGGAGGTGCGTCATCGGGAGGCAGAAACCCACGGCTCACCCTGTGTCTGGGGGGAGGACATCACACACGTGCACATAATGGATTTTCTGGGGGCGTCATGCGCTATAATGGAAAAAGCGTTAAGTCTCGACATTGAAACCGAACCAAACAAAGGACTTGGAAGCCAGCTTCGCCGGGACCTAGCCTGGGACCCGAGACTGGCTAATTAGCCTCTTTGCCACTTCCTTCGCCCGCCCAGGGGCCACGGCGATCCCCGTCTGACGGTGTCGCTGGGAAGATGGACAAGATGACGTGGGAAACCAGCAGCTGCTCGGAGGCGGGATCGTCATCGGGCCGGCAGCACGAACCAAGATGACCACCCGCGTCCGTGCCGTTCTGCAGCGTGAGCCATCGGCTGGTCAGGCGCGGGGGTCCCAGTGACGACACTGACCCTCAGGCGTCCAGCGCCCGACGCAGGGCACGGACGACGCAGGTGCTTAGAAGCTGCTCTTCCAACCTGGAGGGTTTTGCAGCGGAGTCCACGCATTTTAGCACGTTTGAGGGAAGCGCCATTTATCTCTCGGTGTCGACCTTCGGGGGCTTTTGGCAGGAAGTTTACCCGTGGGCGGGCCCGTGGCTGCGGCGACTGGCTTCATGTCACGCGTGGATACGCGGCTTGCGTCGGGTGCTCCGTTCCCCCGTTCCTCCACTTCTTGTCGCTAAGGGGACGCTCACAACAGCAGCGCTTACATCACAGGGTTGTCGTAAAACCGAAATGCGACGTGTGTGTGTAAAGCACGTGCGGTGTGCGTGAAGGCACGCGTGGCGTGCGTGTCAAGCACGCGGACACCGAGTTCACTGAGTGAGAGGTGTGACTATTTCGCTATGGAGAAATCGCCCTTGGGGAATAAGAGATATTTAAGAAGCGCTCACGTGCTCACCGATGGGCTGTGCATCCCTGAGGTCCGGCACGTCCCACGGAGATGGACCGGTCCCTGCCCGCAGACCCTATCTCTTGTCATTGTCACTGCGAGCTGCAGTCACCTACAGATATCCCAGTGGCGACAGGTAACTTCTCTTAGGGCTGAGGCTGTGAAAACCTTTTTGGATCCAAAGAGTTGTCATAGTTCCTGCAAGTCTTCTAATGCCAGGCGGGGTGTGACCAGATGCCGTATGGTTTGTCTTCCTTGTCCTTCAGCTGGCTGCAAAGGTCGAGTCAATGACACAGTTTACAATGAGCTGATTTTAGAGACCAACCTGGATAAAGGGCATTGGAAGTGATATATTATTCCGAATGCTTGTAGATCGATTTCTCCCCCCAGCCCCCGCTTTCTCTATACCAACACCACCGAGGTGTTGAAGACACTTAGTAGTCGCCAGCAACCGGCTTTTTCGGGGTTTAGGAGCAAATGTGCCTCTAACTCTTTCCTGGGAGCAGGTGACTGGTTCGGGGGCAGCACCTGAGTGGAGCAGGTCCCACTCCAGTTATATCAGATCTGAGAGACGGTTCTGTGGCATTTATTTTAAAATCACGCCGTGTGCTCCAATATAAGGAAAGAGACCAGAGCGTGGGAGAGAAATAGAAAGTTAAACCGAGGAGAAAAATCGTTCAATTTTTAAAGGCTTCTTAGATATGGCAAGGGATGGCAATATATTTTTACATCTCCTATATTTTTGAAATGATAGGATTTGCATGGAGTTACAGGATTATTGCAGAACATAGATGTTGGATAAAATTCAAAAACCCACGGACTCTAATCCGACATTACGAAGTGCAAAATAATGTCGCGAAGCATTCTGGAAAAGTTTAGGTTAAAAATTCAAAAGTTAGTTTTCCCTAACATGTGTTTTCCCAGAGAAAAGGACTATATTCTTACACCTCATAAATTTATACCTCTCAAATTTGAAAACTAGATGAAGGGATGCACATTTATTATTCATGAGCTTGGAGTGTTTCTTATCACTTTAAATTAACTTCGTTTTTGCCATGAGATATTTAATTCATCATGGAGTATTTTTAAATATTTGGTAAGATTTTTTTTTTTCTCCCTCAAACAGAAACTGTAAATTCTCGCAAAGCCATAGGGTGGAGCTGGTGGACAAAGGTTGATTCATACAGATTTCATTGTTTTGCTGGTTGTTATGTCTGAGATTTTATTTTTTTACTGCATTTACTACCATGTTAGGTCTGATAAATTTCCTATGAAACTTACTATTTGCTTTTGTATTTCTATTTAAAATTCCTATACCCAGTCTTAGTTGCTTAGTTCTCAAAGAATTATGAAAATAAGTGATAGCCATTATGATTTTTTAACCAGAGATAATATCTTTCCAAAGAAGGCAAGTTGTAGGTCATGGCATTCATATGGAAACCTCGGTTACTATACGGATGTCTGTAGCAGGAATATGGAGTTTGTAAGGTATAATTTAATGCCATATGTTTTAAGCGAGTATATATACTCAGGGTTTAGATGCTCAGAGAAGATTAATTATGTGTATATTTCATTCACTGATTTTTTTCCTCAAAGTATCAACATTACTCTAAAACCAGAATGTTTATAATTTGAAATCAAGAACCATTTGTGGAACAGGGCTCATGTAGACTTATTTAGCTTTGCTAATTTTAATTTGTATCATTAATACAGAGCGATAAGCAAAGAATAAGGCATGTGTGTAATGGGCGGAACTATGCAAGGTTGTGTGAGAATATAAACATCAATAAAATAATTTTATTTTATGCATGGAGCTTATAATCTAGTTTTAAAAATACCGTGTTTATAAAAAGTTAAGTAACACTGAACACTAAAATACGATTCCAGACCAGAAATAAAGAGCTGTCATAGGAAAATACAAATTTAGGACCCCAAAAATTTTTAGAAACACGGCTTGAAGTATGAATAGAAATTCGTGCAAGGAGATCGAGAGACACAAACACGAAAATTAACAGCTATCTGTCTACTTACGATTAAAAACGAGAAGGAAGAAACGTCACTTCAACGCGCTTGAGCAATATTACCTGCCAAGCTCCTGAAAGGCAAAGGCTTCACAGCGTCCGGATGCATTCGCTGTGCAGGAGGCCGAGCTCGCTGGGGTTCCCCCGACACATTGAAAACCATAAACTGGGTAAATATTTTCCTCCTCTGGACAGAACGCACAGTTTTTAGAAAGAGTCGCATCCTATTAAACGTTGGCACTTAGTTCTAGACTGATTCTAGGCTAGCGAATGGAATGTGACGTGCACGGAGTATTAAGTAGAGACCGTCCGTCCGTCTCCGGCGGGAACCAGCTCTCACCGGCTGCCCCTGGCACGCCTGCGTCTGGGTAAAAGGCGTCAGGGAGCGCAGCCATAAACCGATGAAAGTGGAAGAGAAAATGAGTTTTACTAAAAAAAAACGTGTTAATGATGGTGCTGCTGGGAACAGTAGGATGAGTGTGCAGAGGTGACGGAAGCCATTTGTCGAGTGCCAGCCACACCACCAAAACGGAGTTACAGCCCAGCACTAGGAGTGCTCTAATTGATTCAGAAAAGCACACGATGCGGTGATAGGTGCCAAGGGCCCGGTCCTTGATACTTGATATATAATCTTGTATGTTGGAATGATCCAAAGCAGCGGTCCCCAACCTTTGCGGCACCAGGAACCAGCGCTTCCATGAGAATCTAACGCCTGAGGATCTGAGGCGGAGGCGAGGCGGGGATGCTGGCGCTGGGCAGCGGCTGCAGACGCAGATGGAGCTTCGATCACCCACCACTCACCTCCTGCTGTGCAGCCCGGTTCCTAACGGGCCACAACCGGTACCAGTCCACGGCCCTGGGGTTGGAGACCCCTGAATTAAAGTCTTCACAGAAGAAGCGACATCTCAGCCGGGACTAAAAATGAGTAGGAGCTCATTAGGCCCATATGGTAGCAGGCGAGAGGGAGAAAATTCTAGTCCAAAAAGATAACTTCCGATATGGCGGCTCTGTGAGACTGAGTCCCAGAGACATTGATGGCTCTCCTTAGGTCAAAGAGCTCCTCTGTCCCCAGTGCGAGACACAGCTCACACCTCTAGACCAGGCGCTGGCCAACGGCTGCCCGTGGGTGAACGAGGGCTTGCTGCCTGTTTCGTCGCGAAGTTTGATGGTAGCGCGGCCGCCTCATTTGCCTGGGTGTTGTCTGAGGCCATGGCCACACTACAGTGGCAGACCCTGTATCCTGCAGAGCCCTTCATGGAAGAAAGTTAGCCGGCACCTGCTTCAGGATTTCAGCTCGGCCGTTCTTCAGGACCCTCAGGATGATATTGGTGACAAAATGGGGACACATTTAAAATACGTTATGGCTGAACGTATACTTTGCAGGTAGTAATCATTATGGTGACACTAAATACCCTAAAATTAAACGAGGCTTCTTACGATATGAACATCACAAAGTACGGGAGAGCATTCGGCAAAGAAATGAAAGGCTTATCTGCATTTAGGACCCGGGGACAAGAAGGGCAGGCCAAGAACAAACAGCAGGGGCGTTGGGGACCGTGGGGAGCAAAACGGGAGGACGTCCGAGACTGGGGCGAGTCCAAAGCTGACGAAAAGTCCCAGGGTTCGAGGAGTAAGAGAAGACGTCGGATTTGAGATTAGAGGGGCACTGAAGTCCCTGTCGTTGGTGGCGATGAGGTGACCAATTCTGGTACCACTTTCACTCAACTGAAAAAAAAAATGGCAGTCTCATCGAGACAGCTCATTTCACAAAGTCCCATTTAAATGCCGATCTCATTATGTCGTGTCATACAGGTTGCCCGTAGGAAACGGAAGTTTTTGTTCATTTGCCCATGACTGACACCTAGTAAAAAGGAGGCGCTCGGAGGGAAGGGCTAAGATTTCAGTCTGAAAAGTCTAGAAGCTTCCGCAGGTAGAAACAGGTCACGTGAGAAGACTGAGCACCCAGACCTGTAGCACTGTGGTGAGCTAGGCGACCCTGGAGCGAACCCTTTCCAACGTCAAGCCAATTTAGAATTTTATACCTAGCCGACCACAAAACAAGAGTGAGTGTGATAAAGACAGTGTCAGACACGCAAGTTCTCAAAAAATCGACCTGCCAAAGAGCGTTTCTCAGGGAATCTAGAAAACGTCTTTCCCTACAGCAAAAAGGGGTCTTGCCGAGGGACGGTCGCGAGAGCAAGGAGACAGGGTCCGAATTGGAACAGGGGTGAATGGGAATCTGTCCCGGTAAAGGTAAAAGGAAGTGTGGGGTGAATGCAGCAGAAGCAGAAAAATGCCCGGCTTCTGGCAAAGAGGCAGAGGTGGTGAGCTCATGACTCGCCTTCAGTGAGGTCCTAATAGCATCCTTGCGCAGTGCTGGAGACGAAATGGTTACACGTGATCACACGTCCTTCTTCAATCGTTTGAAGCGTTTCTAGAATGATGTTCCTACCGTAGTTTTATGTACATTTTATTTTGTGCTCTCATGAGATTTTAACACTAGAGGAATTAAAAGACTGTGGTTGTATTTTTATATTACGTTCGTGTTTAAGAATTTCCTAATATCACATAATCAGAAAACGAAGTCGCGTAATTACTGAGCATACATTTGGGAATAAGGCCATATACATCTTTTTGTGTGTGTGTCGTTTCGGTGAATATTATCCAGAAGCTTCCTTGCGTGCACCTGCATTTTTAAATAATCCTATGATCTGAAGTATCTGGGGGAGATTCCAGTTAAGAAATGGCAGGAGGGGTGTCACTACCCCTCGGGACGGTGAGGCTGGAGTCCAGTGGGGCGTGGACGGCCACGGTGAGGGTCCTGGCTGGTGCCGCCAACATCAGCCCTGCCCTTCACCGCTCCCTTCGAGTGACAGGGAGCAGCCTGGTGTCCAGTCTTAAAGTCCATGCTGACGACTCAGGCAGCACCCATGTCGACAAAGGTCAGCTGTCCTGGCCACATGCAGCCCTTTGTCTGGGTCGCCAAAGTGCAGCACGAGCCTTAGACTGTGGTCAATTTTGCCATGTTACACGGTGACAAAGTATGGCAGCTGGCTCCACTGAAAAAATGCAAAGTATTTCTGAGTCATTTCTCGGTGATCTTACATTGTTGCTGGACGTGGAAGTAGCGACTGCTACATAAGTTTCACGACTTAATCACCAAACTTAGACTCGCGAAAGAGGTTCATGGACACCTACCTGTCTATAACACAAAATACAATTCAGAGGCTCCGAGTCAGCCTTTCAAAGCGAAAACTTAAGGGCGATTCGGAACTAACCGATAAAACCGAGGAGAGTTAATGGTGTTTGCTCTTAAAAGAGTTATGTATAAAAAAGGTCAATAAAAACCATCAAAAGAAACTTTAGAAAGCGTTACAATAGCATTAAAGATTCAGAGCATAAACGAGTAAATGGAAAGCAAAGCTCGACTTTTCTTAATCGTGCTGAGTTTTTGATAGATAGCACCTTAGGCACCGCACGGTGGTCCCAAGCTGAATGACACCCTGACGACCTTCACTGAATTGGGAGGGAGGGCCCGAGGGGGTGGAAGTTATCATTTAAACATACGCATAGAAAATCCTTTCCTTGGTCCTGCGTTTCTCACCCTGTGGGTGATCTCGCCCTCTAGGGGACGTGTGGCAACATCTGGAGGCGTGTGGTTGTCCCCTGAGTGCTGCGGTGGCCGGCGTTACTGGCAGCCGGTGGGCGAATGCCGGAGTTGGATGTTTTAGGGGTCCAGCCATGGGTTCTCCAGCGAGGGAGCGCCCTCAAGGTGCTGGCCCCTCTGAGCGACGTCATCAGATGTGCCGCTACTGCTCCCACGGTGTCCAGGTAAAGGGAGCTGGTAAAAGCCTCCGGGAAAAATTACCTGCGGGACTTGACACATGCTCTGCCAGGCGGCCAAGGACACAGCAGTCACTCCGGCCTTTCCTCGGCTTTAAATGTCCCTCGAGCCAGTCCGACCGGATCTTCTTCATGAATAACTTTCCCTTTTAAGTTTTTTTAGCTACAATAAACTAAAGAGTTGCACCATGAGCGACCGCAGACACCCCGCCACACTCGGGGGACCGTGGCCTGTGCCGGCCGCTCGTGGGTCACCTCTGCCTGGTGGGACAGCCGCACGGGCTCAGAGCACCTGCGGAGCGCTGGCTGGCTCGGGGCGAGGTGCCGCGCCCACCGGGACCAGTTTAGAAAACAGTGTTTGACAGCGGCTTTCTGCTCAGGCACAGGATCAGTCAACTGTTTTCTTTTCCGGGTTTTTTTTTTTTTATTCCCCCACTTTTGGAAAAGTCGTGATCCCAGGGGAACTATGGGCCGTTCTCACAAAAACAAAGCACGAAAGTAGATGAATCGATTCTGGCTTCCTGTTGTTTGAGTCACACGGCGACTGTCACGCCCAGGGCGCACGCACCCCGACGCCGAGGCAGACATTTTCAAAGGAGGAGATTCTGGGGTACGTGAAGGAAGACTGAAGATCTTGATCTTCGTTCGCTACCTGTGCAGACGCGGGAAACAGCTGGCCAGGCACCGGCATTGTCGTATAAATTTTCTCCCGCGCTTCTCCAGGCCATGCTGGGCTCTGAGAGAAAGCTCGTGCCCGTCAGCCTCTCCTTTCTGCCACCTTCCCGGTAAACGGAAAAGGGAAAAATCACCTTTTTCCAAACGGGTCATCTGTGCAAAGCGTGTCCCCTATTCCGTGGGCTTCGGCGTGGGATTGGAGCTGTCCCTTCGTAAGTCCTGCTGAATCTGCCCATTCCACCGAGGAGATGTGTTTTCTGTCCCCAACTCCTGGCTTTGCTTCTGGAAGTAGATGCCGGGGTGGCCTGTGGACTGCTTCTCCCAGCCTCCCGGGATGGCAAGAACGCTGATGGCCGGTGGCGGGTCCTGGCAGGGACACAGAGTGTCCCCCAAGCACGCCCACTCTCAGCACCCCAAACCCCTGCAGAACCCGGAGCGGCTGCGTGTGAGCTCGCCGGCCCCGACAATTTGTTTCCACGCATCGTTAGGTTTGAAAAACTGTGTCTGTATCTCGTCTGCCCGAACAGTCTGTGGG
>NW_011888833.1:4673613-4675456 GCF_000151845.1 Pteropus vampyrus | reverse complement strand
TCGTGTTGAAAGAAAGTCATCGAGAACAAGCTTCGCCCCTGAGTTTAAAGCGTGATTCCTGTAAACTGTTTCCCAACGTAATGAATCATAGCATTTGTTTTTGTAGCTTTCCTTATTCTGTAGAAAAGTTAATAATTTGAAAAGTCTGATGGAAATGGTTAGCGGGGAAAATATCACCGAAGTACTAGTACTGAGATAGCCGTTAGATTTCTTTAGGAAAGACAAAAGTGGCAAATTGCAGGAAATGGTCAATTAAGAAGAAAAGAATTCACTCTTTCCCTTCAATTAAGGAAGAAAAAAATTATCTTCCATCTTAAAAAATTTCCTTCTTAACTTCAACGAAGAAGGAAAAAATTCTGAACGATGACCATGAACCAGCATGCAATTCTGTTTGGTAAAGTCGTTTAATTTCTGCCGTCTTCCAGAGAATCCATCCCAGAGCTGATCGCGTAGAAATTCATGCTCAAAGCTGGATGCAGATCTCAAGAAGTTAGTTAGATGTATTTTATGAGTATCTACACATAAACGAAAATCATTTTCTCTATTAGCAGATAATGTGTTTTAATGACGTTTGGATAGTTTAAGAATGTAATTATGTACCACAATGCGGAATATTAAGGACAGGTTTAGAAAAAGAGAAAAATTATTTTCTCTCTTTGGCAATTGACAGCCCTACACATGTGCACGGAAAATACATGTACAAAAATAAATAAACACCAAATTGATGTTTATACCTCACGAGACGTAGGGGAGATAGGTTAGCATGTCACTATGTTAGTGGAAGGCTGAAATGAGTAAGTTTTTTAAAAAGCTGAGTTAAAATACCTCTATTTATTTGGTAATACTTAATAAATACCATCCACCATTTATTAAAATACCCCTCATGTCTCTGGGAGTCTCGCCCTGTCAAGTCTACAGGAAGTTGAAAATAAGCAGAGCGAGGCCCGTATACAGCAGGCTGCACACGTATATAGAAAAGCAGCTGGATGCATAAGCATGTGGACCATTCGATACTGATAATCTTTTTCTCGAATCGCTTTCACTTTACTTTTAGAAGAAACAAGTATTTAAAAAGTAAACGTAAAAGCCGTGCTATTGGTATGCTATTTTAAAGGAGACTTTTGCTGGCTGGATGACGATATTTTAATATTTCCCCTGAAAGAGCCTCTCGTTTTTTATTTTATTTTTAGCATCTTTCAACCAAGACATCGAATTACAGTTTTTAAAAGCTCTTTTATTTAGAGGTCATTCTTTGTGATTCAGATTCTCCAGTCAACGCCTAATCCCCCATGTTTTTAATGGAAGCAGAAATATCGTCAAACGAATCTACAGGCGGGCTCTGCATTTTATTTTAGCCCTAAGTGTAGTGTTCCGCCTCACCCAGCCCTTTTACCAGAAACGCGAACAGCTGGTAAAATGCAGTGATTTAAATCGACTGTTCTTCACGATCCTGCCCCAAACTCCGGTCGGGCTCAATACGCAGTAAGAAATAGACCACACGTGGCTGGAAACAGCTGGCGACTTCACCAGCACACACAGTAGGTGGTGCTTACGGCCTGAGTTGGGGACAGTGTCTGGGGACTGGCAGTCACAGGCCATGAAAAGTGGCCTGGACAGGTGGCTGTGAAGACGTGCTGGCGAGGGGACACCCAGTCACCAGCTGCATTGTTTACAGGAGTTGCCTTCCGTTAACGAAAATTCAAGGTCGTAAATGAATAACGAGGAGAGCATTTTTTCACTTCTGTGTTTTATGTCGCTCCGATGAAAGTCTTCCTAAAAATGTACACCCGTCCATATTTATCTCACAGTCAAGTCAGGTTTAGCAAAGGATTATTTTAGCTCC
>NW_011888833.1:4665887-4671648 GCF_000151845.1 Pteropus vampyrus | reverse complement strand
GGAACCAATATCGATGCATTATTATTAACAAGAGTTGATAGTTTATTCAGATTTGCTTAGCTTTCCACCAAATGTTCCGTTCGGGACCCCACGTCACATTCGTCATCGTGTCCTCTAGAAACGGTGACAGTTCTTGAGATGTGAGAAGGGTTCTCGAGTGCTTAACCTTAGCTTTCTCCATGTGTGTTCATTAACTGGGACGTGTTTAGGTAGTTTGTGTGCAGAAGCAGCATCCATTGGGGACAACGGTGGGAAGAGGTGATGAATTCCCTTCTCATCATCAAATCAGTCCCGTAGAAGAGGTTACACCTTTTTGCAAAAACTTTTAACGAAGGAAAGAGTTAAACTTTAAGAGCAGCTTGACAAATGACTTTCAGTATCAAGGAGAATATCATCCACACCTCGGTGCTGATTCAGCTTTCCGTTGCGGTGGTGACGATCAGGGTCTTTATTCACGAACGCTGGACTATTTTTAAGGCAGCGTCTTATATGCCAGTTTTTTATCTTACAGGATAAGAAGACACGGTTTGCGACTGTTTTCTGTTTAAACAGAGAAGTTTTAGATGTTGGATAAACACAGGGACGAAGAGCGTGTGTCCCCCACATGCATTTATGTTAGTGCCCAAGGCAGTCCCGAGCCCCCTGAGCTCACGCCGGCCCTCTCATCACATGGAGGGGCTGTGGGTCCCCAGGGATGCCCGAGGCGTTGTCTTCTCGGGCCAAAGCGGTGGTCCCATTTTCCCTCTGTCCACACCGTGCCATTCCTCTGTAACTATGCAGTTGTTTAAAATGACAAAAAGATCTCTGGCTTCGTCTATAAATCTCATTTTTCAGTTGAGAAAGAGCGTCAGACAGTCGGGATGACCGCCGTTCGAATAAGGACACAGCTGAGTGCCGAGAATCAAATGGCGCGCGCGTGTGTGTGTGTGTGTGTGTGTGTGTTACAAAAGTATCATTTTTATTTATAGTTTTGCTGTTAATCTTAGTAAGTAAATTCACCAGCTAAATGTGGCTATTTGCTGAGGAAGATTCCTTTCCTGCATATAATTCAGATTTACAAGCAGCACTACTGCGTAAACCATGACAGTGATATGTAAAAAACCCCGAACGTGTGGACAGGCTCTCGCTTCCACTCCAGGGTGATGGTTCCTGTCACTACCTCATGCTTCAGCCACGCAGAGTCACGGCTACCAGGGGTTCGCTAGTCCCCAAGTGAGGAAGAGGTCCCGGGCGGCCACGGGAGGTTCACGAGTGACCGCTTCCAGCGGGGAAGGGGGTGCGGCCGTTCTGTGACTCCATCCGCCCGTCTGCGAGTTGACGGCTTTTCCGCACATGTGAGCCGGGTGTCGGGCACGTCACTGAGCCCTGGGAGAGCGAAGGCGGCACCAGTTTGTGTCTTGGGGTGACACGTTCTAACGGGGAGCCGCGCCTGTGCCGACACACAGAAGAGAGAGCAACGGGATCCGTAGTGACCGGTAGCATGAAAAATGGTTCAATTTATTTTATTTTATTTTTCTAGCAATTTCTATATAATTAACATACAGGCCCGAGGCACCCTTATTTTGATGATGCTCTCTCGGTTTTAGAGATTGAAATCAGTACCGTCGCCTTAGCTGGAGGCTACTTGACCTCTTGCTCAGTTCCCGGTGACAAATGCGGTCGGTCCGTGTGCGATGGCCACCTACGTTCGGAGGTAGAATGATGCTTAGCACAGCGGGGTCCTGGAAGCCAGCCTGGCAACGTCCAGGTGGGGGCTTGGCATCCCCCGCACGGAGCGCGCGTCGTGTCACCTCAGATGTGGCCTTTGGGTCCATCAGGTTCCAACAAGTGGGTCGAACCTGGGCGAGTCTGTCCCAACGCAATCAAAGGGAGGCGACTCGCTTGGGGCAGCAGTAGGACTGACATGGGCTGACGAGGCCCCTCATAAAACGCGGGCCTGGGGCCGGACTCGGCAGCAAGGTGTCAGGATCACGGAGACAGGTGCTTGTCGGGGGCCCAGAAAGGTGCTCGTCAGGGGCCGAGACAGGTGGAACTAGGAAGTGGCCACGTTTCCTGTTGGTTCCATCGCAGCTCCTCTGAGAAGCTTCTACTTCCTTCTTTCAGTGATTTTTTTCTAATGATATGACATCCTCTCTGCTGTGTCCCGTTCCTGTCAGTTCAGCTTAAAGTAGTAACTGCAGCTGAAGCATCAGACCGTGATTTCTGCGTTACGACCCCCGAGGGAACGAGAGCGCTTATCTATCTCAGCCTAAACTCCCCAGAACCATGTTTAGTTGTTCCGTAAATATTTCTTCTTAGACTCTATTCTTAGACTCTATTCGCCATGCTCCGACGGCGACCTTATATTCTGAAGGCGTGGTGACGCCCTGGTGGCTGGCGGTGGTCAGACTCGCTGTCAGCTGACGGGCCATGCCAGCTGGGCGGCGATGCTGTGACTGACCGGGCAGCCGCCTTGTACGTGCCGGTCATTCACAGGGCAATGACCAACGGGTCCAACGTGGTTCCGGTTAAAAGCGGCACTTGGGTTTCGCAGAACGTAGTTATTTATCTGTCGTCAGAGGCTGCTTCTCCGCACGTGCAGGGGGAGCAAGGTGGGGAGAGGAGGTCGGAGGCTGAAGGCGCCGCTTTTCCAGATGGTTCCTCCCTGCAGAGTCCAGTCCTGATGATGTGACAGTGTCCCAGGCCACCTACGTACGGAAAAGTAACTACTGCGAACAAGTAAATGCCTCTTTATGTATTTTGCATGATTTTTTTTTTTTTTTTTACAGATGTGAGTGTTCATTGCAAATTCTAATTTCCAACGCAATGATTGGCAATTACGATATCTAGGTGGTGTATAAACTCTGACTTATGGCATTATTTTCTCTTGTTAGGTAAACCCATACGTCTTTCAATGATTGAAAATGACAGATACCTCATATATATTTATATTTATAGTGAACAAAAGTTCCTCTAACAATGCAATTAAAAATTGGTTATTTCTTATGAAATTTACATGGCTCGTACCTTACTGTACCACATCGTTTTAATTTTTGTAAGCTCCGAGTCTTGACGTCTTCCAACCCTGGAGATGTTTTACGTTCAGAAAACAGCACGCCCTGCATATATTGTGGTCGACAATCTTTTCTGCTGTGCCTGTTCCATCAGGAGCCACATCTGTGCCACGCGGGGCAACCTGTCTCCTCGGCATGGGTCTCGTCCCAGGACCTAGTGGGAGGCGAGCCTGGCCAGTTAGCAAAACAAAAGGGAGACAGAGAAACGCCTCGAATATCAGAAGAGCACACTGTTCGGTCTCCCCTTTAATCCGTGGGAGTCCAGGTAGGGGAGCGAGGCCACCACCAGGCCTGCTGGCCCCAAGCCCGTCCTGGCTCCTGGCACTTGTCCCTGCCACCTCACTGAGTCCTTGTCCTTTGCCTTTCTCCTTAGAGCTCCAAACACGAGCTGTCAGGTCTAATCACGACACCTGCCCGCTGTGTCTACAAAGGCAAAGCAGGTGCCCCAGGGACTGCCACTTCCATTTGCCACCAGGACACCTCCTCCCGGAGCCGGGGGTCGGTGTGCGAAACAGCGGAAGATGCAAATGACAAGGTGGGTTTGCCGTGACATGTGCCACGTTCTCTCTCCGCTTAAAAAAAGGACAACTAACACAATCGCTAACTAAAGTATTACGTATTTTATAGATATTTAAGGGAGCCAGAGGCCTTGAATTATTAAGCGTAATTTTTAAGGACATTTGTTACACAAAGGGTTAACATGCCTGGAATGAGCCACTTTGGCCAAAAATAGGAACTAAGATGATATGGTAGATCTTATGATGATCTACAAATAAATCCAGGAAGACAGAGTATTAGTGTAATCAACATAAATCATGACCTAATGTGAGAACAAGATTTTAGCTATAGAAATGTCGAGCGACAGTATCTTGGTAGTGAACTTGGCCCTGAAGGGACCTAAGAGTTTCAAGTAGCACGTGGCACAGCACCTCTGGGAAGTTGACTGAACGTGCCTTTGAGTGCGGTCCGTCATCCCGTGGGTCGGGGGCCGGGTTCCACGTGGCCCGCACAGTAAGGGGCGCAGACCGGGCCCCGCCTGCAGGAGGCGCCGCCGGAGTTTTGCGCGGGCGGCTCGCGTTCCTGCATGAACACCCTGTCGCTTCACGTCGTCGGCACGCGCCTACAAGGCGTGTTTCATTTTGTATTTTGGGACTCATCTAACTTAATGTTTTTATTAAACGATTAAGGAGGAGCACAGAATGAAGATGTACGAAGACGGGCGAGGCTTTGAAGCCACGTGGGCTTATGAGGAGCAGGCCAGTGGGTCCGCTTCGGCCAGGAGCAAATGAGTGGACAAAAGCAGCGTGTGTGCGCTCGACGCCAGAGAGTGTGGGGCACAGCGAACAGCGATGAAAAACGTCTCACCGAGTGTCATCGATCACTGACCACAGGAAATTCTAAAGCTGCGGATAATCAGGAGAAGAAATGAGAAGAGGAGGAACATTCTACATGCCGAGGTCCCTAAGGTTTAGGGGAAGGTTAGGGGTGCCGATAACGGCCAGACTTTGTTAGAAAAATATGTAACGAATGCATATGTTTAAACTTTTCTCTGGGAGGATTGAGACGGATCCTCATCTGAACAGAATGAGCAGGAGAAATTCAAGGTGTCAGGAAATGAAGAAATAATACTCAAAATTACAAAGTAAGTGTAACTATAATAAACAGAGATTGTAAAACAGGAAAACGCCATACACAATATTGTAGCCAAAATTGGAAAATATAGATGAACTATATTATAATCTAGAAAAATATACCTTACCGAAATTGTCTCAAGGAAAACAGATTGAAAACTTAAGTCGACAGCTTTTAAAGGGAATACATTTGTATTCTAGTCTTTCCCAATCCGTCCTCCGAGTGATAAAAAAGACATTTTTTTTTTTAGATGATGTCTAATAAAACATCAAGGCAAACTATTCAGAAAAATAGCAAAGAGAAATTATGTGACTTATATTTTATGAGATAAATATAGCCTTAATAATAAATCTAGACAAGGAAAATATGGTAAAAATTCTAGAGCAATTTTACGCATGAACATATTTTTAAAAATCTCACCAAAAAAAGAAAAAATGGCAAATGTATTTAAATACATTTGCTATTAAATGTATTTAATAGCAAATAATAGCAATACATTTAAATGTATTAAATGTATTTAAATAGCAAATGTAATAGCAATACATTTAAATGTATTAAATGTATTTAAATACATTTAGTATTTAAATACATTTAGTATTTAAATACACAGCAGTATTTAAAGAAAGTACAGCACGAGCAAGTAGAATTTATCACAGGAATGCAGTATTGGTATGGCAGAAAATGTATCATTGCAGTTGCTCATATTAACAGGGTAAATGAAAGAAACAACATACTCAGCACAATAAATGCAGAAAAAGCAGTCAAAAATTTAGTGCACATTCATGACAACAATTCTTACCAAACTAGATAGGAGATTTGTTTGTTTGTTTGTTTTGTTTTTTTTTAAATTTAAAAAAATCTACTAAAAGTAGCTATTTCATGGTAAAAGTTTAGATGCATTCTTATTTTTAAGTTAGGGATTATCCTTATTCAGTATTGCATGAGAGGTTTTAAACAAAGCTATAAAATCTGAATTGGAAGGAAAGATGCAAAATATTTGCTATTTGAAAACAATAGTTTTTAGAAGAACAAAAAACACAGTATAATAATAGATGTAACTTGCATTATCAACAAAA
>NW_011888833.1:4665464-4665837 GCF_000151845.1 Pteropus vampyrus | reverse complement strand
AAACAACATACTCAGCACAATAAATGCAGAAAAAGCAGTCAAAAATTTAGTGCACATTCATGACAACAATTCTTACCAAACTAGATAGGAGATTTTTTTGTTTGTTTGTTTTGTTTTTTTTTTTGTTTGTTTTGTTTTTTTTAAATTTAAAAAAATCTACTAAAAGTAGCTATTTCATGGTAAAAGTTTAGCTGCATTCTTATTTTTAAGTTAGGGATTATCCTTATTCAGTATTGCATGAGAGGTTTTAAACAAAGCTATAAAATCTGAATTGGAAAGAAAGATGCAAAATATTTGCTATTTGAAAACAATAGTTTTTAGAAGAACAAAAAACACAGTATAATAATAGATGTAACTTGCATTATCAACAAAA
>NW_011888833.1:4663341-4665414 GCF_000151845.1 Pteropus vampyrus | reverse complement strand
GAAAGATGCAAAATATTTGCTATTTGAAAACAATAGTTTTTAGAAGAACAAAAAACACAGTATAATAATAGATGTAACTTGCATTATCAACAAAAACTGTATGGCATTTGGGAATATATTTAACAGAGTTGTTTAAGACCTCTGTAGAAAAAACTATAAGAAGCCATGAGACATAGAAACCCAGCGTAAATATCATTTTGCTAAATGAGAAGAGCCAATATTTTAAAGATGCCAGTCGGACTCATATTAATCTACAGATGAAATGAGACGCCGATCAAATTACTAAAGGGCCTTTTCAATGACACTTGATCACGGAGCCTTAGTTCATATGGAAAAGGAAAGAATATCCAAGATAACTGTAAATAAGACCAAAGAGAAAGGGAAGGCGGGAGGAGTTGCCTTCACAAGATAACACCTGCGGGGTGAACGCACAGATAATGAAGCGGGCATTTTCCAGGGATAGAAACAGGAAGAGGGTATGATTAGAGCCCACGCAAACACGCGGGCGCGACATGGGACGCGGGTGGCACTATTCATCGGCGGGGAAATAGTGGACCGTTCGACAAATAAGATCCTTGTGTTACGACCTCATGAAAATTACTTCTATGCGGTTAAAGTCTAAACGTGAAAAGCCAATCTTTAAATATTTAGAGGCTACTGTAGAGGCTATCTCTATGACCTTGAATTAGGGAAGGTTATTTCTTGTTTATTTTCTTGTTTTAATCACATATAGCAAATGTGTTTAAATACATTTAGTATTTAAATACACAGCAGTATTTAAAGAAAGTACAGCATGAGCAAGTAGAATTTATCACAGGAATGCAGTATTGGTATGGCAGAAAAAAGCAAACGCCAAGAAGAAAAAGATTAACAAATGTCACGGAAATAAGACAGCGTACACAACCAAAGACACTGTCACGAAGTGTAAGTGACGGGAAGAACGCGTTTGCCATATCTATACAATTGAAAAAGCATCGGTATTTAGAATATACGGAACTCTTACAAAGCTGTAAGTAGAAAATAATGTTAAAAATGGATATAAGAAGAGAGAACCTAATATTCTGATAGGTATGTGAAAGTTAGCTGTCCTTTCTAATCAGGGAAATGTGACATGAAGCCAAATGGCACACACGCATACCTGTTGGGGTGGTGCTGACACCCCGAGCTTGGCAAAAATGACTCACAGCATTTCTTAGCCGCTGGTGGGGATGCTTCCTTCCCTGAGCTGCTGACCCACCTGTGCACCGGCAAGGTCTGGAGACTCGGGCAGGCAGGTGGGCTCCACCTGGTGGACACTGCACGTTGCCAGCAGGTCCACGCGTTGTTCCCAGTGCCCCGAGAGTGGGATCTTGTGAGTGCCATTGTCATGACGGTGTGGGTGTCCTCTGCATGGGAGGCTGGTGCTCCCGAGGCAGAGGGGCGGCCCCCGTGATGGCGCCTACAGGGGACCCACGGGTGACTGCCGACGTCCTCACGTCTCCGTGAGCTGGCCACCCCGATCTGATGGGCAGCTGGATGAGGACAGCCGTTTCGCCCATGGCTCTGCCCACTGGGATGCGAGGCGGCAAGAGCTTGTGCTGTCCACTTCCGTTCCCCAGATTCACGGGGACCCAACGTTGTTACAGGCCAGCGCGGACACTGAGCCCACGTCTACAAGACGCCGAGCGTCTGCGGGGGAGCGAAAGTTCAGTCAAAACAGGCCTTTCCAAGTAGCTGGACGTTCGGTCTAAAATAAGTCAAATAACCAATTTTTGTTTTTGTTCTTTTTTTCAGACTTAAATAGCATGCTTTGTGCTAACTTGTGAGATCAGACAGTCACAGACCTTCTTTTTCTTCTTTTTCAAATGTCGTGACGCGGGGCGGCTTGGAGAGGTGGCCCCCCACATCTGAGATGCACCCACTAGCTTCTGGGCCGGGGTGGCGGGGTGCGCCTGGTGGGTCGAGAGGCCCCCCGCCCCCGGCTCGCAAACCTCTGACCTGCGCAGGGTCACTCGGCCCGAATTTATCTCCAAAAGGGACGCTAAGGGAGTGCCCGGAGCCTCGGGTGACAGGAGGCCTTTGTTGTCCCGGAGA
>NW_011888833.1:4660503-4663291 GCF_000151845.1 Pteropus vampyrus | reverse complement strand
GTCCACTTCCGTTCCCCAGATTCACGGGGACCCAACGTTGTTACAGGCCAGCGCGGACACTGAGCCCACGTCTACAAGACGCCGAGCGTCTGCGGGGGAGCGAAAGTTCAGTCAAAACAGGCCTTTCCAAGTAGCTGGACGTTCGGTCTAAAATAAGTCAAATAACCAATTTTTGTTTTTGTTCTTTTTTTCAGACTTAAATAGCATGCTTTGTGCTAACTTGTGAGATCAGACAGTCACAGACCTTCTTTTTCTTCTTTTTCAAATGTCGTGACGCGGGGCGGCTTGGAGAGGTGGCCCCCCACATCTGAGATGCACCCACTAGCTTCTGGGCCGGGGTGGCGGGGTGCGCCTGGTGGGTCGAGAGGCCCCCCGCCCCCGGCTCGCAAACCTCTGACCTGCGCAGGGTCACTCGGCCCGAATTTATCTCCAAAAGGGACGCTAAGGGAGTGCCCGGAGCCTCGGGTGACAGGAGGCCTTTGTTGTCCCGGAGATGGTGCTATCCTTTGTCACAAGTACTAATTAACGCAGAGGGAAGAGGCAGCACCGTGTCTGTCAAGATGGTTTCTTAAGAACAAGCAGCCGCCACGCTGGGCGATCGCGGCGGGCAGAGACGCCCTGTGCCTGGCCTGTGACTACCGTGCGTGGTGTCCCATTAGGCACGAACATTTTATTAACTTTTATAGAAACCAGGACGGACATCCCACCCGACTTGTAAGCAGACTGGGAGAAGTCGAAGGCGGCCCACGGTGCTCGATCGAGAGGCCCGGGTTCGCCGTGGTCCAGTTGGACCCTGAAGCAGCTGGGTTGGGTTTTTGGTGAAGCTCGTGTCTCAATGTTTCTCCGTCTTGGGAAACGGGTCCAAGCACCCGTGACTGCCGATCGCCGACACGTGTTTAACGCATGTTTTAAACGCGGGCGTGGACCGCAGAGCTGTCGTGCGGCGAGGCGAGTCGCAAGCGTTCGGTTTCTTAGCGTGTGTAAGCGTCGTGTTCACATGACCCTGCCGTCTAGGAGCATGCAGCAGCGTGGTGTCCACAACGCCACGTGCACGCTTAAATGTAAAACGCCGCACCGCTACGAAATGCCACCCATGGTCCGAGCCCGACCCTCTGCGTCACCTGTCTCGGGGCGCAGGGTCTGCTCCGTGCCCCAAATGCGCTGTCAGCCGGGCCGGGCGGGACCAGCGCTGCCTGATGGCACAGTGAGCCCTCTGTCTCTGGAGCTACCTGGCCAGTCCAAGAACTTTCTCCAGCTTCGTTACGCTCGTGCGTTGCGTCTACGAAAACACCCCGTGAGCAACATCGTAGGTGATGCGCTTCTGTAAAAGAGGGGGTTTTAAAGAACGATGGGTAGGCATCCCCAAGAATCAGGGCGGTTTATGTGTTACGTGCTGTGTGCCCGAACCAGCGCCCTGAGCACTTGGCCTTCGGGGGTTTACTGGCCTCGGGAAGCCCAGGCCCTCTGTCCCAGGGGCTGGGGGGTGGCCGAGGGCACGGGCGCTGCACTGGGGATGTGGCCACGGATGGCCAGGGACGCCTCTGGCACTTCCGGTACGAGGCCACCAAGTGACGGCTTCAGACGGTCCTCGCCCATCACCTTAGAGCCCACCTGGCCTTGGTGGTGTCCGGCTGGTTCCTGAGAGGACCACTCCAACTGGACCCATTGCCTCCGAAGTGCTGGCAACACCCTGGGGACACTCTGCAGAGCCTCGCCCTGGGCTCCCGTCTGCCCGACGGGCATCGGCAAGTCATGTCGGTGATGTGCCACCAACATGCCGACTGTCGAGTCAGGGCGAAGAAGGGGACCTCGGAGCTGGCTGTCCGTGCCCGGACAATGGGGACCACAGGGTCCTGGGGTGTGGGGCCCCTTCCTCATGGGGAGGGGTCTGCGGTCCCAGGCGGCTCTGAGTTTTACTTGGCGTTGCCTCGCTGGGCTGCCATTCCGTCACCGGCCCCTATGTTTTGCCAGAACGCCAGCAAGCTGCACTCTGAGATTGTGTTCGAAGGTCACGTGCTATCGATGTGACTTTTAGGCGTTTCGTGGAAAACGAGGCATTTGAAATCGAAATCGTGACGCAAATGTGCACGTGAGAAAAGTAGGGCTGGGCCTGTCTTGTGAGACGCGATACATCTCAGCACGGAACCCGCAGAGGCCACGGTGCGGGGACGGGGTGAACTTGCCTCACGCACGTCCAGGGACCAACAAAAGTGAGGATGGATTATGAGGGAGAAAGTGCCGCTTAACAACGAAGATGGAAAATCACAGTCAAACGAAGATCGTGTTCTTGGCAAACTAAGTGGCCTGCGGTTTCAAAAGCTTCCCTCTGTCCCCTGGCCTCTCGAAGCTGCTGCTTGCCGGGGGAACAGAACCCCACAGAGAACCGGACATTTTCTGAGCCGAGCCTCCAGGAAGGCAACAGCAATCTGGTAAATAAAACGCCTTTGTGCTGCACGCGGGTGTGCGGGGGAAGCTGACCTCGCCTTCCGCTGGCCGGGCCTTGGGAACGGACCCTGCTTCCATCGCTCTGGGCTTCGGCTCACGCCGAGGCAGCTACAAGAGGCTGTCACGCTCCGTGCCCTTCTACACAGAGCGCTGGTGACACAAAGCTACGCACCGAGTGATCACGACGGCCGCAGAGGCGCTTGACACACGCGGCTCAGAGCACAGACTGCCTGGCGTTGTGACCAGCGGGGCCGCGCATGGCCGGGGGCTGCTCTGCCGCTGGCATGACGTGTGGACGAGAGGAAGTGCCCGTGCCCTTGGGGCCGTGAAGACCACCTTCCCC
>NW_011888833.1:4655807-4660423 GCF_000151845.1 Pteropus vampyrus | reverse complement strand
CCGAGGGCACGGGCGCTGCACTGGGGATGTGGCCACGGATGGCCAGGGACGCCTCTGGCACTTCCGGTACGAGGCCACCAAGTGACGGCTTCAGATGGCCCTCGCCCGTCACCTTAGAGCCCACCTGGCCTTGGTGGTGTCCGGCTGGTTCCTGAGAGGACCACTCCGACTGGACCCATTGCCTCCGAAGTGCTGGCAACACCCTGGGGACACTCTGCAGAGCCTCGCCCTGGGCTCCCATCTGCCCGACGGGCATCGGCAAGTCATGTCGGTGATGTGCCACCAACATGCCGACTGTCGAGTCAGGGCAAAAAAGGGGACCTCGGAGCTGGCTGTCCACGCCCGGGCAGTGGGGACCACAGGGTCCTGGGGTGTGGGGGGCCCCTTCCTCATGGGGAGGGGTCCGCGGCCGCTGAGCCCAGGCGGCTCCGAGTTTTACTTGGCGTTGCCTCGCTGGGCTGCCATTCCGTCACCGGCCCCTATGTTTTGCCAGAACGCCAGCAAGCTGCACTCTGAGATTGTGTTCGAAGGTCACATGCTATCGATGCGACTTTCAGACGTTTCGTGGAAAACGAGGCATTTGAAATCGAAATCGTAACGCAAATGTGCACGTGAGAAAAGTAGGGCTGGGCCTGTCTTGTGAGACGCGATACATCTCAGCACGGAACCCGCAGAGGCCACGGTGCGGGGACAGGGTGAACTTGCCTCACGCACGTCCAGGGACCAACGAAAGTGAGGATGGATTATGAGGGAGAAAGTTCCACTTAAGGACGAAGATGGAAAATCACAGTTGAAGGAAGATCGTGTTCTTGGCAAACTTAATGGCCTTTGGTTTCAAAAGCTTCCCTCTGTCCCCTGGCCTCCCAAAGCTGCTGCTTGCCGGGGGAACAGAACCCCACAGAGAACCGGACATTTTCTGAGCCGAGCCTCCAGGAAGGCAACAGCAATCTGGTAAATAAAATGCCTTCGTGCTGCACGCGGGTGTGCGGGGGAAGCTGACCTCGCCTTCCGCTGGCCGGGCCTTGGGAACGGACCCTGCTTCCATCGCTCTGGGCTCCGGCTCACGCCGAGGCAGCTACAAGAGGCTGTCACGCTCCGTGCCCTTCTACACGGAGCGCTGGTGACACAAAGCTACGCACCGAGTGACCACGAGGGCCGCAGAGGCGCTTGACACACGCGGCTCAGAGCACAGACTGCCTGGCGTTGTGACCAGCGGGGCCGCGCATGGCCGGGGGCTGCTCTGCCGCTGGCATGATGTGTGGACGAGAGGAAGTGGCCGTGCCCCCGGGGCCGTGAGGACCACCTTCCCCGCTGGCCGCGGCCGAAGCGGCGGTGACCGTAATCACCCTTTATGCCGGGAGGGTTTCACAGAAGCAAACGCGAGCCGTCAGCCTTGAACGCGGGGTGGCTTTCTCTGCCTTTTCGCCGGCCACCCTGGGCCGCTCGCCCGTTATTATGCTTTTCCGCCCAGTTTCCATGGGTTGCGGTATTTCCGCCGGCGGGAGGGAAAACGCCTTTCGCCTTTACTGTGGTCTCCGCCGATTACGATTCGGGTAGCGAGGCAGAACACGAACGTGTATTAACAAGTCATAAAAGCACATCCTTCAAGTTCACTGGCAGTCTGAAGCCGAGATTACGAAAGGTTAAGCTGTTAAGTGAATGGTAGGTAGCGCTCTGTGACGCCTGGACCTCGCCCAACTCTACCTGGAGCAGCTGTCAACCTAATTAGCCAGATGTACCTTCCTCGCAAGTGGACCTCCCAGAGGGAAGAGTGACGGGGCTCAAGTTCCGGCAGAGGACGAGGTGGGGGTGCGGTGGAGAGAGGAGGGGCGAGGAGGGGAAGCCCAAGAATGCGTCTGATGTCAAGCGTCGCTCTAACCTGGCAGGCTCGGCTCGCGAGTGTCACCTTGACTGAACCCCATCGCAACGGTCCCACAGGTGGGTGGGTGAGAACAGTGGCTTAATTGTAGTCTGAAGTTCATTTTCATAGTCGATAAAATGATGGTATTTGCTGAACTCTTTCATCTTCCACACACGCACACAAATGTACGCGCGCACACACACACACGAACGAAACCTCGGCCTGCATTTATATCCTCAGTTATTTCAAAAATGACATTTAAGTCATGCCAACTTTGACAGCCCTTCTTGTGAGTGTGCAAAGTGCGAGCCAAGAAAAGGACATCACAGACTTTTGATGCCCCGGATTATGTGATTCGCAGATCGGGGTGCGTGTTGGCAGGCTTTCTGCAACCTTACTGACTATTTAAAACAAACATTCTGTAAACTATAGAGTGTAAGGTACAAGTAGTGGACATTATGTAAAAACAAAAAAACAAAAAAAAACCAAAAAAAACCCACTGTAGCTTCCAGGCAATTTTTTCCCATTTATGCTCTAAAATGTCATATCTCCAAAACAGAAGTGTTTGAGAGGCAGACCTTTACGCTTAGCCAGGAAAATATTTCTCAGAAAATTTCCCTTCGTGTTGCTGAATTTAGTAACTACTTTGATGAAACCAGCTCTAAGTAGCTACGTCTCTAAGAAAACTATTGAAAACACCCAGCACCTCGGGGGCACTTGATGGCTGCTTGGCAATTCATTTACAGAGAAACTTGGTTGACTTTTATCGTTGTTATTATTATTAACAACGATCAGAAAAGTTCTCCACATTGGTCTCAAGTCAGCCTGCCCACACGTTGGCCCATGGAGCCTCTGAGCTTCCGAAGGACCCGCAATGCCTCTCGAGCATCCACGTTCGAGACTTCGAATGTCGGGCAGCTGTCACTGGACAAGCCCTGTCTTCTCTTTGGTCCCGTGAACTACTCCACGCAGACGTGGTTAGGAGTCTCTCGCTGTCCTGGCGATACTCCGCGTGCTCTCTTGTAAATGATATTTCTCCTTGGGTCTGGGTCCAAACAGAGCGCAAAAATCAAGGCGCGTCCTCACCGAAGCCACGTTTTCCTGAGCCAGCCGTGTCGTGCATAATAAGAGAGTGTAAGCCCCTGAATTCATTCAACGATGTCTATAAATTCTCAAAGAGAGGAAACCAGTTGTACCAACATGAAGTATCTAAAATCATACAGACGCGTTATGTAAAACACAACATGGAAGAGACTTTTCTGTCTCTACATTTTATGTATTATGGGGGGAAATAGAACTATTTTTTACACTAAAAAATCTTTTGGCATACGGGATTAAAGGACAAGACGTTTCTGTCATACATCTGTAAAAATACACAAATTTAAACATAGATAAACTAAATCGAGGAAGAGAAGAATGAGCATCATTTAATTGAAAACTGCATATTTCACATCGAGAAAAATGGTGTAAAATATATTTGAGATGTGCAAAGATTACACATCTAACTTATGTAGATGGTCCGATATTTACTACTGAGAAAAAAATGAACAAACAAACAAACAAACAAGCTGAAGTGCTTTAGTTTTCACAGCACTGCTGGTGACAGATGACAAGGCAGTCCCAGGAATCTGTCGCATTTGAGATATTCCGCATAACCTACTTAAAGGTAGCGTCCGACCTCAAATACTGTGACGTCTGTAAAAGATGAGACTTTCTGGCTACCAACACTTTAAGGCGATTTATGGAGCAGTGGATCGACACTTATTCTTGTTTGATGAAAAATAGAAGCCTTTTCTCTGGAATGAAAAATAACAATAACCTATTAAGAACGGTGTGGATGCATGAAGTACACGCCATTTTACTGATCGAGTATGACCTGACACTTCTGCTTTCATTTCTTATGGAGTGGCTCGTGGCTTGAAAACAAATAGAAAAATTGGATTCAATCATTTGAATATATATATGCCAAGGCAACCAGAGGTCGGGCAGAAAGGGAGACCTCGGAGATATGCGAACGCATTGTAAGAGCCGCTCTTTCCTGGGCATTTTTCCATCTGTCCGCCAAGGTGAGAAGCAAGGCTGTCGGCAGAGGAACGCTGCTGCTAACAGGCACAGGAACCAGCGGAGCACGTGGCACTTTTAAGGACCGGAGACAAAGGAACTGGAGTTTGGACTTCAAAACAGCTGGGGCGTGAGAAGCTGTATTCCTGGGGAGGAGAAAGATCTACAGATGTATCACATTCTATTTTTTTTTTCCCCCTAGAGGCATTCGCTGAATTCTTAAGAAGATAAGACACTCGGCAGAAAGGCACTGGGAAAGTAACAGAGGCTTCTGGAAATCCTTTGGAGACAAAGCCTGTCGAAGCACCAAGAAGAAAGGGCCCTGTCAGGTGCTGGCTGGAGGCCAGCGGGCCCCGGACGGGGCGTGGAGGGCGGAGACGGAGCGTCCGCGAGGCCAACCCAGCTGTCAGTCACCCGAGTCGGCGGCCGGGTGAGACCGGCTTGCCTTGGCTCAGTCCCACCACCAGAGGATGACAGTCCTCCACGTGCCGCAGTGAGCACTCGTCCAAATGAACGACCGCCCCAGGCAGAGAGAAGGAGAATATAGTATTAGACTAATCACACGACCCAGTTGATAAAAGTGTGATGAACAGACTTTAAACGCCAAGGTTAACGCACGTCTGCGAATGCAGATGACGTGATGTAGAATTCGCAAAATGGATGCGGAAGATTCTGGAATAGAAAAAGGTAAGAA
>NW_011888833.1:4647551-4654587 GCF_000151845.1 Pteropus vampyrus | reverse complement strand
AATATAAAAGTGAGTTGTATTTTTCTACCAGTAGAAAACAAGTAGAAATAAAGTTTTAAAAGTATGATTTATTATAGCCTAAAATCAAATTCCTAGGAATAAATTTAATAAACTTATTTCATGGAGCTTAATTTAATAAACAGAGGGCTGATGCCGTGTTGTTCATGGATCAAAATTTTTAGTAGTGTAAAGATATCAGTTATCCCTAAAATTCATCTATAGATTCAGTAGAATTTCCACCTAAATTCCAGCAGAGTTTTCCTTATTTCGTTTGTGGAAAATATCAACAACTTACAAAAGCTTATAGAGTACTGCAGAAGGGCCCCACATGGCCAAGACACATTTCGAAAAAGAAATTCAAAACTCGGAGATGTGCGCTACCAAAGAGACGCGGGACGAGCCACTTAAGACGGTGATGCTAACGCAGGAACAGGTGGCGGAGTCGCGGCATCACGCGCAGTTCAGACCCAGACGCGGCGTCTGAGGTCCGCTGCCCCACGCTATGCCGGGCAACGGCGAAAGACGGTAGTTGCGATAAGCGTAATTGTGTGGATCGACTAACCCTGGAGAAAAAAAAATGATTCTTGACCCCTACCGAGGCGTAGAGAAACTCAGTACGCGAAACGCCACGCCATGTAGAAAAACCCATCTCAGGAAGATGATAAAACCTCGTTAGGAAAGGGAAACAATAAGAGTTGGAGCTGATAGCGTAGGAAAAAGCTGTCGTAACCATCGAGTGAGCAGAAAATTCTCGAACAGAAAATAAGAGCCCACACTGTAGTGACGGGGTCTCCCCAGGTTCCCACGGCTCCCGTAATGGAGAGTTACGGACCAGAAGCGGGACGAGGGACGGCCAGAGTGTCCCGCAGCGTGCGGGCCCTGGCTCCAGGCCCCCGCGTCCCAGGCGCACCCCGGGCTTTCTCCAGGCTCCGTGTGCCGTATCTCCTCACATCTGGCAACCGTCGCTTCTCCGACCAGCTTCGGCTCCTTTAAGACAGTTTTCTGTCACTTGCAAGTAAGTGCGTCACGGGTAGCACAACGACTGTCACGAGTGGGACTTGTTTCTGCTCGTTCCGGAGCAATCCGGCTCAGTCCAGAGATGGGGGCTTTTGCCAGGGCAGGACAGAGTCCTCCCTGGGGACATCGTCGAAGCCGTCGGGAGAGGCGATGAGATGAAAGGTTGCAGCCGGAGAGCCAAGGAGGGTACACGCCGAGGCGGGGCGGGGAGGGACGGCCACCTGAGCACCCGGACCCAGCCCACCGAGCCGACCCCAGAGCCCAGGGCGGCTGACGGAAGAGCCGCCACGTGGTTCAGCCACCAGCAGCCTCTCCGAAGCTGCCCCAGTGCGAACCTAATTGTTAAGGTCCCTAGAGGTGTTAATAATAAGTGTTTTTAAAGACCAGTTGTGTGTTTTCTTAAACAAAGATCTGTGAGAAGCCTAGGCGATTAGTGCCTCGTTGCTTCCGCTGCCCCCCCGGCCCCCACCGTGTGTGCCGATCACGGTGCTGGTCACACCTTCCGCCGTGTGTGCTGGTGCTTTCTCCCTGAGTATCAGATGCGAAGCTGAGGTTACAACTGCGGCCCAGTTGTCGCCGTACTAAACGCAGCTGTTTTCTGTTATTCGATAGCAGTGACCAATCACTGAAGCATTTTCAGAGGGGTGTGTGTGTGTGTGTGTGTGTGTGAAATCTGCCCCCCGCCCCAGTGTAAGAATAAGATTTGGGGCTTTTAACGCTGGCAGTTATTTACTTGATGAATATTTTTCTCGATTTTACCTAATGATCTCTGAAGTTATTTTTGGAAACAAGAAAACAGAATGAAGAATTCCAACGCATCCCAAATCATGGTGCCAGATAACGTATTGAGCTTCCTTAGCTCAATTCCACTCAAGGCAAAACAACTTGAACTCAAATAAGAATGGCAGATTCAGAGAGAATCAAGACAAATTCAACCCTCGAGTCTCATGGAAAGGTCTGACTCAGCAATGCCTCTCCGTTCCAGTTAGAACTTCGTGTGTCAGAACTGTGTTCAGTTAGAACCAGTATCTGCAACTAAAATTATTTCCCCACTTCATGGCCTAATGAGGTTACCATTCTTTGTTGGCGTGCGTTTTCTCTCTCTCTCTCTCTCTCTCTCGCTTTCTCTCTGTCTCTCTCATCTATTAGAGATGCAGATAGAGACCTATCCCTCAGTTGTCTGAGTAACTGTTTAGTTATCCAAATGCAACAGGTTTATCTTGCAGCAGCTTAAAATATTTATGTAGCAAATACTGAAAGAGTAAGAGGCACACGGAACGCAACGACCGTTTGATGTTGGGATATTGGAGAAATGCTTAAACAAATAGCTGAAGCTCAGGAGTACTTCAGAAACAAACTCCGATGCCACGGGAAAGCAGAGACATGAATGTTCCTTTATGTTGGCGGTAGCTCCTTTGGTAAGCAGTCCAGGGCCCTGTCTCCAAGCCCAACAGTAACTGTGTATCTGGTGAAGCTCTGAGCTAGTGATGCCTCATCTCTCCAGTCAGCAACGAGATGTTAAATAAAATTATATGATTAGAAAGAATTCTCAGAGGAGAGCTTGTCCGTCTCCCAGCCTTGAAATAACACCATTCCAAAAACAAACAAGCAAAAAAAAAAAAAAAATCTAGTGAAGACAAAACGAAATCCAGAAAAAAAAATGAGTCATTTGACGAGTGCCTAGAACAATATCTGTTCTCAAAAGATGTTTGTAAAATGAGTGATGGTTTTTTAAAAAAAGGTACATGCTGGTCATTTAAGTTGGTAGAACTGAAATCCATATTCTCTTTGTTTGTCACTGGAATATGTGATTGTGTTTATAGCTTAACGATTCTTTCCATTTAATTTAAACTTTTTTAGGCCGGTTCTTGCTGGAATAATGAAATGCTTAATCCCACCAAATGGTTTTATTTGATGTAGGTTTTAAAATATCTGTGCCTCAAACTCCCAGTTCTGAGCTGTTTTTTATAGTTTTAGGTTTAATATAAAGATTCTGGAAAAACATTTGTATAAAAGATTCTCGATTCCCTCTCCACCCAAGGACAAATATACAAAGTAAAGGTCCTATTTATTTTCCTTTTTTCCTTTGTGCTCAGTGTTTTTGTGTGCGTGTGCGTCTTTTCTAAGATATAGTTTCTGCCCAGAGCTCCATGAGAGGTTAAATAGTTTTCTGAGAGCTCTGATTTCTTAAGCAGAATAGCTTTTTTTGGTACACCAACAGAAAACAGCTTTTATGATTTCTCTCTCTTCAGCATGCTGGTCAATTTTCCTAATTTACTCTCGGAGAGGCTCCCCTCCCACCCTTTTAAAATAATCTTCTCTGTTTTTTAATTCATTTTCTAGAGATTTTCTCAAATTACACAAGACAAAACAAAACGCCACCACCAACTCACTAGACGGTCACGAGAGAATTATGCCGATTCTTACATGTCATACAATATATTATTTTATATGCCCTTTTACACATGCTTTTAAAATTAGAGTTTCATAGTACCTGTGTGTGTCCTTGAAAAGCCATAAAATTTAAGGGATTATTTCTTACTGGAGTGTTTCCAGAGCTTGGCAAAGCTCCAGAGGTCACTCCAAAAATATGTGAGATACACTGCCCTTGCCAGACTGGGGTCGAGAGCTAAGCCTGCTGCCAGGGCACCCATCAGTCAGTCACCCCCCTGCCCGCCCCCCACGCCGGACCGCCATGCGGTGGGGGGGGTCTGGGCGACTCTGTGTTCAGTTTCTTCTTCAGGACGGTGCTCCTGCTGCACATTCACGCGGGCTCGTGTTTGTCCTTCGTGGGTAGGACTTCGAGTCCTCTGTCTTCTAACTTTTCGAGTTTCATTAGTGACCTCCTTCAGGAAGCCACGCTCTTTTACGCGCTGTGTTCCGTCACTCCAGGGAAGTTTAAGATCCATCAACGCGTGCACCAAAACTGCTTCCCCCAGGGTCTTGAGACACTTCTTTGAAAATACATGCAAAAACCTCTTTTTAAATGTAATATTGCGATTAAGATGCGGTGCGCATCCGTGAAACCCACACTTTAGGTTTACAGATAAATGGATTTTTCCCAGCGAGGACACTCTTGTATCTGGCTTCTCTCGCGCATCGTAATATGTTTGAAATTCCATCACACCGATCTTTTAAATCCGTAGTGGGGGTTCCCCCCTATTAGTGCTGAGTATTCCGTTACATGGAAATAGCAGAGTTTACCTCATCCTTGGGGAGAGGGAGCCTACAGACCGTGTCTGGCGACTCCGTTCCAGTGAATAAGGTACGGGAACGGGGAGTGAGCGTGACTTCGCAGTGGAGGCACCTGCCGAGCACGACCTCCGCCAGGGGACCAATGTCAGTGTCAGCAGTGGCAGGTCATGGTGACAGTGTTTTCGTGGAAATGGTGTGACGAACCTCTAACTCCCGTCCCATCTTGAGAAAAACAGATCCGTGCCAACAGAGAGACAGCCTACAAAATACCAGATTTAAAACCGTTAAGGTTATCAAAAACAAGGAAAGCCTGAAAAAATTGTCACGCACCAGAGGCACCTGAGTAGCCATGGTGACTAGACGGAACGTGGAATCCTGGATGGAGTCCTGGACGGAAAAGGAAAGTTCTGTAAAAACTAAGAAGATCTCAATAAACTGTGAACTCTAAAAAATATGTAACGTTAGATTATATTGGTTCTTCGAGTGTACCAAATGAACCATAGCCATGTCAATGTTACTAGGGAAATGGGTGCTGGGTGTGTGAAGGTTCTTGTTACAATCTTCTCAATTTTTCTGTAAATTTAAACTTGTCCTAATAACGAAATCAATTTAAAATCAATAAATAAAGAAGTACATGGAAAAATGCCACAGTCTGATTACCATTCCGTTGCTGCTTTTTGGGTCGTTTCTAGGATTAGACTCATGAATAAAGCGACTGCAGACATTATTACCATGCGTGTCTTTGTTGTACGCATTTGCTGGTCTGATAAAATGAGGTTGGGAGTGTTCCCTCTTCTTCTGTTTTTTTTCTGGACAAGTTTAAGGAGTGTTGGTGCTAGTTTTTATTTGGTGTTTGGAAGGCATCACCTGCGAAGCCACCAGGTGCTGAGTTTTCCTTGGGCGAATTCTGATTACGGATTCAATCTCCTTGGTATTAGTCTGTTCAGGCTTTCTATTTTTTTCTAGATTCGGTCTTGGTAGGTTGTATGTTTCTAGGAATTTATCCGTTTCTTCTGGGTTGTTCAATTTGTTGGCTTATAATTGTTCGTAATAGACTTTTATGGTTTTCAAAAAGATTTGAGTCATCTGTTGTAAAGTCTGCTCTTTAATTTCTGATTTTTTTGTGTGTGCGTATTCTATCTTTTGTTCTGAGTTAGTCTAGCTAAAGGTCTGTCAACTTTGTTTATCTTTTCTAAGAATCAGTTCTTCGTTAGGTTAATCTTTTCCATTGTTTTTCTGTTCTCTATTCATTTACTTCTGCTCGATCTTCCTTCCTTCTCCTGACTGCAACTCAGTTTGCTCCTCTTCGTCTAGTCCCTTAAGGTGTGTAGTGAGGTTGTTTATTTGGAATCTTTGTTGCTTCGTAATGTGGGTGTTTATTGCTATGAATTTCCCTCTTAGAAGTGACTTTGCTGCATCCCACACATTCTGGTATCTTCTGTTTCGATTTTCATTTGTCTCAAGAAATTTATTTTTTCCCCTTTAATTTCTTCTTTTGTTCATTTGTCGGTCACGAGAGACCTGGATTTGTAGAGAGCTCCTCTGGCCGAACACCACTCCACAGGTCAAGGAGGTCACGGGTCCCGGGGACATGCCTACCGAAGTCCGCACACTTCTTTCAGACCAAGATCGGCTGATGTTCCAGAGCTTCCAGCCCCCGTGTGGTCTCTCCCTACATCCATTCCCTCAAGGACACACTGTGCAGCCGGTCTGAAAACCCTGAGGCCTGAGAGATGATCGAACGTGGACTCTGTTGGGGTGGAGTGTGTATTGAACCTGGAAGTTTAGGCTGAGGTCCAAAGGTGCATATACGAAATCTGCAGCGGGATAAGACGATTCAAGAGAGAGCTGCAGAGCAGTGTTAGCTGCTGCCACGTTCTAGCTCTGACTTTTGAGAGGGCTGATCGTGTTGCATTTAATCCTGACTTTTAGGCCGTTGTTATAAAGCTATTTATCAGAGAAGAAGGAAGGATAATGTTCTTAAATAGTTTGTAACCTTGATTTATAACTCTTAAATATTTAGTCCTCTAGCATGTGGACCTCCATTTAAACTCTTGTCTTGGGTTTCGCAAATATTAGGGCCCAACTGGTTTTGAAAAATATATTTCCTCCATAACAGTTTCTCTTTTCAGGTCACGTAAATTCAATTCTTTCTTCAAAGCCTGGTTTCAACTTTTTATGAAACTTCCTTAGCCTTATATTTCAGAATTTATTCATTCCTGTGAGTTACTGTGGCCTTTGTCATCTGCACCAACTCCGTGGTACATATCTGGTATTTGTATTTTTTAAAATGACTTTATTTAATAGCCCCTACGGTAGTTTATCGTCACAAGCCACATTGTACCCGTCCTTCTCCATGCATCTGGTAATGTGACGAGCAAGGGCATCCTGAGTGAAGAAGGCGCGATCCGCCTCCAGGGCGAGGTCTCAATTAAAGTTATTGCTCATCGCTAGCTTTTTAGTAATTTTCTCAATGAAATATTGAAAACGTCTCCGCCGACCCAGTGCAAGCATAACTGTGAATGACGTCAAGTGAGTTAATAAATTCATGGATTAATGTTCCTTATTTGATCAAATGCTGGTAGTTTGGAGTCTTTCTCTCTTAGAAATGAAGTATTGGGACGTATGCAGTTGGTGGCGATGGAGTTAACAGTGGTGGTGGCGATCACGGCAGTGGTCGTGGTGGTCGTGGTGGTCGTATGATTAGGTTTTAAACTTAGAAGGGGGTTTTGTCTCTTGCCCGAGGGCCGGGTCTCTTCACTTAGATCATAGCGTTGGAATCCTAATGCCTGCAATGTCATTCTAATAGGACGCTTATCAAACA
>NW_011888833.1:4645255-4647501 GCF_000151845.1 Pteropus vampyrus | reverse complement strand
CCCTCAAGGACACACTGTGCAGCCGGTCTGAAAACCCTGAGGCCTGAGAGATGATCGAACGTGGACTCTGTTGGGGTGGAGTGTGTATTGAACCTGGAAGTTTAGGCTGAGGTCCAAAGGTGCATATACGAAATCTGCAGCGGGATAAGACGATTCAAGAGAGAGCTGCAGAGCAGTGTTAGCTGCTGCCATGTTCTAGCTCTGACTTTTGAGAGGGCTGATCGTGTTGCATTTAATCCTGACTTTTAGGCCGTTGTTATAAAGCTATTTATCAGTGAAGAAGGAAGGATAATGTTCTTAAATAGTTTGTAACCTTGATTTATAACTCTTAAATATTTAGTCATCTAGCATGTGGACCTCCATTTAAACTCTTGTCTTGGGCTTCGCAAATATTAGGGTCCAACTGGTTTTGAAAAATATATTTCTTCCATAACAGTTTCTCTTTTCAGGTCACGTAAATTCAATTCTTTCTTCAGAGCCTGATTTCAACTTTTTATGAAACTTCCTTAGCCTTATATTTCAGAATTTATTCACTCCTGTGAGTTACTGTGGCCTTTGTCATCTGCACCAACCCCGTGGTACATATCTGGTATTTGTATTTTTTAAAATGACTTTATTTAATAGCCCCTACGGTAGTTTATTGTCACAAGCCACATTGTACCTGTCCTTCTCCATGCATCTGGTAATGTGACGAGCACGGGCATCCTGAGTGAAGAAGGCGCGATCCGCCTCCAGGGCGAGGTCCCAGTTAAAGTTATTGCTCATCGCTAGCTTTTTAGTAATTTTCTCAATGAAATATTGAAAACGTCTCCGCCGACCCAGTACAAGCATAACTGTGAATGACGTCAAGTGAGTTAATAAATTCATGGATTAATGTTCCTTATTTGATCAAATGCTGGTAGTTTGGAGTCTTTCTCTCTTAGAAATGAAGTATTGGGACGTATGCAGTTGGTGGCGATGGAGTTAACAGTGGTGGTGGCGATCACGGCAGTGGTCGTGGTGGTCGTGGTGGTCGTATGATTAGGTTTTAAACTTAGAAGGGGGTTTTGTCTCTTGCCCGAGGGCCGGGTCTCTTCACTTAGATCATAGCGTTGGAATCCTAATGCCTGCAATGTCATTCTAATAGGACGCTTATCAAACACGTGCTACAGATGCTGATGCCGGGACCAGCGACTCTGCACGCAGGTGACTCCTGACAGAGGACCAGCCGGTGCGAAGACCTGAGGTCAGGTCTGGTCAGGGAAAGGCAGAGGACACTGTGGCCGGAGGGGAGTGAACGGCGAGGAGGTGGGATGAGGCCAGAGGGAAAAGGCGTGAGGAAGCAGCTTCATCGTTAGGGCCCAGAGGTCACTGCGAGGACGTTGGGCTTCGCTCTGAAAGCCACCGCACAGTGCCGAGCAGAGGGACGCTGCTCTGAGCACAGAACAAGGACGGTGAGGGGATCGGGAAGAGCAGCATGGGGGGTGGGGAGCCGACGACGTACGCTGGAGGGAACGGTGGTCATGACAACGGTGGTGGTGACCGACAGAGATGACAGTGACGCCTGGTCTGACTTTGGATGTATTTGAAAAATAGAGCCAATCTGACTTCCTTACAGATTAGCCCCGAATCTGGGCGTATGGCCTCTTATGAGCCGAGATGAAGACAGTTCAAGATAGATGTTATTTACTTTTTTAAAAAACAAAACTATGAAAACTTCTTTTTGTCATTAAAGGCTGAATAACACATTGCTAGTAAAAATGAAATAATAGAAATGTCACATGGTTCATTTCAAACCAAGGATAAATCAAGGACAATATGCTTTGTAAAATAAAAGTAAGACTCAAAGAAATCGGGACAGTTTATTCGTTAAAGTCACCCTTTCTGTCACCATGCAACACAAAGTTAGAACGAGTTTTGTCTTCCTCCCCAAACTGGAGTCGGGGTGGGGACAGCGGCCCGGGATTTAGAGGTAATGACCAGAGACATTGTTTGAATGCACGACCACATCCAGAGGGGCGGCCGGAATGCGGACAGAAATTCAGCCAGAATGTGAGCGCTGAGGTCTGGTAGGTTGTTTACGTCCTTGGGGACACACAGAGAGGGGTTCCCAGGCAGCAGGGAGAAAAGACGTAAAGAGACAGTGGCTGACGGGCGCCACTGCTCACTCTCTGTTCATCCTTTGTCACAACCTCGAGAAGCGCCAAGCCTTACGAACATTGTCGCCACCGTCAAACCTCGCTGGGAAGAACAATGACTCCTGCTCG
>NW_011888833.1:4633320-4643946 GCF_000151845.1 Pteropus vampyrus | reverse complement strand
GTGGCCACGTGTCTTACCCGAACGCGGGGACTGCGTGGTTGCGAGGAAGTTGGAAGCGACCCCAGAGGGGCGGCGGGAAATGAAGTCTGAACGGCCCCCCTTCTGCGGGGACACGGGTGCGCCCACCCCGCAGCTTCCGACCCGAGTGTCCCTCTTCTTGGGGCCCACAGCTTTTCTCTGCGACTCTGCCATTAGAGAAGTCGGCCCACAGGTCCCTTAAGGGATGCTGGAGTGTTGGGCTTAGGGAAAACGGGAAAGCCACCAAGAAATGTTTGAAACGAGACAGAAAACGTGGAGGCGGGAGAGGTCGGTTGCCGTGTTCGCCGATCCTCCGGCTCTGACGTGAACGCCCATCGGGACATTTATTACTGCGGCGACAAAGCCTGTCCTGCTTCTCCTTGTCTCTGCTAACTTTGTGCCTTTGCTCTTAAGATGGGACCCTAACCGCTCCGTGTCTGCTTAAAATTCCAGCCTGGTCATCCCGGGTCCGTTTTCTTGACCGTGTCGAGAAATGTTTTATATCTTTCTAGGGTCTCATTCTTAGATCTTGCAAAGACAAGTGTACGCAGGTGAGAATTAAGTCGCCGAGTTCACGTAATTCCGAAGCAGGATTCTTACACAGTCCCTTCTCGTGACAAAGAGCGAAGTGGTCGCCACCTTTCGGACCTCCTGTAACGTACCGTCATTTCAGACATCACTGTCCAGACCACCCACCCTCCTTCCTTCACAGGAAACCATTCCCGACCACGCATTTTACTCAGAGACTATCTAGAAACTTTTCTGACTCTCCAGAGACGCCTTGGCGTAACTGAGTTAATTGTTTGTTAATGAATCATACACAAAGGGTAAAACCAAAAACTACCGAATGAGATATGCGATCCCGGACCTAAATTTACCCTTCAATAAAAACTCACAGGGGTTAAATTCATTCAGATGGCTCATCGCCCTGACAAAAGAAAAAGTGTGCATATTTATTTACACTGGCGGCTGGTGTGTGATTGTAGGTGTGCCAGTCACATCAGCATGCTGTCCTGAGCTCTCCAAGACTCCTGCAAGGTAAGTGGCAGACGCAAACCTTGGAACCCTTGGCCGTCACCTAAGAAGAGAGCAAGGACAGAAGCGAGCAGGTACTTCACTGTCACCCATAGGAGCAGAGACCAGCCACCACCGGCCAGCCGAGAAAAGGGAACCTTCGTGCACCGTTGGTGGGGTTTCAAATGGGTGCAGCCACAATGGAAGACAGTGTGGAGGGTCCTCAAAAAATTAAAAATAGAACTCCCTCATGACCCTGCTCTCCCACTTTTGCGTATTTATCTGAAGAAATCCAAAACACTCATTCGAAGAGATATATGCAAATCTATGTTCGATGATGTGTGATTTATAATGACCAAGATATGGGCGCAGCCTCAGTGCCCATCAGTAGCCGACTGCGTAAAGAGGATGCAGGACACGTATACCATGGAATATTACTTGGCCATAAGACAAATGAAATCCTAACGTTTGCGACAACGTGGATAAACCTAGAGGGTATCATGCTGAGTGAGACGAGTCGGTCACAGAGAGACCAATACTGTATGATTTCTCTTACGTGTGGCAATTAAAGAACAAAATAAGCAAACGAAACAGACCCACAGATACAGAGGACAAACTGATGGTCGCCAGATGGGAGGGTGCGGGGCTGGGTATAAAGGGGGAAGGGACTAAGAAATCCAAACTGGCAGTCACAAAACAGTCGTGGGGTGTGGAGTACAGCACAGGGAGTATCCTCAGTATTATTGTGATAGGTCTGCAGGGTGCCAGGTGGGGGATCCCTTCGTAAATTATATAAATGTCTAACCACGGTGCCGTACGCCTGAAACTAACATAAAACAACACTGAACGTCAACGCCAGTTGAAAATAAAAACAAAAAAGAAACCAGAGCCAGCTGATCCTGAAGACACCGAGAGGGAGCCGTCCTGATCACCTGGCAACACGTCGGCACCAGATGGGCCCTCGTGTGACCATGAAGGATCAGACGAACCTGTCATGCCTGAACACAGACATCGTCCAAGCCACGCAAATATCATCGTCCTGTCCTAGGTGATGCGGGTGACCGCTGCCGCTGCCGTAGCTACAGCTCCCACCTCGCCGTCACCCTGCTGGGGTTAGAGACGCCGCCTTGGAGGCTCCCTACGCCCGAGCGTCCCGATAAAGCCGAGGCCGCCTCATAAACACTCCTCCAAGAAGCCCTTTGGGACGTCTGTGCAGGACACGCGTTCTCCTCCTTGGGGCTCCTCTGGGAGGATCAACCCCGCGGTGTCCCCATCTGGGGATGCGAGGCTGGGCTCTGGGGTCATGGTGGGAGGCGGCCACCACGGGGACAGGCCACCCACCCCAGCGTCTCCTTTCTTCCCCTCCTCCCCTGCGACCCCCGCCTGTCTGGGGGTGCACATCTTCCCGGCCCAGCGCTCAGCCAGCCCCAAGCGGGCGACGGGCTCTGGGAGCCGGCCAAGCGGCCCTGCCACGTCCCCGAGGGCCCGGAGGCGACACCGCGCGGCCCTCCTGTCCACCCCGGCAGCCCCATGACTGCAGCGGCCTCCCTCATGCCCCCTGCACTGGTCTCCAGGCTCCTTCTTCCCTCCGTGTCTCTGTGTCTCGTGTGCAAGTCCTGCTCTCCTTCCTCCAACGGACGCGGGCCACCGGACTGGGCCCGGTTTGATCCAGTATCACCCCGTCTTAAATTCATGACATCTCTGAAGACGTCGTTTCTAAATAAGGTCACGCGTACAGGGACCGGGCTGTCAGTTTCTTGGGGGGAGGGGCATTCAGCCCGCGAGAGCAGCCACGACTGCGTTTTCATCGTCCTGACCATCTCAATGGTCGCTGTGGCGCACGTACGTTTATAACAGACACGTTTCCAGCAGCGCTGACGGGCGCGACGAGGCGGCCAGGTCCGGCGTGAGAACGGCAGCCGGGCCGGGCTGCGATCGCCAGGCCGGGTGTCCGGACAGAACAGGCTCCTTCGTTCCCCGGGCGTGTGTCCTTGGTGAGGAAAAGCAGTGCCGGGTGACACTACGTCCGTGGCACAGAGAACCGATGGTTTGGAGGAGAGAGTTTGGGGAAGAGCCCGTCCCAGATTTAGGGGGTAAAATAATTTATGGAGAAGAGGCAGACGTCTCTGAAAGAACACTTTCCCCGGAACTAATGAAAAGAGCTCAAAACAACCTCCCAAACTTCAGAAAACTGATGATGGCTCTGTGACTTCAACTGTTCCACAGAGAAGAAAAATGGAAAAGAAATAAAGACTAAAATTAAATCGGTGAAGTAAGCAGGGTAACCCAGGTAGTAAAACCGGATGCCAGTAATCATAGCGGCTCTTACGCATTTACCTGTGCCAGGTGCGGTCAGAAGCACTGACTCCTACCTACCCGTCTCATCCCCATACTCCGGGACGTGTCCGTGACTTTCTCCATCTCACAGGTGAAGTCGCTGAGGCAGAGATGGTGAAGACCTTCACGGTCGGAGGCAGGAAGAGACAGAAGCAGGATTCAGACCCCGGAGGTCTGGATTGAAGGTCGCCGTTCTTGGGCCACCTTGCCTTTCCCGAGGACTGGCCAGCGCCTTTGTGGAAGAACATATAGATCTCCAAGTTAAACAGGAGCAGACCCAACCTGGCACCACGCTAAGGGGGTTTGATACTAACCTTAGTGTCCCCCCTCACTATAGTTAATGTCATTCCAGCAAAAGAGATAAAAACATATGCTTTTATTAACTGGCGTGCAGCGTAGCTGGGGTGCCCATTGAGCAGCTATGGGAGACCCTGAAATACAATCACTTACGTACATGTGTACGTAAGAATAAACACACTTGTATATGGATACAAACCTGGAAATTATGCATAAGTATAAATATATACTTGTATATAAAATCGTACACATACATCCTTTACACGGCAGTCTAGAGGAAGACGGTGACCTTGACTAGTGAATTTCTCTGACCCTGGGGAGCATTCAGGCTCCCAAGTGGGTAGGTGGACAACCCAGGACCCAACACCCGGCTTCCATCTCCCGGCCCGGATGCTGCTCCTGCTGTAGCTGTATCCGGTACGGAAGCGTGAAAAAGCCTCCTGGAAGATGCCGCCTTCCAGGCGGTGAGCCAGATGTCACTAACTTCACTTCTGCGCATCCCGTGCCCAGAAAGTAACCACATGGTTTAATGTCAAAAGATCTGGGAAGTAGTCTGTTTCTAGGTAGTTTCTGCCCAGCTAAAACCTGGGGTGCTCTCTTTCTAAAAGTTTAAAGTGGAGAATTGATTTTATGGTAAGGTTTTTGGCATCCGCCCGAATCCATAAAGACGGTAGGATGAATGTACAGTCTGAGTAAACAAGGAAGAGGAAGATGATTCTTTATCACTTGCTTAACGTGATAAAGAATACCTAGAATGTCGAACTTACATTAAGTAAGGAAACATTACAGGCTGGAATTTAAAAGGGGTCCGTACTGTCAGAGCTGATCAAACTAAAAGGAATAGGTGGCGGCAGATTGGTAATTATTTTCAGAGGATCCGATTATCTGTTTGGACTAAAAAAGCAATACCAATCAAAGAAAAAAACAAAAAAAGCCCAGTATAGTCCTGGTTACAAATTAAGTCATATAATATGTAACAGCTTCATTAGGGATAAACAGTTATAAACTGTGGGGACCGGATCTAGTTTGCTCTGCCAGTGACCAAAAAATTTAACAAAAACCTTATGCTAGATTTAAAAAGTGCGAAGCATCATAAAACATCACGCTAAAAGACAGAGAACTTGAACACAGAAACATTATATGTTTTCCCCAAAATAATATATATACTTAAGAAAATTCCATTCAAAACTCTGAAGTGATACGGAATTATTGGCTGATTTCAAAATTCACCTGGAAGAATAAAGGTGCTGAAAACGTATAGCAAGAGTAAATATAATACGAGGATCGGCAAGATAGTGGAGAAATATACAATACTTAGTACATTACTTAAAATGTTTTTTTTAAAACGTTTAAAAGTTAAGGCTTCTGTCTTTCTCGTACTAAATAAATTTTCATATGGATTTTACATGTAGGAAAATACAAGAAATTATTTCTACATTATTGGAGTTAGAGAGATTTTTTTAAACCGCGTGATCAAAGGTAAAAACCCCAGAAAAATATTTATATGTTATTTCACGTATATTTTCGACTTCTATGCGTAAGTGTCCCATAACGAAATTAGAAGTCTGATAACGTACATGCCAAAGGGTTAACAACTTCATGTATCCGAAGAGCTTTTGTCGATAAATTGGAAAAATGGATACTCGGTAGAAAACAGAGCAAAGGAAATGAATATGCAATTTGGAGAATAGGACTAAATCACCTCGAACTGTCTGAAAACATCGGTTTTTCCATCTAATTTGCAGTGCCACCACGTAGTAATCTAAAGGATTAACAGGGAGCACGGACAGGCGGGCTCTGACCCCCAACACCGCGGCGGGTATTAACCGCTGCTGGGCAACGCGTGGCTGACGCTTCCAGAGCTTGGACGCACGCGGGCTTCAAACGCGGCGATTTTCTTTTCAGGAATTTATGTCTAAATGTCATCATGACTTAAGTATGCAGTTAATAGCTTTGTTTAATCTACATGAACAATTTGTTAATAACCCAAAGGTGCCATGCAAGGAGTTAAAAACACACCATGGTATGCGTGTAAGTTGGCATATTAATAATCGATTAACATGGTAAAGAAAGTTACATAAAAATACAAGTGCTCTCTATATTGTTTGAGTTAAGATGTATAAATGGATATAAATTATAAATGTATATAAACTAATTTATCGGTGCTTGTTTTTTTCAATTTACTATTTTTCTGTAACAAATGTAAGGTTTTAGAATATAGAAAACAATCTTTTTAAAACCTCACTCTTTATGTAAGAAAAATAACACAAACTTTGTGCATTTTGTGCAGAAACAATTTTCCACATGTAGTTTGGAGCGGGCCGGCTCCATCAGCTGCTGATCAGTCCAGGGGACGTTCCGGCGAACCTGGTTTAAGCCAGCGGCAAACAATCCACACGCACAGCCGCAGGCGATGCCATGTCCTCGCCTCCCCAGAAATGTGTCCCCTGCTCTGCCCTCCCCATGAAACCTCAAGTGGGAGCCCACTGTCCCAAGACGTCACCTGAGGGCCCCCCAGACTGTCCCCTGCCTTGAGGTCCGTCCGCGATTGCCTATGGTGGAGGGTCGCCTCGGGTGCCATCATTGGCACCCGGCCTCACACCTAATAAGGGACAACCAGCCCTGGACGCAGCAGATGACCCGCGGGAGCCCGCTCGAGTCTGAGCGACGCCACGGTTGGTGGCGCCCGTAGCAGGAGCTTGCACCGTGCTGGCTGTCTCCGCAGGCATGCGCGGTCGTTGTCGTGGAAACAAACGCATCGCACACCAGACAGATTCCGCGACGTTGAGCTGAGCCGGCTTTGCCTGCGACGCGGGAGGACTTGGCTCCCCGGGAGAGCGCGCAGCTCGCCCCGGGCCTCGCTGCCGGGAAAGTCCCAGTGAGGACTGGATGATTCCATCCCCACGTCTACTTTGAGAGGCTTGGGTCAACACCAAGTCTGTGGCTTAATATCCCTGGTAGTAAAATGTATTATTACTCCTTTATTCTAAGAAAATTTGGAGTCACGTGAGGACATAGTATCACTAAATGTCGCTGAGCTCGTTACACTTAGATATAATGGAAATAACGCGGGCGTTATGATGGCACAGGTGTGCGCACAGGTACACACACGCACACGGATGGTCTGACGGTCTGGGAAGGCTTTGGGGCATGGGGGCCCCTGTCGTCACACATCCGTATCCCGTGTTTTGCGTTATCCCGGGCCCCGTGTTGGAGTACCACGTGGTTGTGACGATTAGGAAAATAAATAAGAAGTGGCTCCTGGACGGATAACAGAAACGGATTCGCCGCCTGGCTGTGCGCGGTGCTGTCCCCTGCCTACCAGGGGACAGGTGCTCGGGGGTCCTCCGTGTCCCCAGCCACCACCGGGAGCAAACATCTGGTACCAGACTGTGGCATCCGGCCGAATAAGCGCCCTTTTTCACTTGGGCAAAGAAGCGGTGCTCACGGGGAGTCTAAGATCCTACACGGACCTGTTTATCAGGCTCCTGCCTGCCGGGGATCTCTGTGCCTGCGGAGCACGTGGCCACGTGTCGCTCTGGACAAGTGTGTTGGGAATGACCGCCCCATCTCTGTTTGTCCTCTCCGTCCTCCCTTCTTTCTGGCCAGCCCGTCACGTGAGCCGGAACACCTCCGCCCTGGGTGAGAACGACGGAAAAAAACAACCTCGGACGTGTCCCGCTCCACCTGATTTGCCTCTGTTTCGGACCCAGCAAAGGGCTGCTGCTCCAGGGCGGCCTCTGAGCACCGAGCAGCTGGCGTGGGGCCGTCTGCGGGCCGCCGCCTGTCAGAGCCTGGCCCACCTCTGTTTCCCTGGCCACAGGGAACACGACGAACATCTGCTAAACTATCCGAAGAAAGCCAGGCGAGACTGCTGGCGGTGTTGGAGGTGGCCGGTCATCGCGGACAGGGCTTTCCGTGGGTGGCCTGCCCGGCACAGGCTTCTCGGCTGCGAACAGGTGGACAGGTGCAAGGCTAAAGGCGTCATTGGGGCTGGCTCTGCGCCGACCCCATGGCTCCGCCCTGTGCGCCTTCTCCAGCGGTCGCCCCGTCTCGGTCGTGCGTCTGTTTTCAGCCACCACAGGCTGTGCTCCTTCCTCTCCTCTCCATCCCGTCCCCTCGTTCTCAGCCTTGACCGAAGCCGACGGCCCTGGACGGTGCGGGAAGGCGGCGGTGCGCTGTGCTGCAGAGAACGGTGCCCCGATCTGTGCTCCCCGCACCCCCTGCACCCCGAGACTCGCAGGGTGCCGCTGTGAGGCCTCGGGCTGGTGTAGCCCCCGCCCCTCCTGCCCTGCTCTGCGGCTCCCAGGCTGCCCGCGGGCCTCTCTCCCGTGTGCTCCCGCCTCCCCGAAGGGCACACCGTCCCCACCACACCTGCAAACCTCCTCCCCCTGTCACACCTGCCCTGCAGGATGAAAGACACCACAGGGCCGGACGAGCCTAGAGGGGCATGGCCTTGCTGGGCTCGGCTCGGGGAAAGGTCCCTAGCCCCCAGTTACACGGGACAACTTGAAACTACCATTTGGTGGGGGCGCCAGACACTGCTCGATGCTGCCACTGCCTTGTCCGGGGCCACCCGCACAGGGGGCCTCTCAGGGGCGAGCGGGCGGGAACCAGGACACGTGCAGGCCAGCTGCTGGGCCCAGAGCCGGCGAGCGGCAACTGGCGACACCCTCTGTGTCTGGCGGGTGTTTCAGAGGCTCCTTCTCGCTGCATCTAAAATACTTCTCTGATTATTAAAAATGCCACTCGACATACATTTCTTTGTTCACATATAATCAATAAAAGTTTAATATTGACAACGTCCGTTGCCAAATTTGCTTTAAAGGGATCAAAAAATATATATCTATTGAGCTTTAGCAAATAAATTACTTTGTTTCCCCCAGCCCCAAATTCCAATAACTTAAACTATTTTAATCTTTTACTGGCCTAGAGGTTCTGAGTTTCAGAAGGGCGTCGACCAAACCAGAAAGGTAACAAACTGGGGGTGGGGGGGGACGGACACGTCAGAAAACGTGCCCGACGCTCACTAGTCTGATGGAGACGAGCTGAAAATTGTGTTTCTTCACATACGTGTTGGCCACAACAATAGCTGTTTGAGTGTAGCAGCAATAACTCATTTTCCTGCTATGTTAGCAGCATTACGAGTAGCAGACATATTTGAGCAGTTAGTGTTTTCCAAACACTCTGCAATCGATGTTAAACGAGTGATCTCGGTTTGGGTTGAAGAACAGGACTTCTGGGGACGTGCCCGGGCCACCCACGGCCAGGAAAGCACACGGGGAGGGAACGTAACCTAAGAATCTGGAACAAGCCAAGTAGTACTAAAATCACTGAGTTTAAGGGACTAGCAAGGATCCGTCTTCGGTCCAAGTATTTCCCCGAATCTGAAACGGAGGCCAAAGCTGGATGCGGGCGAGGCCGGGTGTGGGGTGCTGCTTGGCGCTGGGCAGAGCGGGCCCACGTGGACAGCACCGCCAGTGTGGGGTGCCACGTGGTCGTGGGAGCAGGCCTGAGGGCCTGGGGACCGACCGGGCTGCGAGGGTGACACTCACTGGCCTGCCCCACGTGACGAGAACATCGCACGGTTTGCCCCAGCCTGCTGGGCTCGTTGCTTTTTAAAAACGGAAATCGGTAGGATGCCCGCTCTGACGAGGGATGGAGACTTGTCCCTTGCACGGCGTCCCCTTGAGCTGAACCCAGGCCATCCAGCTGAAACCTGAGGTATAAGCCTGTGTCCCCCAGGGCCAGATGTTTTCCAGTGTCCTCGGAGAACAGGTTTTCCCTCCGATGAGTTAAAATGAGGAATTGCAGGAAATAATTTTCTCTGACCTGAGGTTCTCCGATTCACCCCTCTCTCTGATTCCTTTCCAGGGTAGCGATCCCGATCTTTTTGGAGAAACTGCTTTCAGGATCATTGAGATGTGATTTGGGCCGGGAAATGGGCAGAAGCGTCAGCAGACACAGAGGCCAGGGACACAGTGAGTGGCTTTGAACCTGCACACCTGGGCTCCCTTCGTTTCGGGCTAAATCAGAAGCGGTTTACGCACGTCCTTCAGGGAGCACGCAGAGTCACAGGAAATGGTTAATCTTTGCTTAGAACCCGTGGCCTTCTGTGGTTATTTGGTCATTCGTTACAGGTATCAAAGCAAAAACTAAATTCTGCTGTATTGTGAAGTTTGGCCCATTCAGTTGGAAAAATCTTAATGATCACGAAACCATGTGTTTTTACTCAGATATGTTTTATGACATAGCTGTAAAATCTTGTCTCAGATAGACCTACCGCAGCTCGCCCTGTTTCTCAGCACGGGACTCACCTCTCGAATGCCTTCGCGTAAAGTTTAAAAGACCGATGAAGTCGGGAGAGCTTCGCACGGAGATAATTTACGGTTCTCCATGGCTGACGCCCAGGACCTCCGTCAACAACGCTGGCACGTCCAAGCGTCGGCTTCACGTTTGGAGAAATCACGGCACAGGGTGAGCGACAGCAGTTCGGAGTCGGCATGCCGGGGCCACCGTTAACGACCGTACTGAAAGGTTTTCGACTTGGAACAAATAAAGGTCTAGAGGATTACGGTCTGATGTGTTGGCCAGAGGGAGCATTTTTCATAACATTCGAAGGGGGAAAAAGGGATACGTTCTTGTTTTGACTCAGATCGTCTCCCACAGAGGAATAAAAAATGCTTTGAGATGTAGCGTGCAAGCTGCCGAATTCTTGTCTTAAGGGGAAAAAGGTCTGTATTCTGCAGGCCCGAGGGAAGGTGCCAGTCCAACAAAGGAGGGCCGTGGAACGACGCGTGACCTCTTGACATGATACAGGCTGTGGCTCTGTGCCTCGTAGCCTCCCTCCCAAGTCCCCTAATTGAGTTTCATAAGGAATTCTCGAAAATGTTTCTCAGGGTAAAGCACTAGAATGATTGACTACTCGCGAGGTGTCCGTGACCGCTGCCTTTAATTCTT
>NW_011888833.1:4621775-4630670 GCF_000151845.1 Pteropus vampyrus | reverse complement strand
AGTCACAGGAAATGGTTAATCTTTGCTTAGAACCCGTGGCCTTCTGTGGTTATTTGGTCATTCGTTACAGGTATCAAAGCAAAAACTAAATTCTGCTGTATTGTGAAGTTTGGCCCATTCAGTTGGAAAAATCTTAATGATCACGAAACCATGTGTTTTTACTCAGATATGTTTTATGACATAGCTGTAAAATCTTGTCTCAGATAGACCTACCGCAGCTCGCCCTGTTTCTCAGCACGGGACTCACCTCTCGAATGCCTTCGCGTAAAGTTTAAAAGACCGATGAAGTCGGGAGAGCTTCGCACGGAGATAATTTACGGTTCTCCATGGCTGACGCCCAGGACCTCCGTCAACAACGCTGGCACGTCCAAGCGTCGGCTTCACGTTTGGAGAAATCACGGCACAGGGTGAGCGACAGCAGTTCGGAGTCGGCATGCCGGGGCCACCGTTAACGACCGTACTGAAAGGTTTTCGACTTGGAACAAATAAAGGTCTAGAGGATTACGGTCTGATGTGTTGGCCAGAGGGAGCATTTTTCATAACATTCGAAGGGGGGAAAAGGGATACGTTCTTGTTTTGACTCAGATCGTCTCCCACAGAGGAATAAAAAATGCTTTGAGATGTAGCGTGCAAGCTGCCGAATTCTTGTCTTAAGGGGAAAAAGGTCTGTATTCTGCAGGCCCGAGGGAAGGTGCCAGTCCAACAAAGGAGGGCCGTGGAACGACGCGTGACCTCTTGACATGATACAGGCTGTGGCTCTGTGCCTCGTAGCCTCCCTCTCAAGTCCCCTAATTGAGTTTCATAAGGAATTCTCGAAAATGTTTCTCAGGGTAAAGCACTAGAATGATTGACTACTCGCGAGGTGTCCGTGACCGCTGCCTTTAATTCTTTACTTTAGAGTCACTTACGGTCCTGCCTTTCATCTTACAGCCTCTGTTGTCCCTTGGGAGAATGTCACCAAGACATCTTCTGGACCGTAGTATACCATCTTTTACTCTTTCCAGACACCAAAGAGAAATACTGTAAACATAATTTTATGCAGACATTTACTCAAAACATTTAGTGAACAGTCCTATCACTGTTTCTAGGGCGATCAGATTTTAGCATTTGTCATATGCCGACCACATAACATCATTAGTTATCGGTTGAGTTGGGGACAGAGGCCGCGTCTCCGACATCTGTCTTTGAATCCTGTTCTCTTCGCGGGGTGGTGACCCGTACCTTGCACCTAAGGGTGTTAAGCGGGAGTCAGCTGAGCCGTGAGGAACCAGACAGATGAGTCTTTTCTCCAGTGAGAGACACCACGCAAGTCCCATCTATCACGACTCTGAAAGGCGCTGTCGAGCTGGGCACTCGAGTCTCTGAACTGACTCCACCACGCAGGTCAGGAGTCGCGTCTCGAGGTAAAGTTACTCACTGTCGTGGGCTGAAATCACGTCCCCCGGATCCACGTGCTGGGGTCCTGATGCCCGGGACCTCGGACGCGACCACATTTGGTGATGGGGCCCTTAAGGAGATGACTGAGGTTAAACGAGGTCATTTAGATGTGTCCTGATCCGATAGGACTTCCGTCCTTAAATACAGAGGAAATTAGCACATAGGCCCACGCAGAGGGGAGACCGTGTGGAGCCAGAGAGAGGCCTGGGGAGCAACCAGGACTGGGAGAGAATCACTCGCGTTGCAGAAGAGGCTCTGCCGGGATCGCTTCACCGCGCAGCCCACGGGTGCCCTGATGTCGCGTCGTGTTTCACTGTCAACTCGGCCTTTGTGAAGCCCACGCGCCTTTTCCCCTTTGCTCCCCGCTCGGCCTTCCGTCTGTATCCGCGTCTCTGTGCATGGATGGTCCATTAAGCTTTATAAAGAGCAGCGCCTCCATCTGTCCATCTGAGAGAGACATTTGAGGGTGGTGTTCGGGGACCCCCCCTTTCCTGTGGTGACCTGGCTGCGAGCCCATGGCTGAGATGGTCCTCACTCTGCAGTGCGGGGACAGTGGGGAGCCGGGGGCAGGGGGAGAGGGGGCTCTGTACTCTGCTAGGGACCGTCCCCCGCGATTCCATGAGTGGGTGTGGCATAGGGACCGAGGCCGTGTGTCCCCACGCTGGTCTCCTGGGCAGCTCCATGGGGGTGCCGGTCGTAGCCTGATGCGTTTCCCCCGCACACCGCCCCCGAACACGGAGTCCGGCCAAAAGCGTGTGCTCCCGCGTCCGGAGGCCGGTGGAGACCAGGGCCGTGGCCCGAATCGGCGCTGTCACCCTCTTCCTCACCCACAGTCTCCAAGGGGACCTGCGTGCAGAGCTCAGAAAACATTCAGATTTATTTAGCAAGGCGGGGACGTCGCGCCAGGAAAGGAAGCGCCGAGGTCGGCTCAGCATCAGCCAGGTCGGCGCAGAAATTCAGCGAACGAATTCCCAGGGTGGTGGACAGTTTCTGCGACTCCAAAAGGAACAGCGTTGACCCGCTTCCATGGCCTCGTGCGGCCTTCCCCGAGCATGAACGACTCCTGCGGTCCCTGGTCCCGCCGTGGCCCTGCCCGAGGCGGCACAGGGTGTCTGTCCCCTCCTCTCGGTGACATGCTGCGAAGAGGCGTCCCATCTTCTCTGCGTGGAATTCACCCAGGAGCTCGCTCAGACCAGTGTGCCGGACGCGTTCGGGGCACTCGCTGCACCCTGCGGGCTGCACCCCCGGGGACGCTGCCGAGCAGCTGCGACTGTCCCAGCCTTGGCCCCTGGAGACTCCCTCGCTGGCTCCTGGGCCGTGTAACGAGCCCGTCTTCTCCGAGCCCTTCTCACTTTCTGGCCCCACGGGGTGGTCCGGGCTCGCCCTGTATGTCCTCTGCTGCACCCTGAAATCCACCCCTTCTTCAAGGAGTCCTGGACGATATTAAATTAGTGACCCGAATTTGGTTTGGAAGCCACGGGCACCGCCCTGCTTGACAGCACCACGCGCCAGCGACTGGGTCCTCGATTTGCTCGCGACGCGAAAACCTTACGTCCTTCAAGCCTCGAGACGCCATCGGGAACCCCTGCCGTGATGTGGTTACTGCCCTCCCGCCGACAAGAGAACAGGCTAAGAAGCAAAGCGAGGCGTCCCCCACGATCTCACACTAGTGAGGAAGCAGCTGACGTCGAAATCTTTCCAGTTGTAACGCCGCCTCCTTCCACGTCGTGAGAACCAAAGCAAAATATCGGAAACCCCTGTTCTCGATCAGCTGGCCGGCCAGTGTCTAACCACAGTTGAAAGGCAGTTGGATGAAATAGTTCTGTTGAAAGCAGAGCGCCCATCCTCTCTTCTAAAAAAAAAAAAAAAAAAAAGTGCACGTTTCACCAAAGTAGGCCCTGTCTTCGTCTGTGAGAAAAAGCTGTGAACACCGACCACATTTGGGTTTGAAGGGAAAAGACGATTCGAAGGAAATGTACTGGAGTCGCAAGAGAAGTATTTCTGGGAACGGAGCACACCCAAACACAGATGGGAACTCAGACGTTTTTACACTGACTCCAGGGAGGAGCACAGCATTCCCGCCCTGCCATTTTTGAGAACTCCGGTTTTGTCAGCCAGCCTCCATCCTGTTAAAGTTGGTAAATTCATGCAAAAAGGAATGTTCCTTGGACGACAATTCGCTTGCCTTTCCCGTTCTCCTTTGATCGCGTAACAGATGACAGTTTATAACAGAAACGCAGAAAAAAACATAACGTTTAGTATTTATATATTTCCAACTCCCGGTCACATGTCAGAAACATTTAAAAACGGTCAAGTGAGGAATTTATAGCTTCGTACAGCCACATTTCCCATAGATTTCAAAGCTTTCAAATGCATGAACAATGGGAAAATGATCATGTTGGGTTTTTTGATACATAACTCGCTACGGTGAAGTATCCCCTTGGACCCATGTGTCCTCGCTTATAATTGATTTCTGAGAAAAGAGACGCTGAGGACGCATGAGGAGAAAAGGAATGAAAGACAGCTTTCTATAATGTGACAAACCGACAGCAGGGGTCCATGTGTGTAAGTTCACATCCAAGTTCCATTTCGGAGTTCGAGATATGATTTTGGTAAACTCCAGAACTTTGCATGACTAGCGGCCACCGGGACAGCAGCAGGCACGTTTCTCGAGTCCCGAACGCATGTATATGTGAGTAGACAAGGTCAGGGTCCTGCTGGTTGTGTGTCTCACAGGAGAGAAGAGACAGGTCACACGCTTATCTCGTGTACGTGTTTCATACACGTATGCGTGTATATATATTTATATAAACTATTATGCATATAAGTTAATATATGTGTGAATATGTGTATACACCTTTATTTATAGTTTTATATCTATTGTATCTTATGTTACTGGCATTGATAGATGATCACATGTAATGTTTATGTATGTTATTTACATATCACATACATAATTATGTAATACTATAATTATTGTGTATTTATATCACCTTATGAATAGTTACGTATGTGTATAACATATGCGTATAGACGCCCATACGCCAAAGCTAATCGACAGCCAACATCTAAATGAATAAATCTCTAAAAAAGTAAAGATTAAAAAAAAGTTGGTTTTTTTTTTTCTTAAATCCAGGACTAAAAACTAAGAATTCTATGCAATAACTCAGGTGGGATTTGAGGAAGGCTCAATACATATCTTTGGTTTGCCTCACACAGAAATGCGATGTGTCCCCACCTGTGTGCTGAGCAGAGGTCTGCAGACCTGTCCTCGTAAGGACGTGGCCACGTGCACCTGAGGGTCAGGGTGACTGTAGATGACATTTGTGTTGCAGTGAAAAATAGTTAAATAAAGTATCTTTCCTTTTAGATCTAAACCTGAAATGAATTCACAGCAACTACAGTTTCAGAATTTTCCTACAGTTCTTAAATCTTCAGATGGCAGGTATTCGACTGTTCAGATTTAGGAGGGATCGGCACACCCATCACAATGCAGGAAAGGATGAATTGATGGAGAAACGAGAAAAAAAAAAAGCCTGTATCAGAAGCATCGGAACTTCTTTCTCTAACATTTCAAATGGAACCCAGAAAGCAGAAACAGTAATCAGACTAGGAAATTAAAATAAGAACAAAATACAGAATGCGAAGCGAGTGAATGATTTCTGCGGCGTAGGAAAGAAAAGCAGAAATATAAAAGGAGAATTTCATTTAGGCCAGAGTTTTTTAAATAAGATGCTAGGTTGACCGCATTCATAATGGTCGGTGGAAATAAATTTTACTCACTTAATATAAAGCAAAAGTATCACCGAGTGACTTTTTCCTCTGGTCCCTGCCATCGGCGCTGACTCGGCCACTGTGATGGAGGCAGAAGTCACAGTCGAGTGTCGGGAGTGAACGGAACGGGGGACCTCGCACTAGGAGTAGGGAAGGGGTCGGGTGGCCCACTAGAGACAAAAGGACAGTCATTCTCCGCTTTGTGAGTTTGGACTAATTATTTCTACGTCCCAAAGCTCAGCTTCCACATCCGATAAAAGGAGGACACCATTATCTACTGGGTAAAATACGAGCGAAAGCGGGTCAAAGTCAAATACCTTTTTCTGGCCTTGTGTAACACGTGTAGGCCTTGGTCTCGCTGACGAGCGAATCGCTGGAATTCTGGTCGCCTTTGGACGATTAAACGAGATCATTCACGTGACGTCCTCACGTAATGTCAGGCACGTAAGCACTCGGCACTGTCTGCATGACGACAGTCATTGGAGTGATAAGGGCGATGCCGACGCTGACGACGCTTGTGCCAGGCGCCCGTGTCAGGCTTGGACTACCGAGGAAGGCTTCTCTCAAAAGCGACTCTCAAAGGGAGATTCTTGAAATACCTCTACTAAGTCAGTCTTCAACAAGAAGGCATCGAATCGCTTTTCAGAAGAAGGTATGTGGGCCTTTCCAAAGATCGATATGTTAAAAACAAAACAAAACAAAATAAAACAAAAGCGAGAGCACTCCATGTGGTATTTTTTTCCTCTCGAGAGATGAAGGGTCTTCATGCAAACTATCTGGTCGTCAGGAGACGGATTAAGAAACACAACCGCTTAAAGAATTAGACTTCAGGAACTCCGACCGCGCGGCCGAGAGCGCGGTGCGTTCATTCACGAACTCTGTTTCGCGCACTTTCAAACGCGTGTCGATCGACTATTCGATCGATAGGTGGGTGATTACGGGGATACAGCGGTGTGAAAATACGAGCTGAGAATTTAGACAGATTGGGAATTGGGGGTGCAGGCCCCGCTCTCCAGTGTTTATTGGTCTCGATGAGGTTAGTTTTGGTGATTTGACGTTTCTACTTTTCTACATTAATATTTCTGAAGAGAAACATTACAGTGGTCTGCTCATCCACACCGATTGTTTTTTTTAATAGAAAGACTTAATCTCTTTAAAAGCTCTTTAAGAGTGTCAGAGTAATAACGTCCATATAGTCGAGCTGTACTATTAAGTGATAATCAACGACACAATTGGCCGAGAAAAATGGGGGCCTCCTGCCCGTCCTCCCCATTTTGCTGCTACTCACTTACATCTTTCAGCTGTTACTAGCGTGACACACCACATGTCCACATAAAATGCTTTGACAGCGATTTCTGGATTTTAAACTTTTTAAACAATATCTGTTACTTTCCTTATATCGAGGTTGAGAATTAACATGCTGTATCTAATCCTCTCTCCCCACGAAATCACCTAAGTTACCCCTTCCCATTCTCCCGATGTACGTATGTCACCCGTTTTGGCAAATGCCCGATCGAAGCACACGCCTACACGACGATGCAGATGTCACTTGGATTTAAGCGGCGTAGTCCTGTCTCTAAGGAATATCCCAATGCTACGCTTTCGGATGTGGAATGTGAGGGACACAGGAGCCTCGAGACCATTTCAGGACACTGCTAGGGATGTTTTTATAACTAGTCTTAGATTCCCCTTTGCTTAAGAAAACGCCCAGTCGTTACAATCTTCCCTGCTGTGTTTCTGTCAAAGAAATGACTCAGTAACATTCATGCTCTCCCTGTCCAAGTCTATTTTGAATGAAACTTCATCTCAGATTTGTTTGTTCTGTTATTTCTTATATCGCGTTAAAGTTTAGCCTCGTGTTTAATAGAGTCACCCGAGTAGTGCATGACGACCTTATTTTATAATCTAAAAGGATGTGGGAATTTCTTTTACGAAACGGGCACCAGCAAGCCGAGATCAGCAAGCGTGAAGTTAAAGTTACCTCATGAGAGCTGAGTGGTATGCTCAGCATTTCCCCCGACGGGGGCTCGGTGGGAGCCGACAGTAGGTGGACCGGCAACGCTTCTGACACATTTTTTTCCCAAAGCAACATCTGCAACCAATCACGTAAAAGACAAAATGACAGGGACATTTTATTGATGGGATTGTTCCTTTGCCAACATTTTACTTAGAAGGATCTTTCAGAATTCCACTTAGAAATAAAAAAGGCACAATGAATATACCATTTCTTGAGATGGAGCACCCGGGCCCTCGGAGGTATGTGAAGAATGCACTTAAGTATCTGCTGGAGTCTGGGACCGCCATCAGACCCTCCGGAGCGGCCGGGGCGGCCGCCCGCTCCCCCCCGCTTCTCCCCTTTCCACCCACGAACATTCTTGGCATTGCTTGCGAGTTGGATTTGCCGGTATTGAATGCACATCAAGATGGTAATTTATGAAGTGAAAACGCCTCGCCCTGGACTCTGGTCGCCCAGCGTTTGTTCTTGGTGTTGTCGGCCTCACGCCCCGTCCCTCCGCTTCCTCCCGGTCCCCCATGCTTTGCCTCTAGGTCACTGCTGGAGCTGGTGGAGGTCTTGCTGACAGCACCACGCTCCATGGAGGCCTTTGACGAAACCACCCAAACAGAACAACCGGCAGAGACGGAACTGAATATCTGAAACGCGTGTCTTCGCTCCCTGCCTTTCCGAGTGGCGACGGGAATTTTTTATTGACCTCTAAGTGACGTGGCATATGTCCGGGACTAAAGTCCTTTCTTATTGTTTTTTTTTTTTTTTATATGGCAAGAGAAACATTTCTTGAAAATGGAAAACCGCCATATTCTTTACGGAAGATGAAGAAGACGTGGCAGAGCCAAAACGGCGTCTGAGATAGAGGGAAACGAACAGGTTTGATGACTACGTTTTTCTGGTTTTGGAGGCAGACTCAATCCGATCCGAGAAGCCATGATTTAAACTCACAAACGTTTTTAGTGGATTAGATTATCTGTGGCTGGGTGTGTGGGTTTGAAGCTACTGTAGGTACCATCGTCTCTCTGGAAAACGCGGGTCGAACATTTTATGGAGATTGACGTTCTGGGGAGCATTACGCCCGGCCACGCTGGTGACCATCAGGGCACTTTTCGAAGAGGCGGCTCTTTATAGCCATCTTGCTTGCCAGCACCTGGGCTTCACAGGCCGCTGGAGAGTGTAGTCCCCAAGGGGACGTGCTCCATGGGCTTCTGGCCACCGCCCCGCCCCGCAGGGCAGCAGCTGCTGGGCGCCCGCTGCCACCACCCGTTAAGGGGCAGCCCTCGGAATACGTTCAGGGGTATTCCGATCTGCCAGGGGGTCAAGAGAAAACACGCAGACGACAGGGATAACAGACGCCCTCTGACGTGACGTATACATGTGTGTTTGTCACGTATAATCATGTATGTTGTTATGTATCATATATTACATCATTACATATTACATACAATATTTAAATTAATATACATTTGAAGCGTTTACCCTTCGTCTACAATGTAAAGGTGTATGTGTATAAAGGAGGAAGATACTTAACAACAGCTTTTCTTGTATAAAAACCCCTACATTTGAATATGAATCATCAAGCTCTGCAGTCATGAAGAGAGAGTGAGCTCTCTGTGACGTGGCCGACGGGTGCTCGAGAGGGAAGCAGCCATGTTCTAGCCTGGGGAGACCTGAGA
>NW_011888833.1:4619588-4621725 GCF_000151845.1 Pteropus vampyrus | reverse complement strand
TTTTTTTTTTTTTATATGGCAAGAGAAACATTTCTTGAAAATGGAAAACCGCCATATTCTTTACGGAAGATGAAGAAGACGTGGCAGAGCCAAAACGGCGTCTGAGATAGAGGGAAACGAACAGGTTTGATGACTACGTTTTTCTGGTTTTGGAGGCAGACTCAATCCGATCCGAGAAGCCATGATTTAAACTCACAAACGTTTTTAGTGGATTAGATTATCTGTGGCTGGGTGTGTGGGTTTGAAGCTACTGTAGGTACCACCGTCTCTCTGGAAAACGCGGGTCGAACATTTTATGGAGATTGACGTTCTGGGGAGCATTACGCCCGGCCACCCTGGTGACCATCAAGGCACTTTTAGAAGAGGCGGCTCTTTATAGTCGTCTTGCTTCCCAGCACCTGGGCTTCACAGGCCGCTGGAGAGTGTAGTCCCCAAGGGGACGTGCTCCATGGGCTTCTGGCCACCGCAGGGCAGCAGCTGCTGGGCGCCCGCTGCCACCACCCGTTAAGGGGCAGCCCTCACGTTCAGGGGTATTCCGATCGTCTTCCAGGGGGTCAAGAGAAAACACGCAGACGATAGGGATAACAGACGCCCTCTGACGTGACATATACATGTGTGTTTGTCACATATAATCATGTATGTTGTTATGTATCATATATTACATTATTACATATTACATACAATATTTAAATTAATATACATTTGAAGCGTTTACCCTACGTCTACAATGTAAAGGCGTATGTGTATAAAGGAGGAAGATACTTAACAACAGCTTTTCTTGTATAAAAACCCCTACATTTGAATATGAATCATCAAGCTCTGCAGTCATGAAGAGAGAGTGAGCTCTCTGTGACGTGGCCGACGGGTGCTCGAGAGGGAAGCAGCCATGTTCTAGCCTGGGGAGACCTGAGAAGACAGGGAGGGGCGGGCCCCGAGGGAGGGGGACAGGTGGGCGGGGTCGGGTGCCCAGGGGCGGCGGGGAGCAATGCCCTTGATGGGGATGTCTGTTTCCATCCCCGACTATGACTGGGACACCTATATGTGTGCGTGCATGTGTGTGTGCATGTGTGCGTATGTGTGCGTGTGTGTGCGTGTGTGTGCGTGTGTGCGTGCACATGAGCGTGTGCATGCATACATGTGTGTGAAATGTGCGTGTGTGCATGTGAACGTGTGCATGCATGCAAGGGTGTGAATGTGTGTGCATGTGAGTGTGTGTGTATGTGTGTGCGTGCACATGAGTGTGTGCATGCATACATGTGTGTGAAATGTGCGTGTGTGTGTGCACGTGAACGTGTGCATGCGTGCATGAGTGTGAATGTGTGTGCATGTGAGTGTGTGTGGACAAACACTTAGACGTTTACTATCAATATTATTTTCAAATCACAATGACTTACTGGGTGAAATAATCCCTTTTCGACTTAAAAAAAATCCAAAATTTTTGTTTAGTTATATTGAATTTCAAATAATCATATTAAACCACGCGTGGAGGAAAGTTCTCTTGTCCCTGGCACGCCTTAATTTTCCCGTTTCTAAAATGCACATTTTTTCCCAGTGTCCAATGACTGAACGTTCTCCCCAGTTCTCAAAGGTGAGACACCTGCTTAGGGCACAGAATTTAAGGACCGAAGGCAACAGTCAAGGGTCTCTCTCCCTCCTGTCTCAGGCTCCAACATGAGTCTACGCGGCATTGTTTTCGTCCTTATTTAAACCCATTTTGCAACTTTATCGTGGATTTTTTCCATGAATTTCTTTACAAGAAAATGTTTTCAAATATGAAGACACAGGTGAAAGACGAAGATGTGTCGTCCTAGGAAAGTTGACACAGCCGCATCCCTTTCAGACAAAGCGGACTTTAGGACAAGGAGAGATGATCAGGGAAGCAGAGTGACATCGCACAATGCTGAGGGTCAGTTCTGCGGAAAGACAGCGCCCCGAAACATGTGCGCACCCAGAGGCCGGAGCTGATGGACTCCAGCGGAAAACAGACCGACCCGCCTGAGAGCTGGAGAACACGATACTCTCCTTCCTCTCACCGATACATGGAGCAGGCAGAGAATCAGCCGGCTACGGCTCGCCTGAACGGCACCGTAGTCGACCTGACCAAACCGACTTTTATAGGATCCTCCATCCAACAACA
>NW_011888833.1:4617966-4618343 GCF_000151845.1 Pteropus vampyrus | reverse complement strand
CCGATACATGGAGCAGGCAGAGAATCAGCCAGCTACGGCTCGCCTGAACGGCACCGTAGTGGACCTGATCAAACCGACTTTTGTAGGATCCTCCATCCAACAACAGCATGACACACGTGCTTCCCAAACTCACGTGGGACGCGCTCGGGGACGGACCCCGCTCCAGGCCAGCAGCCCCCCTCCACCCAGGCGAAAGGGTAGAAGTCACGCCATGTCCGCTCGCCGGGGTATCGGAATTATACTAGCAATCAAAAGCAGAAAAAGAGTCCAAAGATCTCAAACATCTGAATGTTAAACAGCACATTTCTAAATAACACGTGGGTAAAAAAAAGTCTCAAGGGAATTTAAAAAAATTTTAAATGAAATTGAAATACAGC
>NW_011888833.1:4615754-4617271 GCF_000151845.1 Pteropus vampyrus | reverse complement strand
GACTGCTGAAGTGACGACACAGGACTGAGAATGTGACGCGGACTTTGTGGATGCAGCGCGGCAGGGTTTGAGAGGACGGACTCCAGTTCTGAAGGAAGGTTCTGGGGGTAAAATGCTGTCGAGCAGCATCATGCGCCGCAGAGAAACTTCACGAAAGAGCCAGCGCAGCAGACTTCATTGTCTTAAGGAATTGCCACAGCCACCCCAGCTGTCAGCAGCCACCAACGCGGAGGCAAGACCCTCCACCAGCAAAGACGCTATGACTCACTGAAGGCCCACTGAAGATGATGATGAGCACTCTCTAGCAATAAAGTATGTTTAATAAAGGTACGTGCTTTTTTTAGACATAATCTAGTCGCACACCTGAATGACAGGGGACGACTTGCTTTAAGTATGCAAATGACTGGGGGCCAGAAGCCAATAGGGAATGGAACTGGCAGATTCATTAAAGGGCTTCAGAAAAAAATACAAAGTACTCCACCATTTACAGAAACCTATGAGTAACAGCCTTAGTCTGTTTTTAAAACCAACACCTTTACACTCTCAAACCCTGGCCGGACCATTGGCCAAGATGTGAGGGTTAAAGGCAACGGCTGCCTCGGTCCCGGTCCATCCCATCCTGGTTCTTTACTTGGCGATGGCCGTGAACGCCAGCTGGACGACTCAGCCACGGACGCAGGAGTCGGGGTGCTGGTGTCGCTGTTCCTGAGCCCTCTGAATCAGCAGGGACCGGGCGGGGTGGTGGTGGGGGAGGTGACACAGGTAAGGGCGGTCCCGGGACTGACCAACAAGACACCCCTTCCCTAAGTCTGCGGCAGGTGCGTTACTGAAATGCCAAGTTGTGTTTACCGTGGTGACGGTCTGTCTTCGAATCTGAAGTTACTGCAGTGCAGACTTTGTTTTCCAGACTCTTCCTTTCCTTCCCTTTACCTCTTCGCCAGAGCACTTTTTTACTACCTGGCGGGATATTTAAGGAGCCCCCGCTGGCGCCGTCCGCACAGCAAGACGGTACTAGAGGGGGCGGAGATCTGACGCACGAGGTCAAATGCAGAAAACACGGTTCAGACAGCTGATTTTGTCGTGCGGACTTCACTGCAGTTGGAAAGTTCAAACTGGCTGCTCGGAAGCGCGGTGCTGTCGGTGTGGAGCAGCAGCCAGTGCCCCTCTTCCTGCTGGCTCTCGGCGGGGTGCCGACCCTCTGCGACCCCAGGTCCAAATGGGGTTCAGTGGGGGGTAACTGCCAGAGCCCCTCTATCTCTCTGTCCTTGATTCATAGGTAACAGAGCTCCCCGAGACAGTGTGGACCATGTTTTATTCAGAGACGAGGCTTCTTTCTTGTGTATTTGGTTTTTAACGATTTAAACTTTTGTGATTCAGTATATTCTTAAAGCTCTTAAATTAGAACTTGTACAAAATTAGAGTTTCTGTCTGCCGTCTCTAACAGTTCAGTTTAAGCCTGATTACCATATTTGTATATCAAATAGAAATTGTTCAATTAATGAAAGAATGTATTGCAT
>NW_011888833.1:4611698-4615704 GCF_000151845.1 Pteropus vampyrus | reverse complement strand
TTCTGTCTGCCGTCTCTAACAGTTCAGTTTAAGCCTGATTACCATATTTGTATATCAAATAGAAATTGTTCAATTAATGAAAGAATGTATTGCATTTTTCTTAGTAGTTTATACAAAAGTTTGTATAAACAAAATGAAAGACTACACAAGAAAAATCCCTAAATTCGTCATCGAATCTCATACCTAAAAGGTAAGATGCCGAAGTAGGGCTTTTTCTAATATATTATGTTCTCTGGGGAGAAAACCTCTTTTTAACTTTCAAGTCTATAGTTCAAATTTCTCACATCTGGTATGAGATACATTTTTAGGAATGTATTATTCAACACAGTGCACGCTGAGTGAGCCGACAAACACAATAACGGTTCTCAGATTGAAAGGCGTAGAAACTGTGGTGGTGTTTTATAATCGTATCCCATCTCTCACCATTGTAATTTCTCATTTATAACTTAAAGATGCATTTATCCCACATAGCTGGTATGCATGTAGTAGCTTGATCATGCATTAGTTACTCAAAATTGTCTTATTCTTATAAAACTTTCAAACTAATGGGATGGGGAAAAACACTCAGTGCTTCTCCATTGGTGTTCCGTCCGATTTCCCGCGTTCAGTTTTATATTCCTGAAACCTCCATAGAAATCCATTGCTTTGCCCTGCTATCCTTTCTGCTTGGAATGATAACGCTTACAATGGAGTGTTTACGCCGCGAATGCATTTGCTCATTGATTTTCGGTGTATCTGCTTATCGAAGTGCAAGGGATTCTGCTTGGAGACCCATCTGCTCTGAGGCTCTCTCGCTCGTTTGATGGTAAACAAGCCCTGTGGTGACACCGACTTGGCCCTGCTTCTGTGCGCCGAACACACACCGGCAGGATGCAGACTCTGGCGGTCCAGGTGGTCCTGCAGTCCGCGTGGGCAGAGGCTGCCCCTCATTCAAATTCGCATCCTTCACAATGCCCGGCGTGGCTCTCGGCTGAAGTATCCGTTAACTCAAGTAGGAAACAGTGAATCTTCTTCCGGAGACAGGTTTTTCAGAGAAGATGGCACTGACTGACAGATTTCAAGAACAAGAGACAAACAGACTCCTGTCAAACTGGAAAATGGTGACGGCAAAAACAAAATTCCCCCCAGCGCAATTTCGTCCGTGGCCAGCTCTGCCCTGAGAATGTATCTTGTCTTTCAACAACCGAGACCAAAACGTTAACACATTAGGTTGATCGTTTTAGTCTATCTTATCATTTTCCCTGAATTTGGATTTCAAATACATCCATAATACGTTGGTATAATTTACGAGCAATACTTGGATTTTTATTTTTGTCTATAAGAAAGATTTCCATCAGGAAAAAAAAAATAATGTTTAGAACATTACAAAGAATCAATATATGTTCCACCCCTGACCTTTCACGCTCTGTTAGTTTTGTTCTAGGATTTATGGGCGGTGAACTCAATGTAAGATCGAAGTGCTAAAAAAAGATGGAAATCTGTCCAAGGGCGGTATCAAACGCAGACCGACCTGCCGTCTGGGTTACTTCGGACACGTTTAAGAGGATCGACTGCACGGTGGGGCCCGGGGAGGTACGTGTGCCAATGTGCATTCCCGGGGAATCTGCCGCGGTCCTATCCGCCTTCCTTAATTATTGGCTTGTGTATCTGCTGCCCCGCAAATTGACAAAGTTTAGAGAAACACTGTGTGATAAGGTAACGTGTCAGGACGGGAAACGCGGACAAGCAAAGTGGACCGAGCTGCGGACTCCGAGGTCACACCCCACTCCACGGCTGCACCGGGCTGTCGCCTTCTCTGCAGGAGCGATTTGGGACATGTTTTAACTCCCCTCTCTGTCCATCATGTGTTCGTTCAGAGACCATAGGGAGGACCTTGTAGAAGTCTCTCCGCACACCTCACGCACGCTTCCAATGTGCCTCCCACGTGCGGGTGTCGGTCATGTGCTTCGCCTGGAGGCTCAGGTGTGTCACAGAAAGTCATAATTTCTGTGAGTGGCGTGTCGCCACATGGCTGCTGTGGATGGGATGGGCCGGGGAGGAAATCCATCAAATGTCCACGTGCTGTCCTGCCACGCCAGCGTCTCAGGGAACCCAGGTCGTTGCAGATGTCCCCGCAGGGACTCTCGGGGTGGCGTCAGGAGATGGCGTCTACGTGCAAGGTTTATCAACAGCCCGATGTGGAAGGGACAGTTCGTCTGGGGATGAGCAGTGGAGGAAGCCGAGGATCAGTGAGAGGGACGCAAAGCGAGCAGCGGCCAGCGGGGTCACACAGTCGCCTGCGCCCGTTCTCCCCGGTCACGGCCGCAGGATGCGCTTGACCGCGGGCTCGGGGTGCGCCCAGGGTCAGGGGGGCACTCCCGCCCGGACAGAGGGAAATCTTCTCCAGTGCCGTCACCCACATTTATCCCCAGGGTTTGGGAGGAAGTCGATTCCCTAACGGGGCAGACATGTGAGTGAGCAGCGTTTGAGGGCAAACTGCAGGACCAAGCCAAACACTTAGACGAACAGGCGAGATGGGGAAGCGGCACCCCGGCAGGGGCCTGGGGGGCGCCCCTTTACCTCCGCCACTGGACCGAGGCCTCACAAGTTCCGTCACCAGCAGGTCGGGACTATTTTCCACTTCCCCGTTCAGACTACCTGTTCTCCCATAAGGTTTATGGCTCTCTCTGACAGAATATTTCTTAAGTGTCACAGGAGGAGCAACAGCCAGCCACGTACTCACTGCTCCTTAGGGGACACAGCCCCTAAGAGCCTGCCACCTCTAGGAGTCACGCTGACACATGCGAAGGGGCCCTGACCACCACGGGTGGTGGGGTGCCTCCGCAGTGGCCTGCGACACCGGCCACTGTGCTGTGCCCTCCCCCTCCAGTACCAGTCAGGGCGAGCCAGTCCCTCGGGACCCACAGAGTTGCCAAGGTGCCACCAGGTGCTGAAAGCACCCAGCGTGCTTGCAGACCCCCAGGGGAAAAGCCCAGTCCTAAAAATGTAATTTTTCTTTTTCCTCTACCCAAAGAGGTTGCAGACCACGGGAGTTAGTTCAGGCTGCAAATGTGTAAACTGTGTTTTTTTAAAAAAGCGCAATGAAACGGATTCTCGGCCTGCCCAGGGGACAAAGCACAGAGGCAGGTTCATAGAGAGGACGTCCCTGAGTGTCGGGCTCTCCCCGGAGGATGCAGGACGAGTGAGAAAGGGCTCGATTTGTCTCTGTCACCTTCCCTGGACCCCTGCTAACCTGCGTGACCTGCGGGTTAATTACAGCTCTGTGCCAGTATCTGTAAAGGCCTTTACGCACGCATGGCTTATAAAGCAAACGCTTGCATGTATCATTACTCTGAATAGATTGAAAAATTTTAAAAAGCATACATAATTTCTGTATTAAATTTTCTATCTTTGTGAGCTATATACGTAAACATCAAGGAAGATGAATTTAAGATCTTTAACGTATTATGAGGACCAGTAGCTTCGTGGTTCGCTTTGGGAAGCGGTGGCTCTCCGTTTGATGGATTATCATGGCACACGTCAGCTACTTCCCCTGACGTTTATTTACTTACTGTTACCCAAACTATCTTTTGAAACTGCAGGATACGACTTTTATTTTTCCCTTTTGCTCATTGGGATTTTGTTCTCTCTCCCTAAATATGTATAATTTTGCTATACTTTTAATCTACACGGGATTTTATAAGTTAACCACTATAAATTGATTGCTGTTGATTTTTTTAAAAAGTTCATGTGAGTAATTTCTGATTTATTTTCATAGAAGTTGAATTCATACAGTTTTAAGAAAATGCAATGCCCTTGGAGGGGGAAAAATGGCAACCATGAAATTTTATAGACTTTAGTAATTTAGCAATTAAAGGGAGTCGCTGAAGTCCGTTTTCCCCGGCCCTTGTGATAAGGAGCCCCGTTGTCACCTAGACAGGACGTGGTGTCCCTTGGACTCCCACTGACTTCCCGCGTCTTGGTCACTCCTGCTGCTTCTGCACATTCCAGCCACCCCGCGGCCTTG
>NW_011888833.1:4607419-4610288 GCF_000151845.1 Pteropus vampyrus | reverse complement strand
CACTTGGTGCACCACTGTTCTGGAAGTCTCTCTGCCCTGGCAAAGGCTCTCCTGGCCATCCATCTTCCTTGGCTTTTGTCCCTCTCAGCCTCACTGCTGAGGAAGGATGCTGAGATGGCGACTCAGGCCCCCATGTCCTTTCTGTCCTCCTCCTCGGGCTCCAGACGTGAACCACATTCTCCACTCTTGTCCTGCCTGGCCCGGAAGGCCTTCTCAGCCTTTCTCCCTTGTGCCCCTGGCTTTGTCCTCAGCTCCGTGTCTGTCTGACCATGGAACTAAGGAGCTCGGGGGAGGCGGCACGGTGGGCGCCGCCCCAGGCCTGCCTCTCCCTCGGGCACTGGCCCCCTGCGTGTCCACACGATTTCTTGGGCGGGGGCGGTCCCGGTCCTCTGGAGAGTGGAACTCCGAGCCCGTGCTTGGGGCCTGTCTTCCTGACCCCGTCCCTTTTCCCTCTGCCCACTTGTATTTTCCAAACGAAGAAAAGAGGGCAGTTTCGTCTCTTTTTTCCATACACCTTATACCATCTCAGGTGTGTGTCTGCATGACATCGACGAAAGCATACACTCCCAGAAGCACCGCGCACCCAACATGTCGAAACGTCCGTCGTCTCCAAACGTCCCTTCGTCTCTGTTTGCAGGCGGCTTCAGCGGACCTCGCCCTGGGAAACCAGCGATATGCTCTATGCCAACGCAGGAGTTTTTCAGAAAACGCCTGTAAATGAATCTATAAGCGCGTGGTCCTTGAGTCTGCCTTCTCTCACGTGGCATCCTGCTTCTAAGGCTCAGCTCCGCTGGGTTATGTATCATGAGTTCCTCGCAACACACCCTCGAGCACGGTTTGGGGTTGTCAGTAACAGGGCTCACGTAGGGTCTATGAAATTCATCCTTAAATATTCCACATATTATGGTAACATTTTGTTTTTTAGTGCTCATATTAAAATGCTAGTATACTGACTTACAATTGGTTTTAAACACTTAACCTTACACCCTCCTCCCTCCTCCTTGCTAATCCAGTTATTTAGTTCCAATAATATCTTTATAAATTTCTTAGGATAGTCTACTTATCTCACCAGGGTTTCTATGAATAAAGACAATGTATTTACATACATATACACACACATACACACACACACACACACACACACACACACACACACACACACATATATATGTATGTGTGTATATATGTGTATATATACACACATACATATAATTATGTTAACTCTGTATATAGCTGGCATAGTTAATTACATGAATGAATTAAAAACTATGCAGTCATAGGCTATACAACCAAATTTTAGAGATGTATTATCTTTTTTTAGTAATTGCTAGAGATTTAGCTTACTTGTCCAGAGCTGTGTGTAAGCACATGTATGAAAGTACTTATTTCTTTGTTTATTTTTTAAATATACTTTCATATGTACACTTTCCTCAAGCAGGAATAATTCTAAGTGAGTGACTGGTTGCCATTAGTTACAACTGCAAGCAAACCCCATCTTCAATGTGTAGGAAGGGGTGGTAGTGGAGGTGTTTTACGTTGCGTGATTTACCTTAGCTGTTTGCCTCAGGAGATCATGTTTAATGTGTTTTTGTTAATGTGGCTTTGACAGCAAAAGCCTTTAACATTAGACAATCCATTATTGAACTTGCAGGAAAAAAAGAACGTCCGCTGAGAAATTATGGCCGTCGTTGATAACAACGCGATTGTGAATTCTACTTGACTTCAGTGTGATTGCAGCCAAGATGCTAGTTTTTATAATTCATCTGAACCCCATACGTATTTTCAAAAGGAGTTTTTGTTTACTTCTCAGAAAGTGTGTCACCTTTTAACATTGATCAAAATACCAAGGCCCAGGCCTGTGTGTTACTGAAGGCAGGCTTCGCTTTTTCTCTTTCTGTGGAGGTGAGGACGGATTCTGAGAGCCAGTAAGTGGTCAGCATATGCTTACCTGTTAGCACAAGCTGGCAGAACTGTCCCTCATAATCCGTCCACACATCTGGCTGCCACTGTAAGTAGGTTAGGGAAGAACATAGTGTTCCCATTTAAAACATTATGAATATCATCACGAGGGAGACTGTGAACTTTTAAGAAAGATCAAGACCGTTTTGATTATAATCTCAGACAAAAAAAAAAGCATGCTAAGCTAAGAATTCTAGTCTTATTTAGAAAAATCTCTATTCTGTATTGTGTTGTTCTCTTGATTTTTATTTTAAAGAGCAAGCAATACACAAAAGTAACTGTTACTTTTTTTCCAAATGAAATTAAACTGAAAATTAAAAACAAAAGAAAAACATATACTGAAAAAAATTATAAATTTATGAGCTTTTACTTATAACATCTTTCACTTGGGATTTCATAGTTACTTTTTTTTTTTCAGGCAAAGCAACTCTTGGTTGACCTCACAGATTGCAAGGAACTTGTCAGCTTACATTTATTCATTCATTCATTCAGTCATTCATTCATTCATTTATGCATGCCTACAGCACGTGGTCTTCCTAGGTGGTCTCCCATCCAAGTACTAACCAGGCCCGACCCTGCTTAGCTTCCGAGATCGGATGGGATCAGGCTGGTTCAGGGTAGCATGGCCGTAGGCTCATAGTTATATTTTTTGATTAGGAATAAATGTGTACGCATTTTCCAATCAGACTGTAATTAAATAGCCTTGTACCTCTGTAGGACAGATGAAGGGTTCTAGTAAGAGCTGTCAGATTAACCCAGCTGCTTAAAGTGTGTGTTGTATCTGACCATTTGCCAAAAAAGTCTGAGGATGCTCGAGCCAGCTGGCATGAGGTTGAAGTTACAATCACGGCTATCATGTTTATAAACTCTACTTTCAAAATGCCCAACAATGAAAAACTCTACCTTGGCC
>NW_011888833.1:4605143-4607369 GCF_000151845.1 Pteropus vampyrus | reverse complement strand
GTGATTCATTCCCATGAAAGGGGGGGATGTGACGGTCAGCTCCTTCGCTTTGGGGACGTTTCGGTGGCTTGCCTTTTCCCACAGGACAAAGCCCAAACTTGCCACGATGGATCCAGAGCCACTTGCGAGCTGCTCCTTGCTCTCTCTCCCTTCCCTTTGCTATTCCTCTCTGGCTCGTTTTAAGAACAATGGATAACGAAACTTGGATAAAGATACAGAAAACCACATAAGGCGTCTGCGTATCCATAGAGACTGGACAGAGATTTTCCTGTTTGCCGTAAATATGCCTAAAGCCCCGTCTCCCACAGACACCCATATTCTTGAAGGTTGAGGACATATTTTTATACAACTACTGCACATAGGTACGCGTGTGAATAAAATAGATTACAGGCGATCGTACAATGCGATGCATGATATCTTTTTTTCAAAGATTCTTTTTTTCCTGGATTTTGGAATCAAAGAATTAGATGAATGACATCCTAGCATTTATGATGTACTATTATCATCGGTTCACACAAAGCCCTTCTTTTATTCCATTTTCATATTTTTCCCTTCCCCCCTCATTACCAGATGAGGCCCCCACAAAAGTGCATGTCGCATTAAATGGGGTTTGAAGCAGAGTAATCAGGGAAGCTCTGCTGAAACAGAGACTTGGGGGTGAAGCTTTAATGGGGGTGAGCCGTTTGCCAGAAGCTGTGTGGGAAAGGCCTTCCTGCAAAGACCCCACCACCCAGCGTCGCATCTGAGGAATTTCTGGCACCTCTGTCCAGTCAGAGTCATGTCATCCGGGGAATGGGCCACTGTGCTGGTCATTGGAACGTCGAGAAGATGACAGCATGCCATCACATTGCAACAGGGCCTGGAGACAGGGCTGTGGGCGCCCCGCACTCACAGAGGTGGGCTGAGGCCGCGGCTCTGCTCCGCAGTGGGCCACAGTGGCCACGGATCTCCAGAAGTGTGGGGCATTTTATGTCCCATTCTAGTAACCCACAGGAAGACCAGGCAGCCCCCTTCCCAGCGTCCCTGGAGGATGCTAGCAGATGCTCCAGAAAAAGGGCGGGAGACTCGGAGTGCACACATGTCCCTGTGCTGAGAGGCCCTGTCCTCGAAGGGACTCGGCCCTTATCACGTGAGGTGCTTTGTGTTCAAACTGAGCGCCGGGGGCTCGGTGGGGTGATGCTGTCCATCTGCACCGTCACCACCTGCACCGTCACCACCTGCATGACCACCTGCACTGTCACCACCTATACCGTTGCCACCTGCACTATTACCACCTGCACGACCACCTGCACCGTTACCACCTGCACTGTCACCACCTGTACTGTTACCACCTGCACCATCACCACCTGCATGACCACCTGCACCATCACCACCTGCACGACCACCTGCACCATCACCACCTGCACGACCACTTGGTGCACCACTGTTCTGGAAGTCTCTCTGCCCTGGCAAAGGCTCTCCTGGCCATCCATCTTCCTTGGCTTTTGTCCCTCTCAGCCTCACTGCTGACGAAGGGTGCTGAGATGGCGACTCAGGCCCCCATGTCCTTTCTGTCCTCCTCCTCGGGCTCCAGACATGAACCACATTCTCCACTCTCATCCTGCATGGCCCGAAAGGCCTTCTCAGCCCTTCTCCCTTGTGCCCCCGGCTTTGTCCTCAGCTCCGCGTCTGTCTGACCATGGAACTAAGGAGCTCGGGGGAGGCGGCACGGTGGGCGCCGCCCCAGGCCTGCCTCTCCCTCGGGCACTGGCCCCCTGCGTGTCCACACGATTTCTTGGGCGGGGGCGGTCCCGGTCCTCTGGAGAGTGGAACTCCGAGCCCGTGCTTGGGGCCTGTCTTCCTGACACCGTCCCTTTTCCTTCTGCCCACTTGTATTTTCCAAACGAAGAAAAGAGGGCAGTTTCGTCTCTTTTTTCCATACACCTTATACCATCTCAGGTGTGTGTCTGCATGACATCGACGAAAGCATACACTCCCAGAAGCACCGCGCACCCAACATGTCGAAACGTCCGTCGTCTCCAAACGTCCCTTCGTCTCTGTTTGCAGGCGGCTTCAGCGGACCTCGCCCTGGGAAACCAGCGATATGCTCTATGCCAACGCAGGAGTTTTTCAGAAAACGCCTGTAAATGAATCTATAAGCGCGTGGTCCTTGAGTCTGCCTTCTCTCACGTGGCATCCTGCTTCTAAGGCTCAGCTCCGCTGGGTTATGTATCATGAGTTCCTCGC
>NW_011888833.1:4594314-4602438 GCF_000151845.1 Pteropus vampyrus | reverse complement strand
GGTGGACGTTTACATTTTCAAATTACAGGGTGATAGATGAGGCATGGTTTCACCACAAACAGAATAGAAGAGAAATCTCATTTCACAGTACATGGTTTTCATGTGAATTTTTAGCTTTATCTATTTGTGTTTATTTATTTATGGTTTTTGGATAGGTAATGCAGTTACATGGTTCAAAAATCAAAAAATTTAAAAATGTATAAAGGAAAAAAGTCCTCCAGCCCTCATTTCACGGAGGTCCAGGAGTCCCCAAGACACCCCATGGTCAAACGTTCTCATAAATGACCTGTGTGTCCCCCCGAGCATTGCCAGCCTTAGCAAATAAACACACAGGACTCCTGATTCACTTTAATTTCAGATAAACAGTGCCCTGAGTGTTCCGTAGTTTATCTGGCAAATCTAATCCTATTTCTGTGAAAAACGCCATTGGCATTTTCATAGGTACTGCATTGACTGGATACATCACTTGGGCTAGAATGGACATTCTAATAATATTAATTATTTTAGTTTATAGTGCACATATCATGAGACTGCCATTAAGCTAATCTTATTACAGTCTATTTTAAGGTGATGACAACTTTGTTTGCATATGAAAGCTCGACACTTTATCCCCTCCTGTTTTGCTTCTAATGTCACAATTTACATCTTTTTATAGCGTGTACCTGCGAAAAACATTGTTGCGTAGTTATTTTTACCTCTTTGCCTTTTAATCTTCATGCCAGAGTAATCAATGATTCACTCCCTACCACCGCCGGGGCGGGCGCTCCGAATCTGACCATGTGTCTGCCTTCGCCGTGACTGTCACGTCTTTGTGATTTCACGTTCCTGGTTGGCACTGTTCCTTCTCAGTGCTGAGGGCCCCGCAGAGCGTGGCTTGCGACAGCTGCGGTGCTGAGCAACCCGGTGTGTCCCGGGGGTCTGCGCCGCCCTCCGTCCTGGGGGACCGCTTGCGGGGCGGGGCATCCCGGTCCCCGCCGGCTCCTTCTGCACATTGAGCGAGACACGTCGCTCGTCCCACCGCCAGGTCCCTGCGAGAAAGCTGCACGTGGCCGCGGGTCCCCTCCCCGGGACGGGCTCTCGTGCCGCCTTCCAGAGTCTCTCTGCCTTTGATTGTGGACGGTTTCATCACAGCGTGTCGTCCGCGAGGTGAAGCTGGGGGGGACCTTTGAGCTTCGCGACCCTAGACATCCGTGTCTCCTCCCGCAGTTAGGAACTTTTTGGCCTTTATTTGTTGGAATGCGTGCTCTGCCCGCTTCTCTCTCTCTTCTCCTTCTGGGGTCTCCCTGATGTGGATACTGTTTCTTCGACAGTCTCCCTTAATTCCCGTGGGTTTTCTTCACTCCTTTTCATTTCTTCTTCTTTTCGTCCTCACCTGGATACCTTCAGGTGACTCTCCTGTGTCATATGAGTGCGGCGACTCCTCCCTGCGTGCCTGAATCCCCGGCTGAGGTCCCTCGTTGACTGTTCGATCCAGTCACTGCGTCTTCGGCTCCAAAAACTCTGTTCAGTTCTTTTTTCTATTTTTGACCCTTTGGTGAACTTCTCACTTGACTCCCTGATCGCGTTCTCGATTTCATTAAATCGTTTATCTGTGTTCTCGTGTGGCTCACTGAGAGTCTTTAGAACAATTATTTTTAATCATTTGTCAAGAAATTCACAACTGCCCATTTCTCTGGGGTCACTTACTGGAAGTTTATTGTATTGTTGTGGCGGTGTCGCGTCTCCCTGATTCTTCAGACCCCTGCGGCCCCACGTAGGTGTCTGTGCAGGTGGAAGGAACCCCTCTTCCAGGCACGATGGACCGACTCTGGCGAGAAGACGTCTTTGCGTGAGGGTGGAGCACACTGGGTCTAGTCGTGTGGGACACGGGGTGGAGACCAGTGGCAGCTGCGACTCGGGGTCTCCCTGGCTCAGACAACAACACGGTCCCAGACCCCGCGCGCCTGTCCCTGGCCTCTGTCCTCTCCCTGGAACGGTGGTCACATACACTCCAGGTCTTTTGCAAGACCTCTTCTCCATTCTCCACACTGTTTTCTTTTGTCTTTTAAAGTTTCTTTCTGTATTTCGAAAAAGGCTCTTTTCTACATACCTGTCCTGCAGGTTACCAACCCGCTCTCCTGCGTCTGACCAGGTGAAGAGCCACCTAATTCTAATATGGTTTCACCTTGGGCATCTCACCTGGGAGCTTGCAGCCTGCTCGGCCCCTCAGTCCGTGTGCTTCATGTGCGTGTGCGTGTGCGTGGTCCAGCCTAGCGGTGAACCGCCCGCTTCTGCCTGCACTCGCCGCTGGCATTTGACCTGACGCGCGGCCTGTCACCCCCAGGAACTGGTGCGTGTGTGGCTGAGGGCGGTGCGGAGGGCGCGAGCCCCAGGCCGTGAGTCATTACCTATTTTCCTAGTAGTCTGGAAATAATTGCAAATGATCCCTCATGGCTCAAGATTGCCTGCATTTTCCACCGAGGAAAAGACAGTGAGCGCCACACCACTAAGAGACACGGCGGGGGACACCCTCAGGACTCTCCCCTGGTCGGCCGTGCACCAGGCTGCTGCTCGTTACTCTCAGGCTGTCTGCAGGACGCAGGTTACAGCGTGTCCTTCTCCAGCTCAGATACTACCCCGCCGTGAACAGTGTGCTCCGTGTTTAGCTCATGTAGAAGTTTCTTCTTTATTTGTTTCTTCTCTCTTTAATAAAAATGGCTACGACGACTGTATTTCTGGAACCGGAGTAAAAGCTTCTGGTGTACTTTCCATGACCTAATGCGATTGTTATTTCCATTTGGTATATTTGTCCAAGATCGTAGAACTATCTCTATAGTTCTCTAATTCATACATATGTTTATCCATCTATATTTATCCACCTGCACAATTACATACATGTATGCGTCTCTATATATTCATCTCTGTTATCTACTCACCCAGGAGCACTCCATCCATGTTCCCCTCATCGTACATCTAAATATTTATCCAGCCTTAGAAATAACCACTGAGCTGAGAAACCAGGAACCGAAGTGGAAGGGAAAATTAATCTGACCTAATTCATATATCTCGAAGCTCTTTCTATTTAACTGACAGGTTAAATTATGAAAGACTCTGCCAAGTTTATTTGATTGTAAATGAATCGTTTTTTTCATGGCTCCCAAGTCTTCAGAAGGCGCATCTACTTCCGCTCCTGCTGGTTGGAGTTCCCACGTCGTGGCTCAGAAACACGGTCTCTCCGGACGCTTCTAAGGCGTTCGGTCCCCCAAAGCTAATGCGTTTCTCCTCGCACGACCCCAAGTTCGTAACTCCAATACACGTAGGCTTTATATCTGTCCACCAACAAGACCCGAGAGAAAGCGAGGTTGCAATGATGCTCTCTGTCTCCCCATGACGATCTTCCTCAAGGAGGACATGGCTGAATGACCAGAAATCTTGAGCAGTCGTGTAATACTTGGCCCTGACACCCGCTCCCTTGAACATGTTCCCACCGAGTCAGAGTTAAATCTGTACATCACCCTTGGTAAACAGAGTCTGAAATGTTTTCAAAGTAGCTGATCATCGGCTGTAATTAGAAACATCCCTGTTGGTTTCTGCATCAGGCAGCTGTCCTGGCATCCAGACAGCCCAGCGGGAGCCACGACAGCAGGAAGAGCCTGAGACCGCAGAGGCTCAGGGACCGGAGCCTGCGCACAGCTGTGGCGTGAGGGGTACGCTGCGCTTAATCTTAATGACGGTTGTTATCATCGAAAGTAAGCAGAGGGACAACGAATATGACAAACACTGTGACCGAAATGGTTCCTCAGTGTGAGCCACGTATAAAACCACCTCCTCATTCTCTTCCGATCATGCGAAAACTGCAGTTTCCTATTACTTATTCCAATCGGCGAGTCGGATGCTCCGTGCATCCTAAGAACATCCACGTTCCTGGGCCAACCAGGTGAGTCTTGTGTTCGCCGAGGTTTAAAAAACAGCGGACAGAGATTAAAAAACCAAACAAACCACCGAAACCTGTAACATCTGTCGATGGCGACTGGTGTTGACTCACACTTCCTCTGTTCAATCTTAAATTGAATTTTTGTAAACGGAGTTGCTTTTGTTTACGCTACATGGTTTAGTTCTTGCTTGGTGTCCTGGGACTGGGTCTGTAGGAAAATCCTTGGATGGACCATGGATGTATTTTGGAAGAAAATACTTGGCTATGTTTATCCCAGTGAAATTAGAAAGAGCTGAATAGAGACGCCAGGGAGCATAAAAGAAGTAACATTTATATTTAAGACCAAAACATGGGCCAGCGAACTAGAAACATGTGGGTGGTGTTTAACATGCAGCTGAAGGTGGCGGGAGCGGTCACAAATATTTATACAGTTGCAGAGCCATGAGCGCTAGGTAGGAGTCGTCACTGTCATCGTCGCCGTCACTGATATTTGTATTGTGTGCCACATTTTATCGGTCCCCTTGCGTGCATCGTCTCACTAAATTCTCAGCAGCCTACCCGATTTTCCTCGTCCCCTTCAATGCTGCAATTCCAGTAAATGTCAGATTCATCCGCTCACCTGGTTTCGCCAACAACATCTGAGTTCCCGGTGACGGCTCTCTCCCCTGTCCCTTTCCTGCTCACCCTCTGATCCGCGCTTGTCCTACGGGTCACGTTTACTAACCACGAAGACCATTTACACGCGCCTCAGGATGCGTGGTGGATGCAGACGAGATGCCCAGAGCAATCCCCCACGCGGCTGCAGACCTGCCGGCAGCGCCCGGCCATCACGCACGGGGACCTGATACGTTCTCACACGAATCAGGAAATGAATGTCGCGAAGGCGATCGCTCTTGTCGGCCAGAAAAGGATGGTATCGCGTGATGTAATGATGACATCGCATTGCTGGCCCCGCTGCTCATGCGGGGTGGCCATAAGGGTGCTGGCCCCTACTCCCCCGCTGAGACCCCGACCGGGAGCCCACACCCCAACATCCTGGATGTGCCCACTGGGCATGAACCACCACAGTGAACACCCCCACCGATCTCCACACACACACACACACACACACACTGCACTTTCCTGAAAATCAGCGGCGGTGATGAGATCTATTACAGACTATGTTACGGGTGAGTGATCATGTCCCCCCAGATCCGTACATTAAGGTTCTAATCCCCAGCATGGCGGTGTGTGGAGACAGGCCTTTGGGAAGGAGTTAGGTCTAGGCGAGGGCATGGGGTGTGGCCTCACGAGGACGTCGGCACGCTTAGAAGAGGCACCAGACCGCACTCTCTCTCCTACATGCAGGTACAGAAGAGGCCATGTGGACGCACAGCGACGGTGGCCGCCGAGGCCTCGGAGTGCCACCTGCCAGCACTGGGCGCCTCGGGGACTGTGTGTGCGTGCGTGCATGTGTGTGCTGTGCATGCATGCATGCGTGTGCGTGCGTGTGTGCGTGCGTGAGCTGTGCACACCCGCGCCTGCTGCTTACACGGCAGGTGCCAGCGTCTGCAGGGACCCAGCTGCTAACGCCAAGACAGGGAACTTTAAAGACGACGCCTCTCTCTCCCCTCACCCCCAAGCCATGTAAAATACTGGCTTTTCCCCAAAGATGAGACGTGAGAAAGGTTCTCCTGCGGTCACAAGATGGAGCTGCTAATGGGTTACAGGGATTGTCACCCCAAACAGGGAACATGCTCTCCTCTTCTGGGGACTCTCCCGGGGACTCCCCGGAAAACGTGGGGCTCGCGGGGGCAGGCACGCCAGTGACCTCCTCATGTGGGATGCTGTGTCTCCGGAGCTCCCCACCCCCTTTTCACACCTCGCTCGGTTTCTCCGTCTCCTCCTGAATTCGGGAGTCTAGCTTACACTTCAGGCATAAAAATGTCTTCGCAGCTTCCCTCTCCACTCCTATTTTCTCTGTTCCTGAGTTTTAAATAAATCGTAACTGGAAGAACTTGCCATATTGCATGCGCTGCGTGTCCTTATAATCTGCAGAAAGAGGGTCACTGCGGGAGACGCCCCCGCACCGAGCGGGCCCCTCCCCGTTAATCTGCGTCTGCTGAAAGACAGCCATCCGCGGGGCCCAGGAAAATTTGCTAAACCCCCTCTAAGGATCAAAGGTCTTAGGACTCAGAGCTACAGTGACAGTCGATGACGGAATTATGAAACATGACTACATTTCATCATAAGAGATGAATTATTTACCCTGGAATCCAAGGGCTCAAATGAAATTAAAATCCATCAACCATTTTCATTTAACCAAGGCAAAAATTAAACTGTCAGAGTGACAAAGAACAACCTGGCCTTTCTTCTGGCTTTTTTTTTTTTTGTCTTTGGGTTGTAAGTATTGACGATACCTGCATTCTTGCTGCAGAGAGATTAGGGAAAAATAATAACATTTTTGTCAGAAGCAGCCATTGTCATCGGATGGTTTTCTGGAGCTCAGATATCATCAGGATGTGGACTGGGTGTTATTTTGTACCTACCTAAGACGACACAGTATAATTACGAGTGTGAGAAACTTGAGCCGTCTAATTTTGCACACATATACATGTTGTTTTGTGAATAAATGGCCTACCAGGGCAAATTTTCTCAAAAATCTTCAGCTAATGATTTATATCACGAAATAAAAGAAGGGTAACATGTATGTCATTAGAAATTAAACAGGTTTCTCAAGAGGTAATATCAAATTTAACCCTCTAAAATATTTTAAAATAAAGTTTGCCCCCAAAAGAAGGCCACTGTCCCTCTGCCTCACATAGTGGTGGTATCCTGGACATTCTCTGGGCCTTGCCTTTTGTGGTCACTTGTATTCGGGTATAATTTACCTGCGGTGTAATATAGCCACTTTGGACGCACAATTTGGTCAGTTTGGACAAATGCGTCTGTACATGTCCCTGTCACCCCAGCCAGGAAATAGAACATTTGCACCCCCTGCCAAGAAGGGTCCCTATACCTCCGACAGTCAGACAAGACTGACCTCGTTTTCATCACCATAAACGAAACGTTTTTCCTGGGGCTGCGCGTAAACGGGGTCACGGAGGATGTGTGACACGCTTTCCTGCCTGGCCTTGTTCGCTCAGCACGCTTTCGCCGTCAAGTGCGCGGGCACTTTCTCGTCTTACTCGTGAGCGGTATTCCGTTGCATAAACACGACGCAGCTTGCTCACCAATTCCGCAGCCGGTGGATGCTTGGCTCGTCTCCAGGTTGGGGCCCCGAGAACTACCACTGCTCTAGGGTGAGTACCCGAGCAGGGAACTGCTGTGTCACATGGTAAGCGCACCTTTAACTTTAGAGGACTTCCGAAACGCAATTCGAAGCCACGTGCCCTATTGTCCCCGGCACCCCACATCCCTGTCTTTGTCTTCCAACTCTTCCGCTTGGGGTGAAACACCCTGTGCTTTTAATTTGCAATTCCCTGTGATAAATAATCGTGAGCATTTTTTTTCTCGTGTCCATTGGCCATTGGCCTGTCTTTTCCCAGAAGTTTGGGTCTGTCCACACTTTTCTGCTGTCTTGTTACTGATGTAGGTATTGTTGATTCTGTATAAAAGTCCTTTGTCACATATTTGAATGGAGGTTATTTTCTCTCTGCCACTGGCTTTTCTTTTCGTAATTGTCTCTTTGGAGGAGAAAGAGTTTTGCATTTTGATGGAATCTACATATGTTCGCTTTTCTGATTTGCACCTTTCGTGTCCTAAGAAACTTTTCCCAGTACCATTCATAGTTACTCCTACGTTATTGGCTAGAATTTTTGTGGTTTTCACCTTCTATATTTAGGCCTGTGATAGTCTCTCGCGTATTTTAATTTACAGTGCGATTTCGGAGTTAGGGTTTATTGACTTATTTTTTTTTCTATGCGGATATCCAGCTGTTTGAGCGATAGTTGCTGAAAAGGTGATCCTTCATCTGCTGAGTTACACTGACAAAGTCTGTCATAAGCGGATTGACCTTATGTGCATTGATCCATTTCTGGACTGTTTTATCTTCCTGTTTGTTCATTTTGATGCAAATACCATGAGGATGTGATATGGCAGCTATATAACACGTCTTAACACCAGGTAGTTTAAGTCCTGTGGTTTTCTAACCCTTTTTCAAGGTGATTTTGGCTATTCTAGATTCTTTTAATTTTTATAAATTCTTTAAAACTAGTTTGTGAGCTTCTTTT
>NW_011888833.1:4588809-4590404 GCF_000151845.1 Pteropus vampyrus | reverse complement strand
TTTTCCTGCAAGAGTTGCTTTAGCTGCATCCCATAAATGATGATATGTTATGTTTTCATTTTTGATCAGTTGGGAATCTTTTAAAATGTCTCTATGCCGTCTTCTTTGAATGATAAGTTACTTCAAAGAGTGTTCTTTAATTTTCAAGTATTTGGAGATTTTATAGATATTTTACGTCGACTGGTTTCTTGTTTCGTCCTCACGGTAGTAAGAGGATACGCTCTGCAGGGTTCAATCTTTCTAAAGTTATTGAGCTCTTTTTCTCTCCCTGGGGACTCTCCAGGCACTCTGCAGCCATTGGACATAAAATTCTGTAAATGACAATAAAATCAATGTGGCAGGTAGGGCTGTCCAGATTCTTTGTTGTTCTTACCTATTGTTTTCTTTTCTAATTGTTTCCCATTGACTCTCTTATTTAAGAATGAGTAAATCGTTTATTACGCTTTTTATGGATCATGCGTTACAGTTTATCACAACACACACCAGAGAAGAAAACTGCTACCTTTATTTTTTTGCCAAATACATCCAAAACACTGCAGAGATTGTGCCTGTCATTTTTTTTTTTTTTTTTTCATGTAGAAGGAATAGCTCTCTGGATAAAATAACTTTCTGAATGAATAGCCTTTCCGCCGTGGACTGAACGGCACAAAAGTCATATGCTGAAGTCCTAACGCCCAGTGGGGCTGTATTTGGAGTAAAGAATTATGCCAGATGAGTTGTAAGGATGGGCCCAGATCTGAGTGGATTAGTGTCCCTATAAGAAAAACAGCAGAGAACTCCGCCCCTCCCCCACCCACACACACATCCAGGAAAAGCCAGGTGAGCACGCAGCCGGAACGCAGGGTCTGCAACCCGAGAGGAAGTCCTCACCAGACACCAAGCGGTGGGCCCTTGACCCCAGACTTCCCGTCTCCAGAACTGGGAGAAAATTAGTTCCTGTTGGTTAAGACAGCATTTTGTTAAGGCGGCTCCAATGGGCTACTACAGATGCTACTCAAGCTAATCCTGGGCTCACCACTCTGTTGGAAGGACGGATAAAGTCACAAAGCCTCCCCACGGACTAGAATAGTGAGGGCTGAAATCGTGCTTTGGAGATTTTACCCGACACCAGAGTGATTGGTTTCAAGTGGCAACAGGTTTTTCCACACAAAGTCTCAGTACTGGTCAGTGTGCAGTCAGGACAGGGGGATGAATGCGCGGCTGGGAAGAGCTGGCGAGGCGGGCGCTGTGCTCCCGGAGGCGGCAGCGGGGACCAGGAGCCCAGCCCCGCATCTCGCCTCCTCCCAGCCTCCGAGTGCGCACTAGTCCCTCGCACACCAGGCAGACACAGGAGCAGGGAACCCGGTCCCGCGCACTGGGCTTGGAGCGGAGCGGGGGCATCTGAGAGCTGACGGGGTGGCGGGGCCGGGGGGCTGACTACCACTGCCTCAAGGTCAGCATCGCTCTGAACCCACGAATATGCGGTGTCACACGTCCGAGGCGACATGCCTCACACTGGGCGTGTCCCCTGGGGGCAGGAGCTGACCCGTGGGAGTCCGTGGAAGCCACTAAGATGCCAGGCGGTTCAGCGTCTGACCAACGCAAGCGCTCAGAAA
>NW_011888833.1:4586365-4588759 GCF_000151845.1 Pteropus vampyrus | reverse complement strand
TACATATGTTCGCTTTTCTGATTTGCACCTTTCGTGTCCTAAGAAACTTTTCCCAGTACCATTCATAGTTACTCCTACGTTATTGGCTAGAATTTTTGTGGTTTTCACCTTCTATATTTAGGCCTGTGATAGTCTCTCGCGTATTTTAATTTACAGTGCGATTTCGGAGTTAGGGTTTATTGACTTATTTTTTTTTCTATGCGGATATCCAGCTGTTTGAGCGATAGTTGCTGAAAAGGTGATCCTTCATCTGCTGAGTTACACTGACAAAGTCTGTCATAAGCGGATTGACCTTATGTGCATTGATCCATTTCTGGACTGTTTTATCTTCCTGTTTGTTCATTTTGATGCAAATACCATGAGAATGTGATATGGCAGCTATATAACACGTCTTAACACCAGGTAGTTTAAGTCCTGTGGTTTTCTAACCCTTTTTCAAGGTGATTTTGGCTATTCTAGATTCTTTTAATTTTTATAAATTCTTTAAAACTAGTTTGTGAGCTTCTTTTTAAAAAAGCTTGCTGAGATTTGTACTGGAAAAGCATAGAATCCAAAGTCTGATGGCTCTCGAAGACTGATGCCTAGCAAACAGCATTAGCGTCACTGAGAACTTGTCAAAAACATAAATTCCCAGTCCCGCCCCTCATCTCCTGAGTCAGAACACCTGGAGGTGGCCTCTTCTTTGCACTGTTGTTATCATACGCTTTATTTCCACGGACGATCTATCGTCATGTCCAATTCAACTTAGTCTTAATTCCTTTTTTCAGACACATTTTTCTCTCAGTCATTGCCAGACTATTAACTACAATATAATTTAAATTTTAATTGATTGAAATTAGGTACTATTCCATTTCTTCTTAGCATAATCCATAGCTGATTTTCGTAGATTTTAATGGATAAAATTAAAGATTAAATTTATTTTAATGGATAATGTTAATAAAAAATTAAATAATTTCTATATGTGTAACAGCTCTGATTATATATAGAATGCTGTAAAGTTACATTCATCATAAAACATCTTAAACTTTCTTTTCATTTCTAACATGTTTGTGAGTGAGTTATAATAGCAGTAAGAATCGGTGTGGCTGCAAACATGGTGACAGTGAGTGCTGCACGTCGGGCAAATGAGAACGTGCCCGCATCAAATCAGGCAGGAAAGACTGAGGGACCCTCTCTCCATAAACCCCGCCCCCAGCACAGTGGAGAGGGCACCTCCATTCCCCAGGCTTTCCTTGTGGAGTGAAGGGTTTGGATCCCTCATCTACTGAACCAACTCTTTGGACTCCCACCCGAGGGACGGGCCCCCCAAACCACCTAGCTCTGAGAGCCAGCAGGGTTTGTGTACGTGAGACCCGCAAGTCTATGGCAAACAAGGAAGTAATTCTCTATGGGTACAAACGCACGCAACTCAAGTGTCTCCCACGGTCGGCGCAGGGGGAGCAGGCAGAAAATCCCCCCTCCCAGCTTCTCCTGGAGTAGTGCCTGTTTCACACTTGAAAAGCTGCTGCCTGAGAGTAACGACTGTGAATGAACACGCGCCTAAGAGCTGCCTGCAGGCCTTCTGCAGGCCTTCTGCAGGCCTTCTGCAGGCCTTCTGCAGCCCAGGGAGGCCGCAGGCACGATGCTCCCCGCCTCCCACCGGCCTGCTCCAAGTCACAGCACTAATTCTCTGGAAGGAGCCTGGACACGTGTCTGGCACCCGCTCTGGGAGGTGCAGCCCGAGGGACAGGCCCCTGGGTCACCCAGCTCTGAGATCCCTCAGGGCTTCCATCCAGCAGTCCCCCGGGACTGCAGCAAAGAGAGAGGGAGTTCTCAGTGGGCTCAGGAAACAGCCCCCGTGCCTGTGTGCCTGGGGCCAGCACAGTGGGAACGAGCAGAAGTGCCCACCTCCAGCTCGTCCCAGTAAGAGCCCTAACTCCATGCCTTCCCAGCCGCCGTGAGGGGCCAGCCTCCACCTAGCCTGCAACGAGGTGCTGAGTGTGACCCCCCTCTTCAGGACGCTGATGGATCTTGGCACACCCTCAATTGCCGGGAGCCACTAAGAACAAAGAAGGCAGCTGAGACAATCACAAAAGTTTGAGAGAGAGCCAGGAGCGTGGGCTGGGCTGACTGACACGAGACCACCCTGTCAAGACACGAAGAGGTGGTTCTTTTATTTAATGTGCAGAAAACAACACAGAGAGTCAAGAAAAATGAAGAAAAAGAGAATATGTTTCCCCTCTCAAAAAAAAAAAAAAAAAGCAAAAAACTCCAAAACAGATCTTAATCAAATTCAGGTAAGTGATTTGCCCAACAGAGAGTGTGAAATGCCCGCCGTAAAGACGTTTACCAAGGTCAGAAGAGCCACACCTGAAGGGCCCGAATTTCAATAAACAGAACATAGAAGAAGGTACC
>NW_011888833.1:4577351-4581322 GCF_000151845.1 Pteropus vampyrus | reverse complement strand
CAGTCGCCCTCCTGCAGCCCGGGGCACCTTGCCCACGCATCTTGGTGGGTCTGAGTTCACGGAGGGGCAGGCTGGGTATCACCCGCAGCCACAGTACACACGCATCCCTGCACAGAGCGGGCGCGCCTCACGACTCCGCGCCGCGTGTGCGGGCAGCAGGTGCGCGCGGGCAGCAGGTGCGCGCACAGAGTCCGCTGGGCTGGATGGTCCACTGCGCTGCCCAGACCGCTGGGTCAGAGGACGTGCGGGGCGGGGTGGGGTCAGGGGTCAGAGAGCCGCCTGTGCCTGGACGTCGGCGCCACCGGGTCTCGCTGTGTTTTTCGGCATCATCCGTTTAAACGTCTCATCCGCCCGCAAAGAGCGCGAGGCGGGAGCGCGCACTTCGGGGCTGCGGGGGTGCAGCCTGGACGCCTGCTCGCTGCACTGGGCGTGCCTAACGCAAGGTCGCGGGACGCGGGGTGAGCTCCCCGCCAGAGGACGAGTCGGGGTGCTCCTGTCGCCACAGACAGGGCGTGCAGGAACCTCCGAGCACCGGCCCTCTGGACGAGCGCGCAGCGTCGGGACGGCACGCACGGCACCTCTGCCTCGGCTGTGGGTCTTCTGGAAAAGCCACCCACAGAAGCGAAACCAGGGACAAGCCCGAAGATCGATTTGGGTTATCTCGAGCGAGGCGTAATAGGCCCCCAAAGTAGCCGTGCCTATCTTCATTAAGGGTAGAGATAAAATGGGTTTTTAAAACACTTGAGGAATGATGCCTTCACTTACGTACAAAAGACGTGTCCATAATGAAACTCTTGCTGGGAACGAGGGGACAGTAACCAATGGCTGGGAACGAGGGGACAGTAACCGTGTGCAGGGATGCGTGTGTACATGTGTTCGCACCCGCCCAAGCACGGATGGACATTTGCGCATTAACTTCTTCTTCCGTTTTTCCAATCAAAGCCACCAGTCTCTCGCTCACTGCCCGGCGGTGTCCACACCCGCCCAGGGGACGTGGGACGCGGGATGGCGCCCTGTGCGCGCCTGGACGCGAACCTTCTCCCCGGACTGCGGGGCGCTGGGCCGGGCGGGGCGGCCGCGGACTCCGGGGTAAATCCCCGCGCTGGCCGCCTTGTTACTGCGGTGGGGTCCGGCGAAAGTATTTGGCAGGCATTTCAAAGCAAACGCTTCCATCGAGTGACGGCAGCTCCAGAGCACAATGCCAAGCCCAAAGCAAGTGCATACTTTGCTGGGAGTGAGTGTTTTTCTAGTGGAATATTTAATAAAATGGATCGCAGTCATACCGTAATTTAATTAGAATGGTGGTTCGCTTTCTTTGGGAAAGTTAAAGAGGAAAGGTCAATTTTCACGTGAAATATTTTTCATTAAGGCATTAGCTTTAAAAAGTATCACATGTAAACACGGAGGAAATCTGCAGATGGAAGGCGAGGAGGCTGTTGCTTCAGTTCAGTCACCATGAACACCCAGTTCTGCTCTGGAAGCCCTCCCTGGAAATATAAATTGATTTTCCTCACTGCGAGAATGTGGTAGGAGTTCGCATATAGGAAAACCAGATTGATTATTATTGTTGTTATTGAAGCAAGGCTCACGAGGGTCCAAGTTTCCATGATAGGCTGCTGTTTTCAGAAAGACTTAATGACTTGGACATGACAACTGGCTTTAAGCTCCGACTGAGTAAGTCACATCTCAGCCTGTGGCTTTCATTCTCCTTTTAATAATGCCAAAGGCAAAACTCAGGCAAGACAGCTGGTTTGTTTTTTTTTTTTTCCCCCTTCAGCTTTGAAGTAAAAGTTAGGGAGATATATATCAATGTCAAATAAAGATCAGCTCGAGTTATTTTTCTTAAGTTTTTAACTAAAAAGAGCTACTAGCTGAATTTTTTCTTTTTTTAACATCAAGGGAAACAAAAAATTAAATGCCCCAAATGATTAGTTTGTATGTGACAATTTGGATTTTTAGTCAGATCTGTGTGACGATGATTCCACATAAAATGTGTTGCCTATTTGTACCACCTCTTTTGGGAATGCAAAATAAAATAAATTAAAACACATTAAAATGCCTAAAATGTTAAAAGAATTCCACAATTCGAATACTCCAATGGGACCACTGAATACCACCTTATCTTCTCAAAATAGAAAGTTTGTTTCAGCTTTGACCCAAAATAGCTTTTTCATCTTTCAAATTTGCGTATTTAAAATAAATTCCTGTTTTGGCTCCGAGGAAATCAAATTGCTTGAGTGTCTTGCTTGAGTGCGCCTTTGCGGTTGGGTGTCACCCCCCAGGCCAGCGAGGACAGGTCAGGCTGGCGCTGGGGGGGACCTGCATCCCGAGCAGAGCCGGGCTGGGGATGGTGCCTCTGGCCCGGGGTTCGTCCCTGTGGCCCCTGTTTGGGGTCACTCCCGTAGACACTGTCCCAGGCCTGTCTCCCCATGCGATCACCTGGAACGTGACTCTACAGCTGGTTCCCAGCACTTGAGCCTCAGCCATGGTTTTTTTCTTGCTCCAAATAAGGAAGCTAGCGACCCAGGCGAGGGGCCCTGGGGACAGTCCTGCTGGGCGCCCTGGCCGAGACCTTTCTCGGTGAGATGCCTTATTGTGTCTTGCTGTTTTCCAGTCTTGTAGGGGCGGGGTGCTCGTAAACCCACTAGAGAACCCTAAGAGAGCCAGGTACCCCTCTCCAGAGGAGACGCCCACAGTTTCGGGGGCCTGGGGATACCCTGAAGGCCGTCCACGAACTAGTAAGTCCCTGCGCCCCATCCAGAAACGCCGACTGTCACGACGCACTGTTCACACGTGACTACCGTCCGCTCTCCTCCAGCTGCGGACCTCGCCAGCAGCCCGGCGTCACGGGGACTCTGGGATAACCAGGAGCGCGCGCACGAGCACGTGCGTGTCCGCTAGGGCCACCGGCCCCGCCCCGCGTGCATCCTCTCAGGGTTCTGCGCGCTCTCTCCGAGGACGCTGCCCCGGACACCCTCCAGCTCCCTACTGCACCCCCATCTCTCCCTCTCCACTGGACCCTTCTCATCGGCAGAGTGCCCAGTCTTCATTTTCTCCACTGAACCAGAAGTCGAAATGGGAGACCGAGCTCTCCACCCCACCCCTCGCCCTAACCTGCCCCCCACCGACGACGGTGTCTTACCATCCTGCCCAACCGGAGAACCCCGGAAAGCGATGCCTCTGCTGCTTCCCCAGCCTCGTCCCTTCCCATGCGGCTGCCCCACTCCCAATGCATCGACCACAGCTGTCCTCGTCAAGGCCACCAGCGACCCCCGCATTGCTGCGTCCACCCGCCGCGGCTCAGGCTTCACCGGGGACTCGCTTCTCCCAGCAGGAGTCCTGGCACGTCCCCCGTGCCCGTCCCTGTCCAGAGCGCCTCCTCCTGCTCGCCCTCAGCCTCAGTCCCCCTTCAGCGTTTCCTCCTCGCCTCCAGGACGGGTCAGCATAGAGCAGCTGGGTGCAGGCACCCCGCTCAGGCCGTCAAGCTCAGAGTGGACTCCGCGTGCCGGTGACTGGAAGTGGAAGGCGGCATTGTCTCTGTTCTCCCTAGTGTCATCTCTAGCGACATGCGGTCACTTTTCCCTTCCTCCGCCTCTGTTTGCCCCCACTGGACTGTAGGCACTGCGGCCGGGGGTGGGGGGGGCGCAGCACGGGAATGAGAGGCCACACGGAAAGAGACAACAGACATGGATCGAGCAAGTTAACAATTACAAGTTCTCATTTTTACGCATAAGAATTATCGAGTTTCTTCCCTGTGGCTGGCCCCGGGTGAAGCAGCTCCTGACTCCACACCATCCACAACCTAATCCCTGGAGACTGGCAAAAATAATTAAAAGAACAGTGTTTTGTGACACGTGAAATAAAATTCAGATTTCAGCGTCTAAAGTTTTGTTCACAGCACAGGAACTGTGTTTCTGTATCGTCCGGGGCTATTTCCATGCTGTGACGACACAGGTGGCAGTCGTGGCAGA
>NW_011888833.1:4574260-4576261 GCF_000151845.1 Pteropus vampyrus | reverse complement strand
CTACAAACCAGGGGTAAATATGTGCAACACCTACGGCTCGTGAGATTAGTATCGAGAATGTGCATAAAACCACAGTAACAGTTTTTCAAAGGAGTAAGAAAAAAATTCACTGGAGAAAATGGAACGAAACACAAAAGCAGGCATTTCCCAGAAGAGGAGACGCTTATGGGTCGCAGGCACGAGACGACAGCCCACGTCACTACCGAGAAACGCAATGGAGGTGAAGTCAGATGCCGCCTTAACCCCTTCGGTCTGTGAAGATCGACCCACCGGCCGCTGGGGGTGCGGGCCACAGGAAGTCGTCCTTGTCAACGGCGGGCCTGCAAGCTTTACGGCCACATGGAGAACGTCTTGGCTGGACTTTATGACCCCGTGACACTGAAGAGCTGCGTTTTCTCTGAGACGGCAAGTTCCCGCCCCGCCGTTTGTCCAAAGGGGCATCTGCCAGTGCGCCCAGGACACCTGGTCCCAGTTCCCAAACCTGTGAACGAGCCGGACGCCTGTTCACCGACGACGACGCGTGCACGAGACACGCGCACAGTGCGCCGTTCCACCGCCTGGAAAATCAGACTGCGACCTGCCCCAGGGTCCAGCTTCAGCTGCTGGACAGCACAGCGCGGGCGGCTGACATGACACACGCGTCTCCCAGTCGGGGGCTGCGGGTCCGAGGCCGAGGCGCTAGTGGGTTCGGTTCCTGGTGGGCAGACGGCCTGTCCTCGGGGGGTGGTGCTAGGGAGCGGGGAGTCTGGTCTCCGCTTCCCCGGGCACTAACCTTGTCACGGGGGCTCCCCTTGTGGCCTCACCTAAACCCAGCCACCTCCCGGAGGCCCCGCCTCTTGACACCGGCACTGGGGGCCGGAGGCTTCCGCATATGCATTTGGGGGACACAGACATTCAGCCTATAACGAACACATTCGTGAGAAATCAAACACGAGAGGGTGTGTGCAGCGTATGACGCTCACACATGTAGATGTGAGTGACACGTCGTTCACGCTGGGGCTCGGCGGGATGGAGTGAGCACGCGGTCACGGGGACCCCCCAGGCCTTCGATGGGGCAGTGGCGCAGCCGAGCTTGGTCCCTAACGAAACGAGTAAGTGAATGAAAACGAGTTGGCGGAGGAGGCCTGTGTACGGACTCTGCGTCTTGGAGTGACAGGCGTTGCTAACCACAGACTACGATTCGGTCAATGCTCGAGAGGTGGAGAGAACGGACAGGGACAGGAATCAGTGAAGCTCGGGTGACAGAGCCAGGCAATGGGGACCAAGGCCGAGGACGTGCTCCCTCACGTGTGAGGTCCGGGGGCGTGCGAGGGCATGCGGGGCCGTGCAGACATCGCTGCAGACGCCGAGACGAGTTACTCGCTGTCACCAACCTTTCCTTCTAGGGAGGCAGGCAGTCGGGGAACGAGGAAGTAACAGATAATTATAAAAATAAATTTGCCAATCAGGGTAAGGTCTAGTTCCAACTCTACTGAAACAAGGACGGGGCAGACGGCAGTGACAGGCTAGCACCTGTCCCTTTCCTCCTTTCAAATGTCATTTATCAGAGTCCAAAAGATCTGAAAGTCACAAGCGCTGTCACCTATCATTGTAGCTATTAACCAGGGGTTCTCATTCTAAGAAAACACCCCCCCACCCCCCACGTCCAAACTCGACTTTGAAGTCAGCTCAAGGCAGAACGACTTTTGCACCCGAGTTGCAAACTCCTAGGAACAGGAAATCCTGGCAGAAACACGGCAACCTTGGGACTTTCTGGCTCGTCACCCTTGGGCTGACGCATAAAACGTTTGCAGTGTAGATGAAAGCGGAGATGAGCCAGCGGGCTGAGCCGGCTCAGTGGCTCCGCGGGACAGCTGGTCTGCTACAGGTGGCCCGCCCCTCCCCGCTCTGCATGGGCACTGAGCACCACTCGCCACCCTTCTCCTCCCAAAGGCTGCTCGCCCCCAGCCCACCGCCCCCAGCCCACCACCCACAGCCGGACGGAGCGAAGCTGACGAAGCC
>NW_011888833.1:4572314-4574210 GCF_000151845.1 Pteropus vampyrus | reverse complement strand
AATTAAAAGAACAGTGTTTTGTGACACGTGAAATAAAATTCAGATTTCAGCGTCTAAAGTTTTGTTCACAGCACAGGAACTGTGTTTCTGTATCGTCCGGGGCTATTTCCATGCTGTGACGACACAGGTGGCAGTCGTGGCAGAGCCTAGTGGCCCCAAACCCTCCAGCCTTTACTGCGTCAGGGCCCTCTGTGGGAAAGGCTGGTGGCTCTGACCCAGAGGACACGCCAGGCAGCGGGCGCGGGCCCGGCTCCCACGTGCGCCCTGCAGCCTGCCAGCTCCCCGTGCCCCCCGTGCTCCCGACTCTCACCACCTTCTCTGCACTTGCAAAAAATACATAAAATTTCTGGGAATAAGAGCGATGCCCCCCTTGGAAGTTGGGTGTGTCCCACGGAGCGGTTTTGGGGACACTGCGTGATGTGGCCGGTGGGGGGCGGGGCTGGCCCAGAGGCTGCGTGACGGGGCGGGCGGCTCGGGTCCTGGCCAGCTGGGTCTGTGCTGTGCAGACTCCCACCAGCCGTGGACGAGGGGTGCCCTGTGGACACAGCAAAAGGAGAAAGTGACGGTGCCAGCGTGCGAGCCTGGACCCTCCCCTCGCAGAGACCCAAAGGACGTCCTTTTCCCCGAGCCTGACCGCCGTCTCTGTGGGCAGTAAACGCCACGCCCAGCGGTCAGTGTGTAGTGAGCAAACAGCTGTCCATTTCCCCCACGTTGCCTCATCCACGCCGGTTCAAAACCACCATTTTTACTTATTATATCTTCATCGTTGAGGAGAAAAAAATGTTTGGGAATTTTTCTTGGCTTTTTGGGTGAAGCTACTATGAAATTGATAAAGAGGAAAAACAGAGTTCAACAAATGTTGCTGGAAAATTGGTTATTCATATGGGAAAAAATGAAAATGGGTTTTCTCCTCCTAAGCACGCACAAAAATCAACTCCACATGGATGAAGGACTTAAATGTCAAAGTTTTAGAGTAAAATATAAAGGAACAGCTTTATTTCCTCGGGGTAGGGGGATACTTTTTTAACCATGACACAAAAAACACCAAACATGATGAAAAAAAAATTATACATGGGATTATATTAATGTTTAAGAAAATATCTGTTTATTAAAAACCATCTTACATAAAGCAAAAGACGAACTACAAACCAGGGGTAAATATGTGCAACACCTACGGCTCGTGAGATTAGTATCGAGAATGTGCATAAAACCACAGTAACAGTTTTTCAAAGGAGTAAGAAAAAAATTCACTGGAGAAAATGGAACGAAACACAAAAGCAGGCATTTCCCAGAAGAGGAGACGCTTATGGGTCGCAGGCACGAGACGACAGCCCACGTCACTACCGAGAAACGCAATGGAGGTGAAGTCAGATGCCGCCTTAACCCCTTCGGTCTGTGAAGATCGACCCACCGGCCGCTGGGGGTGCGGGCCACAGGAAGTCGTCCTTGTCAACGGCGGGCCTGCAAGCTTTACAGTCACACGGAGAACGTCTTGGCTGGACTTTATGACCCCGTGACACTGAAGAGCTGCGTTTTCTCTGAGACGGCAAGTTCCCGCCCCGCCGTTTGTCCAAAGGGGCATCTGCCAGTGCGCCCAGGACACCTGGTCCCAGTTCCCAAACCTGTGAACGAGCCGGACGCCTGTTCACCGACGACGACGCGTGCACGAGACACGCGCACAGTGCGCCGTTCCACCGCCTGGAAAATCAGACTGCGACCCGCCCCAGGGTCCAGCTTCAGCTGCTGGACAGCACAGCGCGGGCGGCTGACATGACACACGCGTCTCCCAGTCGGGGGCTGCGGGTCCGAGGCCGAGGCACTAGTGGGTTCGGTTCCTGGTGGGCAGACGGCCTGTCCTCGGGGGGTGGTGCTGGGGAGCGGGGAGTCTGGTCTCCG
>NW_011888833.1:4562418-4567099 GCF_000151845.1 Pteropus vampyrus | reverse complement strand
CCCCCACCTGGGAGTAGGGGCGCCAACCTCGAAGGAGGGGGCTGGCGAGTCCAGCACGAAGCAAGCAGCAAGGTTCCTATGCGCGTTCCACGAATTCCCGGGCGGAGTGGGTCCCATGCCGCAGGCATCGCGTGGGAATCGCGTCTCCCCTTCGTCACGCACGTCGCAGGGGAGAGGTGAGCGGAGGAAAGCCCCTGCGAGGGCGGTGTCACGTCCCCAGGGAGACGCTGGCAGTCAGAGGACCAGGCAGGACGAGGTAAAGCCACCGGTCCCTATGTCTCCGTGCCCACGGCCAGGCCGCGGTAGTGCAGCGGGCAGGTGCGGGTGCGGCGCCCGCAGAATGGAAGGACAGTAAGTAGTAGAAACATAAAAAGGAGGACCCAGCACGTGGCACGCGGACCTCTGGCTTCGCTGAGGGTGGACGACGCGGCGCCCCACCTGGCACCACTACCAGGCCCAGTGGGCTCCAGGGGGACAGGACCGTCCTGGGCCTCCCCGGGCCCCACGCACCCCACACCCACGCGCAGCTCCTCTGCAGTAGGCCCTGGTCGCAGACGTGGCCTCCCGCGTCACCCGTGCCGTGCCTTCCCCGACGGCAAATTAACCCCCTGTTGGAGGGGCTGTTCCCTCCTTCCCCTCGAGGAAGTATCCCCACCGAGTTTATTCAAAACTGAGCGACTGTGGCTTCGAACTCTGCATTGGTGCTTCAGAACCCAGATACATTATTTAGTTTTCTTTTCCCCTCCTAAACGCTGGGTTTTCTTAATGGCAATTTTGCTATTGATCATAGGCGCTTGAAAATACGAGCCGGTGCCTTGCCCTCCGGCTGCTCCATCGACGGGACAGGCAATATACCCACAGAAACGCGACACAGTGAGAAACGAGCGAGCTCCTGCGGACTGTTACTGTACGGCTCCCTATTAGGTCTGAGTGTGGGCAGTAGAGGGAGCATCACTTTGGGGTGGCGGTTACTTGGGCTCTGATGTGTGTTTTCCATTAATAGGAAGAGAAGTCGGCTCCCAGGGTGCACGCACAGGCGTTTCTAGCAAAACTGGCAGAAGGCGCTGAGTGAGCCCAGCAGGGCAGCTGGGGGGAGGTGGTGATCCCTCTGCCCGCGTGCAGCTCAGGCCGGCTCGGGACCCGGGCCTCACACGTGTCTCTCAGTTCTCTCTAAAATTATTGGCCAACACGTTTCCTACTTAAAAAGCAGTCATTTAGCCGAAATGAAACGATGACACATTTCTCAAAGGCCGCGTGGGGCGGGAAAACGGAAAAGCACCACGTGTCAAAGGCACCCGTCTACCTGGACTGCGGGAGCTGGAGCGCAAGCCGCGGGAGGGGACCGGCGTGGTCAAGTCCCCTGGCGCAAGCTCGGAGCAGGACACGCGCAGGGCGGGGTGCCCAGGCCGCAGGAGGCGCGGCAGCGTGGGCAGCGTGCACGGTCCCCGCGGACAGCCGGAGCTCGGTCCTGTGCAGATACCCGAGGGCGACCAGATGTGCGCCTTGCAGGCCGCTGTGCTTCTCCCCAGTCACGCTGACCCGTGTCTGGCTGCAGCGCTGCGGACGCTGGCCATCAGGGCCGTGCGCCTCGTGCAGACTGACGGGCTGGAAACGGTCCTTCTGGTCACCCTGTTGCAGTGAGTAGTGCTGACAAGTGTGACGCCCTCCGCCTCTCAAACACGTCCATATAATATCGCCTCGAGGTATTAATTTATTTGGATTCTGTCCTGAAGCTGGAATACCGCTGGTTTGAGATGTCTGGGATTTTAAGAATGTTAAAATGATCACCGTTAGAGGCTGGATAGCAGCCCCGGGAGCCGCCGTCTGCAGAGCCGGGCTCAGCCGTGGCTGGTGGTCTTGCACGTTAGCACACGGGAGAAAAAGCTCTGCGAGTGTGAGCCACCAGCCAGGCAATTTAAAAAAACATGAGAGCGTTCACAAGGAAAGACACCGTGGCACGGACGGGGAGGGGCAGGGATTATGGCTGCAAACGAGTTCTAAACCAACCACAGGAGGTCGACTCAGCCTCAAGTTCACGGACGTGGGGCTGGGACGGAAGCACTGGAACGGCGGAGGCGTCGAAGGCAACGGGAATTCTGCATCTTGAGAACCGCCTCAGACACAGGGCCTCAGCCATCCCCTCCGAATGGCAGGAGCCAGGGCTGTGAGACCAGCAGGTGGGGGGATGAGACATGGCCTTCGACTCCCGTGATTCGGAGACAGGAAATTACCTCAGAGCCGTCCCGGGATGGAGTCGCCCGCCCGGCCGGCTTCCTCCAAGTCGAGCGGTCACATGCCCCTATCAGCAGCGCTGGGAGGCTCAGACGAGGGGACCACCTGTGGAATCAGGTAAACGCAGAGCGCTAAGCAGATGGAAAGTATCGTTGTGACAATTTGGTGTCGGTAAGTCAAAATACAGAAAAAAAAATCATTTTCTTTGCTATCACTTCTGCTCAAGTGAGGAGCCCGACGGTGACATCCCCGTCTAAGCACAAAAGGCAGGACGAGTGAGTCCCCGACGGTCCTGTCTCCCGCTTGGCTCAGATCCCTCGTTCTTTTGGGTACAGGTCACCGTGTTGGTGACCCCAGGCACCTCTTTAGCGGAAAGGGTCGAAAGGCACAAGAGGAAGAGCCAAGTCCCCACGGAGCGTCCGAGGAGAGCAGAGGACGGGAGCCGAGGTGCCGTGACGAGGACTCAGCGCAGAGACACGGGGTGCGAGGGGACTTCTCTCAGAGAGTGTGCGGGTGGCCGGCGCCCCACCCTGTGACTGCAGGGGGTGCCCATGGAAGCCGGGCCCCACGTAAAGTGCTGGCTGGCCCTACGCCTGCTATATCACGTCAGCTATGTCCCCAAGCTAAAGCGTACATTCCAGGTTATGCTTCAAAGAATGGTCGCGCACCTGTCGCTTTGCTCATCTACGTGGTTGTCGAGTGCATGACTTCATTTTCCTAGCTGAAGATCATCCTCCTCCACTTAATCTCGCATTTTCATCAGTTTTCGTCAGTTATAGCTGAGCCTCCAGGCGCACACACGGAATGCCCTGCTGTGCTCGAATTCCGTCACTACCTGATGGGTACACACTGGCTCTTTGCTGGGAAAAAGTACAAATGTTTTCTGTTGATTTATTTCCTTTTTAATTTTTAATTTTGAAATAATCGTAGATTCAAAAGAAGTTGCAAAAGGTAGTACGGTATCATAACCAGGAGATTGTCTTGGCTACAGCCCGCAGACCCAATCCCGATGTCAATACTGATCTACACACTTGTACGTATGCGTGTGTGTGTGTGGCTCTAAGAGCCCTCGTCACATGTGTTGATTTGCGTAAACACCCGAGGTGAAGAACTGCTCATGGCCACCAAGCTTCCCAGGCTGCCCCTTTGTTGCGAGCCACCCTGGGACCACCAACCCACTCTCCACGTCCATAAGTGCCATCTCAAGAATGCCATATACACAGACGCATGCAGCGTGTGACCTTCGAAGACTGGCTTCTTCCACTCGGCGTAGTCTCAGAGCTCCACCCGGGCTTCTGTGTGTGTCAGCTGGTCGTCACTTTATGCCCCCGCGGTGGGCAGGGTCCCGCAGTGTGGCTGTGTACGCGTTCGCCAGGGGAAAGATGCTGCCGGTGGTTTTCTAGGTTTTGCCTGTTGGGCATAAGCTGCTCCGGACTCTGGGACGAGCTCTTTGTGTGAACGTGGGGTTTCAGTTCTGTGGCGTACAGGCCCTGGGTGTGATCCCAGGTCTGACTCTGGCAGTGTCATAAAGTACCGCCCCGTTTTCCGGAACACCCAGGCCATCTCACTCTCCCGCCCGCAATGCCGAGACGGAGGCCAGGAACTCCCAGGCTTCCCGCACTCGACGCCGTCACTGCTGTTACTTTAGACCATTTTGGTAGGTGATCGATGGCTTCCCTGACACCTAGTTGTGGTGTCGTTTTCATGTGCTTCCTGGTCATCCACGGGCTGTCTCCAGCGAGCTCCCCCTTTGTGTCATCTGCCCATTTTCTGCGCGGAGTGTTTCTCGATGCCGGGTTACGTGCGCTCGTGCCGTCCTCCACATGCAAGGGCCCTGGTCGGCTACGTGGTTCTCACACGTGTCGTCCTGTCCTGTAGTTTATCTTCTGTCCTCCTAGCGAGCTCTTTCGTAGAGCAAACGTTTTAAAACCTTTGCTGACGTCCGACTCGCCGTTTCCTCCGTTGTGGGCACGCTCTGGTGCCGCTGTGTTCGAGAGCGCACCGGCAAAGCTGGAGACGCACGCCTTCGTCTTTCATTTTCCTCTTCTGCCAGTGACAGGGACAAGGAGGAGGAGTGACCGTGGGCAGCAGTGCGGCTTTCGCCATTTAGTAGAGGGGAAAGTGCTCTGGTTTCTGGTTTTCGGGAGGAGAGCGGACGCTCACGGGATGGTACGTGTGAGCGGTTCGCGTGACATGTGGAGTGAGGTGTTCTAAATCGGCGGTGACAAAACAGTCCCGGGGAGGTGAAGCACAGCCCAGGGGACGCGGTCGGTGTGTGATATGGCGACAGCTGCGCTGGACTGATCGGGAGAGGACCACGTCTAACGGCCGTGCTGCGCACTCTAAACGACTGCGAGGTGATATCAAATGTCCACTGTAACTGAAGAGTCAATGAGAAAGAAATGTTCTAGACCCCTGCACTCGCTCGGGATTTCGAGTCTAGATTGGA
>NW_011888833.1:4559219-4559648 GCF_000151845.1 Pteropus vampyrus | reverse complement strand
AAGCCTTCACAGCGAAGACTGGGGCGAAGCAAAGTCCCGCGCACGGCACATGCGTCCCCAACGCCCGCCGCGGACCTGGTGCCGCTCAGCTCCGTTGGGAGAGGACCCGAGAAGCAGCGGGACGCGCCCCTGCATCAGGCAGACCGTCTCACAGGCCTGAAAGTGGGCACTCCTGTGTTCTGAAGACAAACAGATGTAACAGGTTTGTTTTTGGCAGCTCCCGAGTCTGCTTCTCCCGCCAGATGGGATCTCCCCGGTGCTCTCAGGGCTGGGGGCACATGGATCCCGGGGCCCCAGTGGGACTGTACCGCGAACCCCTGTCCTGGCTGAGACTGCAAGACCAAGAGGTCAAAGGAGCAAGATCTCCAGCAGACCCTTAGAAACATCATTTCGAAATGCATTAAAGTGCTGACGAGGCGTTTTAAATGT
>NW_011888833.1:4552006-4558229 GCF_000151845.1 Pteropus vampyrus | reverse complement strand
GCGCACGGCACATGCGTCCCCAACGCCCGCCGCGGACCTGGTGCCGCTCAGCTCCGTCGGGAGAGGACCCGAGAAGCAGCGGGACGCGCCCCTGCATCAGGCAGACCGTCTCACGGGCCTGAAAGTGGGTACTCCTGTGTTCTGAAGACAAACAGATATAACAGGTTTGTTTTTGGCAGCTCCCGGGTCTGCTTCTCCCGCCAGACGGGATCTCCCCGGTGCTCTCAGGGCTGGGGGCACATGGATCCCGGGGCCCCAGTGGGACTGTACCGCGAACCCCTGTCCTGGCTGAGACCGCAAGACCAAGAGGTCAAAGGAGCAAGATCTCCAGCAGACCCTTAGAAACATCATTTCGAAATGCATTAAAGTGCTGACGAGGCGTTTTAAATGTGTGCCGGGAATTTTTGTCCTTTTCTCTTAAAAATAATCTGTGACTCTGAAAAAGCCTCATATCTGAATATACTTTTAGTAATTTAAAAATTTTCAGGCCTATTTTTCAGCCTTTATTGCAGGGTTTAGAGATAAACAGAGCAGGTCCACACAGGGGGAATTTATCGGACTGAGACAGGCCACTGGGTCGCTACGGAAACCCGTCACCAAGGCTGTCAGCTGAGTGTGGTTCCAGAGGCGTTGGACAGATAGTAATTATGAGTTTATTCCGTGGGAAGTGAGGCTTTATGAAATTTTCACAAAACCTTTCCAAACCTTTCCAAACCTTTGCCCTGAATTAAAACGGCAGCGCGCGTGGTTCCACGTAAGTGGATGCTTGTGCTGTGCACACAATCGTGACCTTCATTCAAAAGCAACCCTTGACCTTCTTGTACAATCACCAGACAAACAAAACACACCCGCCGATGACCCAGGAAACGTGGGTGCCGGAAGGCCGGGGAGGGTGGCCATGTGCGTCCCGCATCCCGTTCGCTCTGCAGTTCGAGCAGGCCTGGTCCCCCACGGCCGCATCGCTTCCTCCCGGAGCCCACGTCCCCGCAGGGACCGTGCAGCTGTGCTGCACTTACACGTGACCGTCCCCAACAGCAGCGGGGTCCTCAGACGCGGTCCTCAACAGGGTCCTCGACGGACTCCACCGCAGCTGCTCATCTGCCTCTCTGGCGCCCGCTGACTGAAGCCGCCGTGGTCCAGGCCCCCAGGGGACCGTGACACACTGGTTCTTTAGACTCCACACTCAGATCGCCCTGTGGTGCCACGTTGCGGCCTCTGTGTCATAATGACTTTCTTTTTCTCTCTAGGAACAGTTTCTCTGACTCGACACCTTAAATCAGACAGACAGACAGCTAGCAGGCAACACTGGCCGCTCCTGCGCTAGAGAGGACATTTTCTCACGCTGTGCCTGTCATCTTCCACAGTCCGACACGCAGGTGGCAGCTCGGGTCTCGAGACCTGTGGCAGCTTCAGATAAACCTGCCTCGCATGGTAAAGGGCCACGTGCCACCCATGTCATACCGCGAACCTGTGACTTCTGCAAACACAGTTTCCGTTTGGATCTTATTCTGGGGAAGTCTGCAAATATCGCGTCTGAGCGTTTAATGTCTCTTGAATAACAAAAAGTTTCACCCCAGTCAACTGCGGTGTGCCGGCTGCCCAGGGCTGCGAATTCTGACCTGTGACAGTAAGAAAGAGCAGGCGCGGTGACGTTGGCTCCTCAGAATATTTGACTTCCATCTGCTCCAACGGGGCGTGCCAACGGCCCGAACGCATGCTCCGTTCTTCACATCGAGGCTGCTTTGCTCACGAAGGCCGTCACCACAGGTCGAAGGATCCAGCGTCACCAGGCCTTGGAAGGAGAAGCAAGTGGCAGGCAGTTCGCGGGAGGCCAGGCCGTCGGCTGGGACGGCGTGCGGGGCTTTCGCTCGGTTTAGAAGCCCTGGAAGTGTAGTGAGGCTCAAGCACCATTAACGCTTGGCAGAATTCTCCTTCCTAATTCAGAGAACAAAGGATTCCTAAAGCTCATAAAAAGGCTTCTCAGATTTCAAATAGCTTTTAAAAACATTTAATGAGTTAAGAGTAATTGAATCAGAAACATATGGATTAAATTTTCCTTGAAATTCACAGGGTTTGATATTAAGAGAGCAGTCACTCAGCGGAACCCCCAAAGACTAGCCAGTCCCAATTTTTTTAAGACCAACCAGTTAATACTCTGTTCCTTTCATCTTCCCTCGTTTTTTCTTGTTTAAAGAGTTTCGTGGTTCGGGGGTATTGTTTTGATGACAATTTGTACCAATAGATAACACATCTGTCAATGAGAGAATCCAATACATCTGCAGCTTACGTCTTCGTGGACTTGACCTGTATGTAACTGAACTGTAAAACAAGCTCATCTACCTAGAACTGTGGTTTTCAGCCCGCTGAGCCCACAGGAACATTTTCGTACAGGCAGTCACACGCAGATTCACAGTCTAGCCAGGCGAGGAGCAGGCAGGTCTCATTGATGGCCCGTGGCTCTTCAGTGCCTCTGGGGAATCCGGAATACACATATACGTCTCCGACCTGGGGTCCAGCTAAGAAGGGGAAATGCACAAGACCAAAGGGGTTCCAAGGAACAAAAACGGACATCGCAGAGTCCGTTCTTATTTTACACATAATTCCACCAAGCTTCGAGAGTGTCCGTATCCACGGGAGGAGGCTGGCAGTAACGAACTGGGAGACCTTTTTAAAATGATAGGCACGATAGATGGACGCAAAGAGGAAAACACAAACTCTAGACAGTTTTCAAAAGGTTTAGCAAACCTGTCCTTTTAGGTCTGGGAGAAATAGCCTGAAGTAGCCTATTGTTTCGACGCCTTCCCGAGTCTCAGCACGGCAAATGCACTACCGTGAGTGGCAGGCGTGATCGAGAGAGCTCGAGCTGGAAGGAAAACGCCACCTTCAGCAACAGAGCGAGGGAAGCGGGCGCTGCTGGGGTCGCCTCGCCACCTTTTATTCCAGGGGTGCAGAGCGTAGTGAACCCTCTGCGAGGGCTCCTGGGGGACCGTGACCATGCAATAACACGACCAGTCCCACTGTTGTGCCTCTGGGCACATTTCTTCTAGAGCTTAGTTCATGCAAAACGGCGGTGAGGCCAGGCCGGAGGTGGGGGCGGCCACCCCCAGGTGTCCGTGGGGTGACCCGTGCTGGCGTGCACGGCCCTGGTGCCAGCGACCGGGTGATCCGCAGCCGGGACGCAGCAGTCGGCTATGGCTGTGTTTTCAGACACAGTGGATTCTTTTTGGAAATGTGGCAGCAACGTGTTAGGTGGAGTCCTAGCTGGAGGCAGATGTGAGATTCGGAGTCACGTAGAAAATGTGGATCCGGAACGAAATCCCAAAGTCCCTTAGGAAAAAAAAACGGGCGGTGTTATCCTGGCACAGGCTCGGATCTCGGTGGAGACTCAGAGCTGTGGAAAGTTCGGTGTTGCTTTGGACGTGGATTAAACCTGGAATACGAAAGTATGGCCCACGCCTTTCCCTGCAGCTCTGTAAGACGGGGCTCCCGTTGGCGGACACCGCACTCCAGCGGGACGCACGACTTCTGCGTTTAAAGACGTGAAGAGGGCAGCTCCAGAGCTCGGGTGTCACGCAGAGCGCTGCTGACGACGGACACCAGGGAAGGCAGGGGCGTTCTGAGAGCAGCCCCTCCAGCCCTTGACTTCACACCCGCGAACAAAAACTAGAAACCCAGCCGGGGGGCAAGGATGGGAAACAAACAAATGTAAAAGTAACACAAAGCTAACTCCTTACTCGTCCAAATGGGGCTATTTCTGTGGATGTGAAGAGTTTTCAGAGTGATCTCATTCCCTTAAAAGCCCGACACCCGCCAAAGAGCCCTGCCAGGTCCCGTGGGAGCCCGCCGAGCCCCGGGCCGACGGGCACAGCTGCGAGGGTGCTGCTGCGGGGCCCCGCACACGGGGGCTGACGTCCACGTCTGCGACGGGGCCCCTTCCGGCACCCAAAGCAGGTGACCCCCGACCCTTCAGAGAGCGTGGTGCAAAAAACACGCGATTTCGCTGCACCGTCCCTTCGCTTTGGCAATAGAGGGAGAAAAACAGTGATTCTGAGGTTGAGAAGGGGCCGATCTGTGACTCGTGTAGCAATAGGGGAGCGCCGCGCACGAGCGGTTTGGAAGACGTGCCTCGGGAGAGATTTAGCCGGCGTGGGAAGGCGAGCAAGCCGCTCGTGGAGCTAACGCAGGAATCGCTTTCCTTTTCTGTGGTTTTCCATTTTAACGAGACCTAGAGGAAAACTGCAGCCACTCAGAGCGGGGCTTCGCAGGAGCCGCCGGCAGCGCCGTCTCCCACGGTCTCGGCCCGCTATCGGCTAGTTTTGTTTCATTTCGTTCGTTGTGTTTTTTATATCCAACACACCCCGTCTTTAGGAGCAAAATGCCATAGCACGAGAACATTTTCAAGTGAAAAGTACATATCCTTTCTAAAAACTGTCCAGCCAAATCTTTACGTAACAGAAAACTCCATGTTCTAATATTCTGAAAGCTCCAATAACGTTTTATGAGGAAAGGAGAGAAAAGTCCAAGAGCTGGCTCAAGGTGGCCACTTCTCTCTGGGGACAACCGGCGATGGGGCAGAGCCCAGGCAGCCCCCAGCTTCGGACTGTCTGACTGTCATAAACGGTCTGGCCTCCGGGGAGAAGCCCGCCCAGTATATCACGGGGCCCCATCTGGAAAATCATTTGGCGTCGCTCAGAACCAGAGCCAGGGCGTGTGTGTGTGCATTTTTACTGAAGTAACGTGTGCTCATATTTAAAAATAAAATATTATCGAGTGCTTCAAATGGAAAGCAAGGAGGCCCTGCCTGCCACCGCCCCCACACACACCGGCTGGCCCAGCATCGCAGCTATGGGGTACCGCACTGCGTTTTGGCAGTTTCTTCTGGGGCCAGCCTCCACTTCTGTAGAAATATAGACGTTTTTACCCCTCATTTCCGCTGAATCCCTTTTACTCGTTACGTGGTCACTCAGTGTGATGGCGGATGAAGGTGCATCTCACCCCGACTTATCCTAACTCAGCCCTTGTTCTGTTTTCCCTCCTCCACTGGTGGCACCCCGACTTTAGATCCTACTGGCCTGCCTTGTCCTCTTGTTCTTCCTCAGTCTCTCTGAGATGAGTCTGGGGACCCCTGGCACCCTAACAACAAAACACAGATTGGGGTGACTGACCAGCAGGTCACAGCCTGGCTGTCACCCCAGGCTCCAGCTTTTGGAATCAGAGTCCTTGGGGCACGTGACAGTTGGATCATTGTCCTCTGAGCCTGGTGAGGCCACTGGCTTCCCAGACAACTGCCCTCGAGGACCAACGCCCTCCCACCTGCCGGCTCAGTCCCAGGGGTCTGCTCAGCACCCTGAAAAGTGTCACAACCGCATGTGTCCGGACATAGCTCTGCGCAGTCGCCGAGGGCACAGGAGTCAGTGAGGTGAAGGCGGAGCAGAGACGCCGGGTGGCAGGGTGCGGGCGGGGGCCGGTGACAGGGGCCGGTGACAGGGATTGGTGTGGGGGGGGCATGGGCAGGGGCCGGTGACAGGGGCCGGTGTTAGCTGTTAGTTGCTAGCACTGGCCTCATTGGGCCACCGGAGCACTCTGAGTCAGCTTCTCTGTCCTCCTCTGTCGCCCTCAGGGGGCCCTCTGAGCACTCCCTCACAGATGGGCCCTGCCAGGCTCACCTGCACCACCTCCCGCCTCCGGGCCTGGAACCCCGCACTTCCGCAGAGGACACAGGTGCCAACACAGCAAGCGACGGAGACTTTAAGGTGAAAAGCATTAAGCGAGAACAGACAGATATGAAGGACATTTTACTGTGATAAGCAGGAAAAGGTAATGATAAATATCGATGTGCTAATTAGTATTTTAAATAGATAAGACGTGAATAAGTAAATAACAAATGACGCAAATAAAGTACAAAATAAGTCGCCGGAGTAGAGACAGGCAGAAGTGGAAGGTGACACGGACAGGACAGTCACCTCTCACAGGGCGATGAAGGGAGCAGACGGCCGGGCTGTGCTGGCGCACTCGGTCTAACGTAATAGATGGGACACCGCGACTCTCAAGCATGGAACAAAGCTTCTTTTAAACAGCGCACGTAAATTTACCAAAATTGGCGAGAGGAAATGAACATAGGCCTTCAAAAGCACAACCCATCAAGACGACTCGAAGAAATAAGAAATCGAAATGCTCCTGGAGAAGTTGGATCAGCTATTAAAAACCTTTTCACAAGAAGACC
>NW_011888833.1:4547761-4550436 GCF_000151845.1 Pteropus vampyrus | reverse complement strand
CTCTGTCTTGGCAGCTTTCGTGAAAATGTGCAAACTAATTATAAAGGACGTGCATGTCCACCTGGACCTGCAAAGGACAAGGGGAGTCCGGCGGCTTTGAGAAAAAAGCGAAGCTGAAGGACCGAGCGGCAAAGGAGGGAGGGGAGAGAGCTTCTCGCGTACGGACACGGGTGGGTAGAGGGGGTGACGAGAATAAGGGGGTGGGGGCCCCCAAAGGACAGTGAGCGAGTACAGTGAATGTTAGAACAGGAGGCAGAGTACAGGAAGTGGCCAAGGGACACCGTAAATGTTCCGACCGGGAGTCGAGGGGCTGGGGGTGTGCGGAAGGCAAAGGTGAGGCTGAGCGTCCCAGGGTGTCCGAGCCTGACACGGGAGTGTGGGCACTGAGGTCACTCAGTGCCATGGCACCGCGCAGGCCCCGGAAGGGCACGGTGGCTGAGGAACTCGGCCTTCGGTGACTGTGGTGGGCCACCAACCAGCAGGGAGGATAACGGACTGGAAGCGCTGGGCAGCCCTAACCTGCGGAAGGCAGTTCAGGTGAAGACACAGGAGCGAGTCCTTGGAGGCTGGGTGACAAGGACTTCGGGAGTGCCACACCCTCTCTGGGGCTTCGGGAGGGCCAGGGACTACCGCTGCGGACGGCAGCAGTGGGGGCTCCAGGGAGAGTCTGATCCTCTAAGGCAGGGCTCCCCAACCCCTGGCTGCGGACCAGTGCCGGTCCCTGGCCTGTGAGGAACTGGGCCGCACAGCAGGAGGGGAGCGGTGGGCAAGCGAAGCTCCCCAGCGCCAGCATCACCACCTCAGCTCCACCTCAGATCCTCAGGCGTCAGAGTCTCACAGGAGCACCGGTCCCTGGTGCCAAGAAGGTTTGGGACCGCTGCACTAAGGGACGCAGGGAAACGGAGCGTTGGCGGCACAAGCTGGGACCTTATCGTGAGAGCGGCTCTCGGGCTCTCAGGGAGAGACAGCACGTTGGGGAGAGGGGAGAGGGGAGAGGGACCCGGGAGCGGTGTGGGAGGACACGCGGCAGGACCTCGGGGAGGGCGAGGTCAGCCTGGGGTGGCCAGAGCTGACTCCGCCTCGCGGGGAGGACGGCAGGGGCCCAGGCTCCCCAGTCAATGGGAGTGTAGCACCGCTGGGTGACAGAGACGCGGGACAGGGTGCAGGTGACCGCCCCTCCGGGCCGGGTGTGCTAGCTCTTCAGCAGATGCATGGGGCCTGGGGCCCCTCTGAAGCGGCTCTCAGCAGGGACCCATGATGTGAGCTCCTGCTCGTCTGGCCCCTGGCTTCCCCTTCTAGCCCAGTGTCGGGAGCCTCGGAGCGCCACAGCGGGGCTGCTGGCCGCAGAGTCTGAGTCCGAACACGGGACGGGAGATGATGGAATCGATCCAGAAGCCTCGGTGGGAAAGGAACGGGAGACACGTGCCTGGCCCTTTCCGCACGGATGCTGTTGGGTCCCCCGTAATCTGCCGTTCGGCATGGCCCCATGCATACATAATAAGTTGGGCCGTTATTAATTACTGTTTTAATTGGAAAGAACACCTTGGCTCTGCAATTCTTTAGGCGGAAAGAAATCCAAACGCTCACGGGTTTTGATGATGCCTTAGACGTGAAACTGCCAGTTTTCATCTTTTTATTTTATCAGCAAAAACGAGCTAAAAACTGGCACTTTTCTCAGGCATGCTTTTTCACACTCGAAAACACTCGCTGTGTGCGCGTAGAAGCTGACTGGATTAGATAGCAAGTTAACACTCCAAGCCTCAAACGCCACTGTCACATTCGAGCCTGCTTGTAACCATTTCCTGTGCAGTTCGCGTGTAGCGCCTCTCCTCTGACGGGACACGGAGTGCCCTGCTCGTCAGATTGTGAGATCTGAGGAGGAGGAAGCATCGTGCTTGGCATTCGGGCTTCCCCGGAACCAGTCTGTACGTCGGGGAGAGGAACCAGCCAGAAGGGGACCCGGGGACACGCGGCTGCCCGCCGCGCAGAAAGGGGGCATGCTAACTGCTTTTCCCTTCGCTTTCACCACCAAGTCTGTAGTAGCAGCTTTTGGTGCTTTGATGTGTAGACGTGATCTCGATTTTAAACTATTCTACGACCCATTCTGCTGATCATAAACCGGCGGGGGACGCGTCCCTCGCGTTCGCCTAGTAATGAGAGAATTTATCTTCAGATTACTGTGGGATGGAGACACGGAGATCTTTCCACTTTGGGACCCTGTAGGGTATATTATGGGCCACAAGGGATGAACCAAAGAATTGTAGTTTTTCAAACACAATTTGAAAAAATCAAAATGTCTTCAGACTATTATTAGCTCTCTTTATTCTCTGAAAGGACGGGGCGCGCACGGATTGCTGTAAGTGTCTGAAGACAGTTCACGCCTGCAGCCTCCCCGTCAGCACCTGCCGCTTCACCTCGCCCTTCGTAGCGGAGACGGCTTCTCTCTCTAAACCTCATGGACCAGCCCCTGCCAGCCTCAGCCTTTTCTCCTGCGGCCTCCTCGCCTCTCAGCCTTCACAGAGCTGAGCACAGGCAGGGCCTCGCTCTGGACCAGGCTTTGGCTTGAAGGGGTGGGAGCTGACTTCTACCCCGACCCCTGAGATGTCCTCCGTATCAGCAATGACGCCAATTTGCCCCAAATGCAACTTGTCTGGCTCTAAGGGGAAACCCCTTAG
>NW_011888833.1:4533705-4544661 GCF_000151845.1 Pteropus vampyrus | reverse complement strand
CTGAAGCAAGCACCAGAGGCGGGGAGGTGAGGGCAGGTGAGGGGCTGGTCTGGGAGGATGCACTGCAGACAAAGCAGAGACAGGAAGAGCCTCGGGCAGTGCAATCAGCTTTGACCTCCACACGAAACTCCCGCCAACCCCGCTGCACGTTTCCACTTTCCACCGGCTGAGACACGAGGAGGCAGAGCTGGGTCACGGGGACACGCTGGCGTGACAAGCAGTGGCCCAGGGGCACAGTAAGAGATTTAGGGCCCCTGTGGCGACCTCGCTCTGCATAGATAAACCCAATCTGGAGACACAGGTCACCTGCACAATCATCTACAGGCCTTCTCATGCTTCAACCTCATTCGCCTTCGCTTAAGAGGTGACATAAACACAGCACTGTCCCAGCCCCCACGTGATGAAGTTACTTTTTTCCCCTCGAGTTGGTGGCCCAGGCAAGAGCCACGATGCAAACGCCCCATGGGATGCAGACAATCAGCTCCACACTCCCCTGTCAACTCCAGGCCATGCCTAACCCGGGAAAGCCTGTGCCCAGCGCTGCGACTTATACAGGAAAAAACGCTATTATTTGGCTTGTTTTCCTCCTCGGTTGAAAGAAAGGTCACCAACAATCCTCTTCCAGCATGAGCGAGATTGTTTCAAATAATTGGACCACGTCAAAAAAAAGAAATGATTTTGAGACAAATAAAATATTTAACCCATAAGGTTGGAATGTAAAACAATATCACCAAGATAAAAGAAAATGCCTGTTTATATAGAAAACAGACTTGATATTTTCAGTGAGAAAGACAACGGCATTCAGAGGATTCCAAGTGCCTCCAAAGGCAGTGAGCCCAGAGATGTGCGTTTTCACCCCTTCATGCACTGTTTTCAGCAGCCAAGGCTCCTGAAGGTCACAAGCGGTCTGGTCTGGCTGAGTGGAAGCAAAGACAGGGCGGTCTCTCCTGGGCTGGGGTGGCGATGGGTTCTGGGGTGGCAGGCCACTGTGGGGGTGTGTGGCGAGGTCACCGTGGGTGGGGGGGACTTGCTAAAAGCCTGCCCGTCTGGGGGCCTCTCCCAGCTCACTCAGGAGCCTCTCCGTCTGCCAGCCTCGTGGAAATTGCGGCGCTCCAAGGTCTCGGTGGCCGGAGTCCCTGATGCGAACGCTCGCGGAGTCATAAAGTCACTGCATCCGGAGCCTTCCAGGAACACTGGGGCCAAGCTAGCGCTCGGAACCGCTGTACAGGCGCGTCGAGGGCGGCCTCGTGCACAGGCATGTCAGAGGTAAGCGGTGGCACCAGACTCCAGTTTTTTCCAAATAAAATATTATGAAGAACACCCACCCACTCACTCACTCGTCCCCACAAACAGTGTGTCCCGGGCATGGGAAGTCAGCCGGGGCAGCACGGGGGTCCCTGTCTTTTGGAAATTTACATGGGAACAGACGAGTGGGTAGGAGGAGGTGCCCAGGATAGCCATGGAGCCCGTAGAGCCACATGGGGGGGCGGGGCTCCATGCCAGCCCCTAGGCACTGCGGGCTGGGCGCGAGTGCCAGCCACGACGAGCCAGCCAGCGACGACAGAGCGCGAGCCACGCGCCCATGCTGCCCGCCCCCTCACTGGCAGGACGGCCAGCGAGGCAGCCCGAGTTCCCACATGCTGCGTCCCCACGCCGTCCCGGCCAAGCCGCAAGACAGATGTGCCCGGCGCTCGCATGGGTGGCGCCTGGGTGGCCTGAGCGCTCTCGACACGCTCGTCTGCCCCCGCCCTGCTCCTCGGCTGGACCCCAGCGGCCAAAGGGGGCCTCCAACAGAGACCAGGGCAGTCGGGTGACTGAGGCTTCTCGGGGCTTGTCACTGCAAACTCCTTGGGGACGAGAAGGGGCCGGGGCCCCGAGCACCGGGGGAGGGCCGGGCGCAGGGGCCGGCCAAGGAGGGGAGCGCACCTAGGAAATGTCACAGGCGGGGACTCATCCAGGGACCCCGCCCCACTGGCGCGGCCGGATTCCATTCTGAGCTGTGGTCACTAATAGTTAGTGGGGTTTTTTTTGTGATTATTTTATAGACATGATGTCATCGTTTCAGAGTTTTACTAATTGCCGATGACACAGTTGCCAGAGAGCGCAGTTATGATGTGGTGACATCAGGGCAGGAAAATGCGGCGGTCAGGTGGGGGGGACGGGAGTTCAGACGAAGGTCAAGGGCGTGTGGCCGGATTTCCTGGTGGACCACGTCTGGGGGCAGAGAGTCTTCGTCTTAGAACCATGTTTAAAAATCCGTCATTTTATTTATTTAAAAAATGTTTAAAAATACTCATATAATTTAAAGCTTCAGAGGCGGGGACCTTGGGGACGGTGAGTGATATCCCAGACATACACCCCTGGATGACTCCCAGGAATTCTCTGAAATAAGACGGATTATGATGACGCCGAGGCTTGGGCCTCGAGACACCCCTTTTTTCTGGCATCGGTCGTGACAGCGGATCTGTGGAAGGGGAGTCGTGAGAACCCCTCAGCCAGGTGATCACCCCCCCACCCCAGGATGCCAGTGCGAACAGGATGAAGGTCCAGGACCAAGCCTGTGACAAGCGGCTCAGCGGGACCCAGGGGACAGGGCCGCTAATGCCTCAAGTTCACCCAGGCGGCAGGAAAGAAGCCCTGGGCAAATCGCACGTGTTTCTAAAACGAACGTGGCAAAGAGAAATCAAGGTGTGATTCTGAACGGCGACGAGGCACTTGGAAAACGCTGGGTGACGCGGAAACGCAAAGGTGATGGGACGTCCGTCCCCGGGTGGGGAGAGCCTCTCGGTGGGACGTGGGCTGCAATGACCACGTTGCTCCAGAGTCACGGCCGGCTCGCGTTCAAGAGCACGGAGGCAGCAGGGAGCTTCTGACAAAGGGCTGAGTTCAACTTCCGAGGCCTGGCTGAGGCGAGGGCGCACCCGCCTGCAGCGCCGAATGTCAGCGATGCCAGTCAGTCAGCCGGCGGGGGACACTGTGCTCCGATGCGACATTTTAAAAAATCAAAGTTGACGCAAAGACCCACGATGAACAAAGCGTCCGTGAAGTAAACGAGGGCAGCTCACGCAGGGACGGTGGGCGGGGCCGCCCTCCTTGGGGACGTCCCTGCCCGTCCTCTGGTCTGACGCCACCAGTACTGTCACCTTGAGAAATAAGCGCGTGTGTTCTCGTCCCACAGAGACACCCGCGAAGTGAGGAGACGGAGGGGAGGGGGTGGACCGGTGGAAGGGGTAGGGGCATTAAAGCATCTGCTTTAAGGAAAAGAAAATGCACAAACTTCCCTTTCTCAGCATCCGCCCCCCAACCCACCCGTCTGTGCACAGCTGACGACACCTTACCGGACGTGAGCCCCGCTCAGGGAGCACTGAGAGCATGTGGGAGGGCGGGTGGGGGACCGGGGCTAAGGACGGTGGCCTTCCCGTGCGCCTCGGCGTCCCTGCCCCGCCCCCCCGCCGTGCGCCTCACCCATGAGCCGGTCGGTGTTGACCACTGAGCCCCGGCTATGTGGCTCTGAGCTCCGAGAGTCACGGGTCTGGAGCTCTTGAGACCGCGGTCTCCATTTCCAAACCAGGACATCCAGGCCACATGACTGGGTGGCCATGGTGATGTCTCATCTGGAGGGCTTGGGACGCGGGTGACTTCGTGACTCCCTGCGAGGCTCTGGCCACGGAGACCTTGGAGCACCACGATTTCCACGAGGCTGGTGGACGGTGCTTTTATTGTATGTTTGCTCCTGACGTGCTGATTCATAAGGTATATGGTGAGACTGATGGCCAGTTTCACACAAGTTCTTGTGTTAAGACGACATAGATAGAACTTTAGGACCACCAGCTCGCTCCAAGGACACCAAGTACCCCGTGAGCGTTTGAGGTTCTTGGAGCCACCAGGCTCAATGAGCAAACCATGAAAATTCTGTACTGGATTTGCCTCCCATGGCCTCTCGTCCACTCCGCAGACGTGTGTTGTCATCTGTGGGAGGTGACGAGGTGGGACCCCACATACAATCAGAAATGCACGTAGCAAGGCCTGCTCCAAGGAGACGCCCAGAGACGGCTGCCTCCCTCCCCTTTAAGGCTTCCCAGGCATCTCACTGAATCATATTTTTCTAAATCAAGAAAGGCTTTAAAGCGCAGGCACAGCATTCTTCCAATCTCTGTAGTTAAGCCCTTGATACGCGGTATTTTTTTAAGGCAGCATATTTTAAGGGTTTGACTATGCATAAAATCAGTTAAAAGATCTGGGATGGATTTGCTAACATCCAAATTTATACGCCGATACTTACTTTTAGTAGCTGCTAACTCTAGCCTGTCTTGATCTAACTCGGGTCTCGTGTGCCTGTTCTGATGGGGACGCACGGCGAGCCAGGTCACAGCTCTGAGGGCAGAGACCAGGCTCTGGATTTTCCTCCTTGTTTAGCTCTGTCTTGGCACGTCGGAGGCAGCTGCCTGCTCCAGGTGGCATGCCAGGTGCAGGGACAGAGGGTGCGACCACACCTGTGCTGCCGCGAAGTCGTGTGTCCACCAGTGGAAAGTGACGCAGGACAGGGCGGGAGTGTGGGGGACGCTCCCTGGGGCTGTGCTGACACTTCGGGGGGGCGGCTGGGGTGCTGGCTGATAGCCCCCAAGATGGAGGGCAGTCTTCGGGGAATGTTTTCAGGGGACCAAGCACGACGAGCGGGGGCCACGTGTGGGCATGTTTTTCTGAGGAGCGTTGGGGCAGAGGGGAGAGTCCACGTGAAGTCCCTGGGTGAGAAAGCCGAGAGCATTCGAGGGACAGAGATGGCCATCACGTGCAGAGCTCGGGGAAGAGGAGGCAGCGTGAGGTGTCCTCCAGCTGGGACGGTCACGGAGGGGCCCTCCCGTCCCCGAGACTCCTTTCTCCCAGCTGGGAAGGAGCGACATCTCTCTCTCGTGGTTTTGTAGGCGCAATAATATTAAATACGCGAGGGTCCCACACAGGCCCTTATGTTTACCAGAAGTCACAGCGGTGTCCGCTGAGGATGAGTTTTCTGCATGACAGTGCCGGCGGTCCTAGTGGCTCTAGGGTCAGCCGACTCGGTGACGGTAGCACAAGAAGAAAAACAGGAAGGGTGAGCGTCCCACGAAGGTGGAGCGCATCGCCTGGGCGGCGGGGGCCGAGTGACGGAGGCCGAGCGCGGCAGCCGCGCCCACTTGGAACCCGAGGGCCCGGCAAGTGGGCTGCTCCCCTCCTTCAAGTAGGAGTAACGGCAGGAAACCGAAAGATTGTTTGTAGAAGACGAAACACATTCATTTTTGTCCAACTGCCAGCCAGCAGCGTGACCGGTCACGGAAGACCGAGTCCTTTGGGATTGTAAAGCACACTGGCCCACGAACACAGCCGCGTCTGGAAACTATTTTGTGAACAGACGAGTCCCCACGTGAACTGTGAGTGTGAACCCGGCTTCCGCCAGGCGGCCCCCCGGTCCGCGCCCTCCACTCTGCACTGGGGGGGACATGAGCCACCCACGCTTTCCTCACTCACCGGGACTGCATGCATCCATGATCACAACCGCGTGCCCAGGGACCCCGACGGCCTGAACGCCAACACCAGCGAGCCGCCCAAAGCCTGGCAGAGCCCTCGCACCTGTGCCGACTGCCACCCTTCCCTGCGCCTTCCCACCTGACCGTGAACGCCACGGTCGTTCACCACCCGGGTCCTGGCTCACGAGGACCAGGGTGCCGTGTTTCATCAACAGGGTCCAAGTGATGTAGACTCTGAGGGGGACACACGGTCTGCGGGATCAGAGAGGAGCCTCACGGAACCTCGCAGGAAGGTTCTGGAAAAGATGAGGAGGCTGGCCTACCAGTGCTAAGCTACGGTAGCCCCCCGCCCACAGTTCTGCTTTCTGCAGAGTCTCGGTCAGCCTTGCTCTGAAATATTAAATGGACAATTCCAGAAATGAACAATGCCTGGGTTTGAAACTGCTTTCTCTTCCGAGTGTCGTGATAAAATCTCGCGCCAGCCTGCTGCGTCCCATCCAGGACATGAACCATCCCCGTGTCCGCATCTCCTCAACCGTCGGTCACTTGGTAGCTTCTTGGTGACCAGGCCCACTGTCACGGTGTCGCAGGGTGTGTGTTCATGTCACCCCTTCTCCTAGCGAGTGGGTGAGCACAGGAAGACGCGGACCCAAGGCCAGCACTGTCTGTGGGTTCAGGTGTCCACTGGGGCCCTGGAACATGTCCCCCGTGGATAAGGGGGCGTCCTCCACATGTAACAAGCCGCGGAAGTTAAAATAGTCTCAAACTGGAAACAAAAGAAAGAGTCTGGAACCTAGATTTAATGTAAGTAATAAAATGTAATAAAGGGGCCCCTTTCTAATGGCACAGACTGTGCGCTATGCCTATGTCAGAACAAACTCCAGACTAATCTTTGAACAGCTAAACACAAACCACGGAAGTGCCAGAATAAATCAAGAGAAGTTTTTTATAATGTTGGATGGGGAAGCTTCTGTAAGTATGCCACAAATTCAGAAGCCATTGAAAAATATAAAGATAAATTCTAATCTGTTAAACTTTAAAAAAAGATTCTGTATGGTGCTGAACACCATCAGTGAAGGATCAGCTATACTAGAAAAGAAACCAGCAGACGACATATGGTCCACGAGACTGGAAAAAGAGATGCACAAAAGGCTCGAAGACACGAAAGGACCTCTGCCCTTTCACCTTTCACATTTACAACACTGTAACGGGATGTTCTTCTCAGACGAACCAAACTCAAAAAGGTGATCACACTCTGTCCCTGGGAAGAGGAAAATACAGCGTGTATGTAAATGTAGCTACTAAAATTCAAAATGCAACGTTCTCTTTGACCCAACACTGCTACTTGTAGAAATTCAAGCTACTGATTTAGTTCCTCATACGTAACATGTGCCCAGGAGAAGTGTTTTAAATATCAAGAGACTGAGAATGACGTAAATATTCATCAACGGGGGGCCTGTTACAGAGAAGGCCCTGCTTTCCTAAATAGTGACTATGCAGCCGCAGGAAAGGAAGGGGCACTGGCTTCCAAGAACCGTGAGGGTCTCGGAAGGGAACGAAAGGCGGTGAGGTCCCAGGCCCAGCAGCTCACAGCCAACCGTGGCGGGTCGTCGCCCGGGGGTGGTCCCCATGTGCCAGGCATCCTCGAACGTCCTGGGCTGCAGTGCTGGGGGCCTGTGGGGGCGGGGCTACTTCGCTGGGGATTTCATGCAGAGGACGCCACTATGTGGCCCTAACCAATTATGTTAATATATCCCTGCAGACGTCTGTCCCCAGGGCTTCTTAAGGGTGCTGTCCTCCGGACGCCATGCTCCTGGTGGCACAGAGCGTGCTGCGCACATTGACTTCGCTTCACGGGTTCTCTTGGTCTCAGCGCCCACTGGCCTTCCCGCGGGCCTGTGACCGAGCCCGGGCACACAAGGCACCCCCCTCCCAGTGGGGTCTGTGCTGGGACGCTTCTTGAGCTCTGGCTGGCACTCTGTTCCCGGCAGGCACGCCCTGCGGCGGGGACCTGCAGAGCTGTCTCGTGTGTCTCAGCAAGAGGCACGTGGACCCTCGCCCCATCGGCTTCGTTGCTGTCTGTTCTGCTCACGAGTCTGGGTCCTCGGTTCCAAGACCCGGAAAATCTAGCAATGTCCCTTCTGGATTCTGCTTTCACCGCAGTGCACAGCGTGTGTGCATATGCATCATGTGTACACGTGTATATAAAGCGCATGTACAATACACACGTGCATGTATGTTCAGTGCATGTGTAGTATGTGTACAGATAGTACGTGTATAGTGCACGTGCACATGCATGCATGTGTGTATGCAGTACATGTGCATCCATGTGTGTGCATGTACACGTGTGCATGCATGTACACATGTTTAGGAAGATGTGAAAAGCACAGCACTAGGGACATATGACTCAGCAACAGGCAGAAATCTAGGCAACAGACGGTCGGTGACAGAACCTCTGGTGAAACATCCAAGGGCTGCAACAGGTGGCAGCTGGCAGATGGAATCTGGGACTGACACTGGTGTTTGGTGACTTCAGACTTAGGAATGGGGGTTTGGGGCTGCAGTACTAATCCATGTTTAGAGACAAGGAAAATATCGTGGTGAGCCAGGTCGGTAATCAGGATAGGGACCTGGCTGGTGGAGCTGGGTGGCTAGGAGGGGACCGTACGAGGAAGACGAGCTAGGACAGGGTTCGCTTGTTACTTTCTGGGTTCTGCGCTACTGTTACAGGTGTGGGTGGCGGGCGCTGGAACGTTTGAGAACTTTATTAGCATGTCTGGTTTTTAAAATTAATTCAGGTGATCACCATGCCACTGCCGGGTGGTCTGAGGTTGTGGCTACGGCGTTGGGAGGGGCGAGCGGCTCCTTTGTACAGCGAATCTGGCAGTAGGGCGGGATCCCGTGCCAGCGCACAGCCTGCTGGCTTGAAAATAACCGATTCGATAGTTCAGCCAGGGCCCTTATCGTGCTCCTTCTGTCACTCTGATGTAGCAGTGTGGAGACACGGTGACGGGTTTGCGCGAGCATCGAGCCGAAATCTGTCTCGTCTCATGAGCTACGCCTGTTCAAAGTTAACGAGCAATTTCCAAGAAAATCCGTAATCCTGGGAGCCTCGTACTTCACGAAACTGCGCACACGCACACATCCCAGCATTTCACTCCCTCCACTTCAGACGCAGCTCCGCTTTCTCCCTAAAACTGACCCATTCTTATAAATATTTCAAGTATCGAAAAGACAGTGCTGGTTTTGTATTGGCCAACCCCTGTGACGAGCAGTCTCGGTCAGCCTTGCTCTGAAATATTAAATGGACAATTCCAGAAATGAACAATGCCTGGGTTTGAAACTGCTTTCTCTTCCGAGTGTCGTGATAAAATCTCGCGCCAGCCTGCTGCGTCCCATCCAGGACATGAACCATCCCCGTGTCCGCATCTCCTCAACCGTCGGTCACTTGGTAGCTTCTTGGTGACCAGGCCCACTGTCACGGTGTCGCAGGGTATGTGTTCATGTCACCCCTTCTCCTAGCGAGTAGGTGAGCACAGGAAGACGCGGACCCAAGGCCAGCACTGTCTGCGGGTTCAGGTGTCCACTGGGGCCCTGGAACATGTCCCCCGTGGATAAGGGGGCGTCCTCCACATGTAACAAGCCGCGGAAGTTAAAATAGTCTCAAACTGGAAACAAAAGAAAGAGTCTGGAACCTAGATTTAATGTAAGTAATAAAATGTAATAAAGGGGCCCCTTTCTAATGGCACAGACTGTGCGCTATGCCTATGTCAGAACAAACTCCAGACTAATCTTTGAACAGCTAAACACAAACCACGGAAGTGCCAGAATAAATCAAGAGAAGTTTTTTATAATGTTGGATGGGGAAGCTTCTGTAAGTATGCCACAAATTCAGAAGCCATTGAAAAATATAAAGATAAATTCTAATCTGTTAAACTTTAAAAAAAGATTCTGTATGGTGCTGAACACCATCAGTGAAGGATCAGCTATACTAGAAAAGAAACCAGCAGACGACATATGGTCCACGAGACTGGAAAAAGAGATGCACAAAAGGCTCGAAGACACGAAAGGACCTCTGCCCTTTCACCTTTCACATTTACAACACTGTAACGGGATGTTCTTCTCAGACGAACCAAACTCAAAAAGGTGATCACACTCTGTCCCTGGGAAGAGGAAAATACAGCGTGTATGTAAATGTAGCTACTAAAATTCAAAATGCAACGTTCTCTTTGACCCAACACTGCTACTTGTAGAAATTCAAGCTACTGATTTAGTTCCTCATACGTAACATGTGCCCAGGAGAAGTGTTTTAAATATCAAGAGACTGAGAATGACGTAAATATTCATCAACGGGGGGCCTGTTACAGAGAAGGCCCTGCTTTCCTAAATAGTGACTATGCAGCCGCAGGAAAGGAAGGGGCACTGGCTTCCAAGAACCGTGAGGGTCTCGGAAGGGAACGAAAGGCGGTGAGGTCCCAGGCCCAGCAGCTCACAGCCAACCGTGGCGGGTCGTCGCCCGGGGGTGGTCCCCATGTGCCAGGCATCCTCGAACGTCCTGGGCTGCAGTGCTGGGGGCCTGTGGGGGCGGGGCTACTTCGCTGGGGATTTCGTGCAGAGGACGCCACTATGTGGCCCTAATCAATTATGTTAATATATCCCTGCAGACGTCTGTCCCCAGGGCTTCTTAAGGGTGCTGTCCTCCGGACGCCATGCTCCTGGTGGCACAGAGTGTGCGGCGCACATTGACTTCGCTTCACGGGTTCTCTTGGTCTCAGCGCCCACTGGCCTTCCCGCGGGCCTGTGACCGAGCCCGGGCACACAAGGCACCCCCCTCCCAGTGGGGTCTGTGCTGGGACGCTTCTTGAGCTCTGGCTGGCATTCTGTTCCCGGCAGGCACGCCCTGCGGCGGGGACCTGCAGAGCTGTCTCGTGTGTCTCAGCAAGAGGCACGTAGACCCTCGCCCCATCGGCTTCGTTGCTGTCTGTTCTGCTCACGAGTCTGGGTCCTCGGTTCCAAGACCCGGAAAATCTAGCAATGTCCCTTCTGGATTCTGCTTTCACCGCAGTGCACAGCGTGTGTGCATATGCATCATATGTACACGTGTATATAAAGCGCATGTACAATACACACGTGCATATATGTTCAGTGCATGTGTAGTATGTGTACAGATAGTACGTGTATAGTGCACGTGCACATGCATGCATGTGTGTATGCAGTACATGTGCATCCATGTGTGTGCATGTACACGTGTGCATGCATGTACACATGTTTAGGAAGATGTGAAAAGCACAGCACTAGGGACATATGACTCAGCAACAGGCAGAAATCTAGGCAACAGACGGTCGGTGACAGAACCTCTGGTGAAACATCCAAGGGCTGCAACAGGTGGCAGCTGGCAGATGGAATCTGGGACTGACACTGGTGTTTGGTGACTTCAGACTTAGGAATGGGGGTT
>NW_011888833.1:4517849-4532825 GCF_000151845.1 Pteropus vampyrus | reverse complement strand
GGTTTTGTATTGGCCAACCCCTGTGACGAGCAGCCCAGTGTCACGGCGGCCTAACGAGTGGATGGATTTTCATCCTCAAACCTCCCGAGCAGATGCCCAGTTTGAATGGCATCTTCAGCTTCCAGCATGACGGCTCAGGCACGCAGGCCGCTTCCGCTTATGGTCCTGCCGTCCCCGGACCTGGAGCACCTGAAGGACCCTCCGTTAGTCCTCCACCAGACCTGCGGCATCTGGCCATCCCCTGAGCAAGTGGAGAGCAGGGGAGGTCACAGGAGAGACCAGCCTGGGAGGCGACGTGCCCAGTGATCGGTCACATTCACTGTCCAGAGCTCACTCGCATGGCTCGCTCAGCTGCCAGGACACCAGATGCGGGCGTGACCATGCGCCCCGGAGGAGAGATACGACTGCTGAGCATGCGGCATAGACTCTACACTGGTAACTCGCTGCTGCTGAATTACAAGTGAAAATATTCGCTGCCACCTTTCTGAAGAGGGGCTCTTTCCATCAGCTTCCCCGTCGCTCACCTACTCAGTGTTCTCTCTGAGACTTGGAAAGAAAGCGGTGCGTTCGTTGCTGTCACACTCATGAGCTTGTGAAGCAAAGGAGAGACACCTCGGAACGTGATGGTGATTCCCAGAATACCATCCACGAGCAGAAAGGGTACTTACTCGGTTTGCAGAGTTGTTTGTGTGGGGACCAGCCCCATGATCAAGACAAAACGCTAATGATGGTAGCATTTCAATGATATTTTCAGAAAAACCATCTGGTGTTTTATCCCCATTCTTTCTCTCTCTCAGCCTCACAAAGCGTCACGCCCCCAACATGGGCCAAAAGGACGGCGGCAGCCCAGGGCACTGACCTCCCACAGAGACGCACTGAACCCCCACTCCGAGACCGTGCTTCCCTGCACAAAAGTCCTCAGCCTCAGGCACTTAATGGAAGACAAAGGTCATCAGATGCCTCTCAAGATGGTTACACAGGGGGAAATATTCTAAAAGGCGATCGAGCACTTTGCCGTAAGAACTAATATAGAAAAGGGTTTTTTTCACCCTGGCGCCCTATGTCTGGGAGGGCAACACCATCTATCCAATACGCACGCTTATTTTGTTCCTAGAATAATAGTAACAAAAATTGAAGCAAAAAGATGATGTAGAAAATACTGGCTTACGCAAATTCTCCCGGAACGCCAGCTATATGCAGGCGACAGTGTCCACAGGCAACCAACGGAAAACTGCACGACACGTGGGAAGTCAGGGTGCGACGGCTCATGATGACGAGCAATGTCGTTTACTTAAACTGATTGAAGTGAAATGCACACAACGGGAAAGCAAGCATTTTCTTTATTATTTATGTATCGTGGTGATATTGGTTAATGAAATCCAGTAAGTTTCAGCTGTACACTTTAAGTGAGGCATGTATGTGTTTACACTGTGTGTTCACCGCCCACAGTTAGGTTTCTTTCTGTCACCACATATTTGACCCCTTTTACCCTATCTAACCCCCCCTTCCCCCCGCCCACCCTCTGGTAACCACTAGTCTATAGCCCATGCCCATGAGTCTCTGTTTGTTTGTCCTGCTCATTTGTTGCTTTTTCGGTTTATATCCCACATATAAGTGATATCATGTGATTTTCAACTTTTTCTGTCTGGCTTATTTCGCTTAGCATGATGATCTCAAGATTCAACAAGTGGTACTGGGAAAACGGGAAACTCACATGAAAAAGAATGAAACTAGACTGTCACCACACACCAAAATTAACTAAACATGGATCAGAGACCTGAATGTAGACCTGAAACAATAAAGTGCATAGAAGAAAACATAGGAACTAACTCATGGGCCTTGGAATTAGAGAGGATTTTATGAATTCGACCTCAAAGGCCACGGAAGTAAAAACAAGAATAAACGAGTGGGACTACATCCAAATGAAAAGCTTCTGCACAGCAAAGGACACCATCAACGAGGCTAAAGAGGCGACCATCCGATGGAAGAAGACATTGCAAACAACGCCTCCGACGAGGGCCTAATAGCCAAAATATACAAAGAGCTCGAACAAACTCAACAGTAAAAAAGCAAACAATCAGTTAAAAAATGGGCAGAGGACCTAAACAGACACTTCTCCAAAGAAGACATGCAAATGGCCAACAGACATATGAAAAGATGCTCAGCTTCACTAGTTATTAAGGAAATGCAGGTCAAAACCACAATGAGATGCCATCTCACACCAGCTAGAACGGCTGTCATCAACAGGACAGTAATGACAAGTGTTGGAGAGGTTGCGGGGAAGAAGGAACTCTCAGGCACTGCTGGTGGGATTGTACATTGGTGCAGCCACTACGGAAAACAGTATGGAAGTTCCTCAAAAAACCAACATGATCACCATATGACCCAGCAATCCCTCTTCTGGATATTTACGCAAAAAAAAACAAACGAACAAACAAAAACTTGAAAACATCTATCCACAAAGATGTGTGCATCCCGATGCTCATAGCAGCATTATTCACAGTGGCCGAGGCATGGAAACAACCGCAGTGCCCTGTGATAGGTGACTGGATAGAGAAGATGTGGCACATGCATGATGGAATATTACTGAGCCATAAGAAGAGAGGAAATATAGTCACTGGTGACACCACGGTTGTATCTTGAGAAACTCGTTTTTCAAAATTTTTGTCCTATGACAAGGCAAAGAACAAGAAGCCAGAAAATTAGGAAGAAAACATGTTATAAAGGTGTTAGGCAATTCAACAAATAATATTTTTTTTCTGGATTTTCTGATATTTATAGTCTTTGTCAGCTTTTTAAAATTTGTAAAGTTCTTATTAAACAAATATTTGTTTTTGTAGTGAATATATGTAGGAAGAGAAAACACAATTTACAACATCAGCACAAAACATAAAATGTCTCAAAGTAAATTTAATGAGAAATGTACTAAAAATAGTAAGGTTTTATTTCTGAAATTTCTATGCTGTTTCATTGATTTAACAATACTTATCATTGTAGATTTATGTTTTTTTTTTTTTCTTTTCTCAACCCTCCTCCGCCCCTGCTCCCTTTCCCCGGAGTGCAGGCATCAGGATCAATGCAATGCTCTTGTCCTTGATAATACTCAAAACAACTGGGCTATCACAGGAAATCTGGCATTTTGAGGTAAATTTTTGAGCTATGGGAAAAGGTCACAAAGCAGACAGCAAAGTGGGCTGCGTGAAGATGATGCAGCTTCTTTAGCTCTCGGGCTGACCCAGTGTCACAGTCTGGTGACCTCGGTCTGATCCAACGTGACTTCTGTGTCTCACAGCCCCTCGCCCCCATCCCCCAGCCCCTCTCCTGGACAACATCTGGGTGTCTGGGGTGGGCATCGTGCAGTCCGTCTGAGGTGTGGCAGGCAGAGCACAGGGTCACACAAGGCAGCCGCACCCCGGTGTCTGCTGTGGGTCCTGTCTGCCCCCCAGGCCACAGCCCCGCGGTGCGTCTGACTGCGTGACCACCGGCTCTGTCGCAGCTCTCTCGTGAGAATCCACAGTCCCGGCCGCCAGCTCCCCAGCCCGAAGCATCAGCAGAGTGCACCCTGGTCTCAAGCTCAGGGTCACAGGCTCCTTCGCCATTTTCTGCAGGTTTTTGCACCTCTGGCACACCACACGCAGGCGCGGGGACCAGGAGACCTCGCGACTTCTGCTGCTCACGTGTCACGCCAGATACGAACGTGAGCCCAGCTGCCCCTGGTGCCAAGCGGCCCCCAGCTCAACCACTTCCCTGACGTCCTTGGATCTTTGCAGTGTCCCCCGGCCCCCCGGGATTCTAGCTGGGGAAGGACAAGCTGGCACACTTTGGCCCTCCTGGGAGCTCACCCCCTTCTCCCCGCCGGTGCTGGGCCAGCGGGACAGGCATGTCCCCTTCCCCTGCTGGAAGGCTGTCCCCAGGCCCACGGCCCCGCCTCCTCCAGATGGAGGCATCCTCTGGGTCACCAGCCACACTCTCTCTGTCGAGCGGGGAGCAGCACTTGTCAGGAAAAACCTGTCAAGTCAGAAGGGAGTCCTGGAGCATCACATCTCTCACGCAGTGTGCTCTGTCGCCAGCTCAGCCTGCCCCCTGTGCGGAGGCCCGGGCTCCCCACTTGTGCACAGGGAGCCCGCCTAGTGGCAGGGGCTGCAGACAACGTCGGGGCGCACGAGGATGGCCTGCGTTTGGGCGTGAGAGCAGGGAGGGTCAGCGGGGTGCAACGAGCAGCCTCAGGCTCGTGGTCCACACTTCCGTCGCCCTCGCATCACGGCCAACCTGGAGCCGCGTCCCCACGCTGGTCACTGCTCCGTGCCTGGCTGTCATGAAGCAGTCCACTGTCATCGCTAACTAACCCGCGCTATCAGGAAATTCACGATCGCTCTCTGCTCTCGTGTTGGAGAGCTGAACAGGGCAGTTAATTACCAACCTATAGGCGCCCGCAGGCTGTGCTGGCGAGGCCGTGCCTTGACAGGGCTGCTGGCACAGCGCCCCAAAAGCAGCAAATGTCTGGCCTGATTCCAGCAGGGCCCATCAGCCACATGACGAGTTTGGGTGCACCCCGCTTTCCACTGACGGGCAGCTCACAAGACTGCGCCACAGGAGCAAGTCAACCCCGGGTCACAGCTTGGGGGAGTGTCAAGACAGGATCCTCGCCCTGGAGCGCCCCCCTTTATGAGGCCTAGAATCTCACAGTTATACTTTCATTCCTTTGGGTCTCAGATTTTGGGGGTGTCATTTGAAAAAGGCTGTAATACGAATCCCTAGAGAAGGCAGCTGCGTCGCTGGGACGCTAGTGTCAGTGACGGGGGCGTTCTTTGGTGATGCTGAAACGTGAGGAGGAGCGTGTGGGGACAGGGGGTTGCAGGACCCTGTAACAACCCCGCTCACACGCTGCTGGGGTCATGTCCTCAAGTTGTTTGCATCCTAAACGCTTGGTCTTTCCGTCCCTTAGCCAATGTGGCAACGAACATACTCGCTCACAGCTGCGTTCAGACTCTGGGTCAGCCAGGAGGCCACAGGAGGTGGACACTAATGTTCCAGCAGGCCAGGAAAACGCCCCTGACTTGTCGCAGGCCGGCGAGCAGATCCCGCACTCGCCCAGGAGGGCGAAGGTCAGTCGCTGCTTCTCCAGCTTTCACGCGGTGCAGATCCGTGAGGATTTCGTGAAAACGCGGACCTAGCTTTGTGGGTCGGAGGTGGGACCTGTACTTCTGTCCCAGGTGTGGCCACCCTGAGTGACAAGATGCTAAATGACAAAACCTCCCCCAGAGAAGCAAACCACTTGGATGACCTAAGGTTTCGGCTTTGCAGCCGAAATTTTACAGATGACGTTCAAGGCAAAGGTGACTCCTGGTTCCTCCAGGACAGACGGAGATGCAAAGCCCCGGGGACGGGGACAGCGCCTGCTCTCTCGCCTCCTTCCGTGTTCTTTCCGGGAAGGTCGGGGGCAACTGTCATCACTAACTAACCCACTTGTCAGGAAAAACCTGTCAAGTCAGAAGGGAGTCCTGGACGGGCTGGGCTACGGGCGGGGAGCAGGGTCAATGGGCAAAAGGAAACATATTCGCCAAGCGATACGGGGCGGTTTAGACGGACGTGTTAGTGTGCCGGGCTTGGGCAGGGTGCAGGGAGGGGACACCGGCTCTGGCACCCCCGGGTGTGTCACCAGTGGAGCCCATCGGAAATCCAGGAAGAGGCGTGGTGCGAGGCCCCAGGTCCCTCGTCCGCGCCTGCTGCTGACTGCTGGGTTCTGTGCAAACGCTTACTTTAAGAAACTTGAAAAAGATGTGAATGAACCATTTCATGCTCTCACACCCCTGCACGGGCCTGCCATTTAATTCTGCCTCAAGAAAGTCAGGTACTTTTGCTGCAGCTTATACCTGAATAAGAACAAGGACTTTTCTTCAGAGAAGGTCTAAAAGTTTTTCTCTTCTACCTCCATGCACAATCACTTTTCGACCAAAAAGGAGGACTGGGGTGCTCTCAGTTCTCCTGTGGTCAAAGCTCCAACTCCTCATTTGTCAATCATGGGACTGGCACCAAGAGGCAGAAACCGCCAACTCTCCCTCGACCCAGTCAACAAGAACCATGTGCAATGGTGACGCATCATCTTGTCCACAGAAAAGCATGGCGCCGTGTGTGCACGCGAGCTGCAGATCGCCATCTGGATCACCACCCAGATCGCCGCCTGGAACACCGCCTGGAACGCTACCCAATCACCGCCTGGAACGCCAGCCTCCGCCATCCGGACCTGCAGGTCCCCATCGAGTGTGTGTAGGAGACAGGATCTCTGGAAATGTGACAAAGAGCTTTGGGAACAGAATTTTAATTCAGGCTTTGACACTTACCACATATGCATGTTTAAAAAGCTGCGTTACATGATGTTACAATTAAAAAGCAAAGATCAAAACATGTTGTCACATAAATATACAACGATGGGCCCTTCCTCGCAGTGTCTGCTTCCAGTTAAGTGCAGATGTCAGATGCTGATAGAAATTACTATCATCGGTGGGTGTTTCGGGCTTTACATTGTATCACAATTTACTTAATTGGGTCAGACATATTTTAATAAATTTGATCTTGATCCAATCAGGCAGACATGCCCTGAAATATTTATGTAGTTGTATTATAAGACCTGAATATTTTCAAGGAAAATGCTTTCAACAGTGACTTTTTGAATTTAGGAATTGAAGATTTGGTTCGCAGAGAACCTGAGAAAATGCGACAGACATTATCTTACAAGGTTCTTACTCCAGGGGAAGGAAATTTCACCCTTCATGTAAAATCTCAAAGAGAATTTGAGGAAAAGACAAAGCAGAGAGACAGAAGGTCCTATTATTAATGCATCCCCCGCTAACACACAGCACGGCCACGTCTGACTGTGAAGGAACAGACAGGAAGGACGCTGCGGCCGAGGGTGGATTTCTGGGAGGGTCCCAGCGTTGCCCGTGGGCGTCCTCGGGTCACTCAGGTCAAAGCAGTCCCCCACGAGGCTCAGCAGCCAATCAGAGCTCAAAAATAAATACGAATAATAGAATTAAGGGAGTCTCTGTGCTGACGACCTTTGTACAGAGGAAGCGCTGAATAGAACGGAGTAACACCAGGGGCCAAGGGCCACAGAGCACGTGACTCTGAGGAACGACGCGCTTGAAGGAAGCACGCGTCACCACACTGTCCGCACTGTGCTGCACACTGTGGCTGCATGGGACCATTTAAATGTCAACTAATTAAAATGCAGCACAATCGGAAACTCAGTTGCAGTAGCCACATTTCAAGTGACAGGTCGCCACACGCGACCAGTGGCCAGCACTTTGGACAGCACGGGGGAGACGACCTCCGCCACCGCTGAACGCTCCCCTCATTGGTCCGGTTCTAAACCGTCACCCAGAAACCTGCTGGCAGGTAAAACACAGGACAGACAGACCCGGTGGACGTGTGGACAGCGAAGGCGCAGCACGGACGCCGCAGCCCGGGAAAGCTCGGCGACGCCGGGGCCAGGACTAGGGGAGAGACATTTCCGCGGGACACGTGGGCTGTCTGGAGCGCCACTCTGAGGGTCGGAGCTCAGGGAAAGAGACTAGATCACTCGCCTCCATCTGCTCGTATTTCGTATTGTGTAAAGAGGAGAAAAAAACCTTATCTATTCAAAGCCGAGGTTAATAGGACACCACTTGACTGTTGTCATTTTTAGCGTTAAATATAGACTTACGGTCAACATGCAGAGTGAATGAAAGCTCTTCTGTGACACTTGGGGACAGAGAAAAGTACACAAATAAAAATTTATGGTACTGCCATTATTTTAAATTTGGTTTTTTATATTTTTCTTTCAGTGAGGAGATAGCAAGTCTCATCGCTTAGAGCTTTACTGTGTGACTTATGATGACAACCCACCTCTGTGGTTCAACGCATCATTAAATTTTATCTTCGGTACATTCCCCGCATGAAACCTAAACCTCTATTAAGCCCTAGCAATAGAAAGCACTAAATTTCTCCAGAGTGGGGATAACCATTGCGTATCTGTACAGATCATCATTTTTCCACATATGAAAATGATTAAACTAAAAATGTAATGACTGAATCTAGAACAGCCCCTTTAAGGCCACGGAAAAAGGGTTTACTCCATGAACGTGACCCGTGCCCTCCCCGAGGTCACCCGTCTGTGCGACCGTGGTGTCCAGGGCCTCAGCGAGGCTCCCTGGGCTGCAAACACGGTTGCACCCCCCGTGCGGCTGCTGAGGCAGACACACCACAGGCCGCCACATCGGACTACGACTGAGCAGCTGCTCAGAGGGAACGCGTTCCCACCCTGAGAAGTGGAGCATTCCGTTCCCCCCGGAGGCAATTTAAAACGGTGGAGCGCTACGGTAACGGACTGCGCGAGACAGTTACTTGAGTTAAGTCGCGCGCAGGCACCACAGAGTCCCCTGGAGGGGCCGACGCAGTGCGCGCGTGCAAGGAACATGGGCGTTCCTGTTCCACGGGAGATGGCAACACAGGAAAAGTCGAGAAACGGTGCTTTCAGTAACACAGGTTCCTACCAAAACCGAGGTTTAATTTAAGCACGTATTCTAATTCCTTTATCGTCAATCAACATTTACGTCATTTCTTGGTCCTTTCGATATGCATTTGTAATTTTTGTATACAGAAATATACCAGGAATCAATGAACAGATATAAGAAAACTACTGTTGGTCCATCGAACATGCCAATAAAAGTTAAAATACAATATTTTGATACACCTGTATTGAGACATCCAAATAGTATAAGAATTTCCTTCATTAGAAGTCCCAGTGAAGCTGCAGAAATGCTGGCACAGACTGTCGCCCTCTCAGCCCGTGTTAGTCACCTCTCGTGGTGTGGCCGATGAGCCCAAAGGACACACGCTCGTCACCTCACATGTCCTGTGCTCCAGAGTCTGGAACACGGGCACCCTCGGCTCAGGGCTTCTCACAAGGCTGCCACCAAGGTGTCTGCCAAGGCCAAGGTCATCCCAGCATTCAGCAGGGTCAGAATCGGCTCCCAAGCATCTCCACAGCTGTAGCCAGAACCTGGCGGCACAGGCTGGTGGCCCGAGGCCTGTGACCTGCATGCCGGAGTCCCTCTCCACCAGAGCAAGCATAGGGGGGGGCGAGGAGGGAGAGAGGCATGGTCTTTTGCGACCTCACCTCAGAACCGACATCTATCGCTTCCTCTGTCAAAAGCAAGTTCACGGGCACGGCGAGCACAGCTGGGGTCGCCGGGAGGGGTCGCCGGGAGCCGTCTGGAGGCACCCCCGCCCTCCGCACCTCCCCGTCCTCGCTCAGACCCTCCTTCAGACTTCTGTGACAGCCTTCCGAGCACAAGCCCACCGTCCCCCTGCCGCATGGTGGCTGTGCAGTGTGGCAGTTAAGGACAAAGCTCCAGCATGTGACTGCTTGAATTCCAACCTGCTCTGTCACTCTGCACGCGGCCAACTCTGGCAAGGGAATGAAACCTCTCTGTGACTCAGTTTCCCCTACTGCTGCCATTTGATGGACTGTGCGCTGTCCCCCACGTGCCCTGCTACTCCCACCGTGCCCACTGTGCAGAGGTCGCTGATAACCGGCCCCACTCCCCCTTCTTGCACATTTCCTGACGAGTCGTTCTGGTCTGGGAACTGTGAACAAACTTAGGCTCTAAGACCTTATGAGACCTGCAATGGAGAAAAAGTTCTATGCGTCTATCAGAGGATGGGTCTCTAAGCTGGCTTGGCTTCAGCTTCTGTCGCTTCAGCAAGCATGCCCAGTGTGCTGAGTGCGTGCCAGAACGTGCTGCGTGCTCAGGATGCAAGGTCATTGCTCAGAGTCTAGCGGGAGAGACAAAGTGACAAGCAGCTTAAACATAATCACAGTAGCGTGTGATCTAGGCAGTGACAGATGCAAAGGTATGGAACTAATGTGGAGGAGGAATACAGGGTCAGGGAAGTCGACACGGCACAATGACCAGGGAGTGAGTTTTGCCGAATGAGTTTGTAATGCATAACAACAACAATAACAACAACAAAAAAGGATGGACTTCCATCCCAATAAAAAAGCAGACGCCGAACTGCAGTGCTGGGAAACTCCACCTGAACGGGGCGAGCTCAGGCGCCTTGCGCTCCTGGGCTAGGTGCTGCGGGTGGCGGGGTGAGCCGTAAGCCTGGACAGCACCTCACCTTGGCCGATCATGCTGGGCGCTGGGCTCTGTCCAGCGTGCTGACGGAGAGAGCAGGACTTCATGAGGACGGTGACAGCATCTCGCTACGTTTAAGACCCCTTGTAGCTAATCAGAGAACGGAGTTACGGGACACCATGGCGAAGCAAAGAATGGGAAACCGTGAAGGAAGCTCTCTGCTCCACATGACGACCACCGAAGCTTGGGTCGCACGATGTGGGCGGGACTCGAAGGAAGCTGAACATGAATAAGATCAAGTGATCTCCACACCTGGGGACGAGTGGGAAGCGGAGGAGCCAATTTATGCAGGAAATGACGGAAGCCAAGGTTTGAAGGAGAAAGAGATGATGAGCTCAGCTCTGTTTGGTCAGAGGTCTCTGTGGGTCATCCGGTGGGGATGGTCCTGTAGCAGCCTGACACAGGCTCTGCGGGAGGACAGGCTGACCGCAGGTGTGAATGCCATCGGCGCACGGAGGCAGGGTGGGAACACGTGGAGGTGGGGAACGTGAGGGCCAAGGACAACGGGCACCGAGTGGCTCCAACAGGCGGGGACAAGGCAGAGGAGGGAGACCGAGGCAAAGGACTTACAAGGGATGGGCACAGATATTGACAATGGTAGTTAATAACAGTAATGTCACAAAACCGGAAGCCAGGAAAGAAAGGAGTAACGAAGAAGTGCTACGAACAGACAAGGCAAGACAAGGGACTGAGTATGTCCCTTGGGCCTGATAACTAGGAAGTCACTGGAGACCATCACAAAGGGCCCTTTCATCTGCTTAGTGGGGTGGAAGCTGGACTGTCACAGGTTCAGAAGGGAGTGGAACGGGACAGAGCAATGATGGCCCATATGGCTGCACTGCCAAAGCTTACTCAAGATAGGATTTTTTTTTCTTCTGTCAATTTGGCAAAGTTTTGCAAAGGTGTAAAAATATGATACTATTATAATAGAAATCACTGAAAATGGAAATATTCTTTCTGGAAGGCAACAGATATCGATAGCCTCTCACAAGCCCCCAGTTTCACACTTAGGAACGTGTCCCAAAGAAAAAAGCAGGATGAAGATAAAACATCTCAGATAATCATTCTTTTTGCAGTGGAATCTGATGCGTCTACAAGGCCCGGCGCACTGAGGGGACAGACAGCGCACACGCTGGCTGAGGCAAAACTCTTCATCTGGAACCCGAGCGGCTGCACGGGACATGGAGCGGGGTCCGTGGGACGGAGACACTGTTCTGCTCCACGGTGGGGCGCAGAGTGGCCAGTGTGGACGCCTGGTGGAGGCTGAGGAGGCGCGCAGGAGGGCACGGTCCTGCTGTCCACTCCCTGCTCGGTCAGGGACCTGGCCAGTTCCGCGCTCTGCAGGTGGAGCCTGCTCCCTGGCACAGTGCCCAACGCTGCCACAGCCGTCCCGTGGTCGCCGGGTGTGACTGCACTTCTGCCTCCCACCCCTCACCCCCACCCTGCGGCCCACCAGCCCGGGACACTAGGGGTGACCCTCCCACGCTGACATGCAGGACCGAGACCTCCGGGCTGCGTCTGCGTCTGCAGCCATCCACCTGTGCCTGCAAACGAGCCCACCCTGCCCCGTCTCCTAGGAGCTCTGCGTCCATGTGCACGTCACTGTGTCCCTGGAAAGACACGTCAAAGTCTAAGCCTTGGAACCTGAGGGCGTGGCTGTGCGTGGAACTCGGGTCTTCGCAGAGGGAGTTAAGCTAGGGTGAGGGCAACCACCACGGCGGCTCTAGATCCGGTGACTGGTGTCCTCAGGAAAAGGCAGACATCTGGTGATGGGGACACACACACAGAGGGACGACGGGCTTGTGGCGACACAGGCAGAAACAGGAGGGACACAGCTGGAAGCCAGAGGGTGACAGGTGTGTCAACAGACATGGCAGACGGTCCTTCCCGGAGCCTTGGGAGGCCGCGCCCTGATTTTGGACTCCCAGGCTTCAGAGCTGCAGGAGGATGAGTGACCGCTGTCGTCAGTGCCCAGTTTGTGGCAGTCTGCACCCAGCCAGCATGTCTGGCCAGCGTCCCATGTGCCCGCCTCCTCCCCGGAGCTATAGGCAGGCTGGCTGTTGTCCCACATCCCTGGAGACAACCTACGCCAATGGGCTGGCCCCGCGCAGCTCGGGCCTCTGCCTGCCCAGCCTCCGACGTTAGGTCTTCTGCCATCTCGTGCCTGGTCCCCAAGGTTTTCGTCGGGGCAGCACGTGCTTTAAGGCACCAGCTTCTGTCCCAGTCAGTACAACAGATAAACCCCGCATCTCTGCGGCTTCACCCCGGACACTCATTTCTCACAGTGTAAACGCGGCTGTCCCAGAGAGCGGGCAGGTGGCGGTCCGCTCTGGGTCACCAATGGCCTAGGCTGACACAGGTCCTGCCAGGTTCCTCGCACAACTCCCAAAGTGACATTGGTCACTGATACGGAGCCACGAGACGAGGGACAGCTGCTCCCAGCTATGGGCCGGGCAGGGACGCACACGCCGGCAGCGAGAGTGAGCAGCATGTCCGTACCGTGACAAGGGCAGGCTGTGACACTCCTGGCCGGGGCCACACTGGGCGTCGCCCGCGATGCAGGTGGTATGGAGCGCTGTGCTATGGCTCGCTGTGCTTACACGGACTAGTCAGGAGTGTGGAAAACATGCCCTAACAGAAACATCTATAAAAGAGAATGGCGCCCACAGGAACACACGCTCCATGTTACTCTCTGTCTGCAGGAAAGCACACGGCGCCACGCGTGAACGCTGGCTGCACGTCAAGCATTAGCAGGGTTTAGGAGGTGAGTAGCATTACTTGTGATTTTTATGTTAGTATTTTATCCTTTACTCATGTCCATATTTTCCTAACTTAAAACATATGTGATTTTTTGAATCTGTGAAGGAACAACCGCTAATTTTTATTACAGAATAAAAAAGCTTAGTGGATGCTCAGTAACCTCTGTTGAATAAATGGACGGCACTGAACGAAAAAGAAAAGAGAAGGGACCTAATCAGAGCCTAATTCAGAAAAAGGGAGGAGCTCCTGGAGGAGGAATACTGGGGCACGCGTGGAGGTCGAGGGGAACATGGCAGGAGAGAAGGGGCTTCACACACGACGCCGGGGAAGGCCGGGGAGCGGGGAGCGCGGTCTGGTCTGGGCCAGGAGTGAGGAGGAGGCTGAGTCGTCCACGTCTCCATGAGCTGCACTGTCTCGGGGAAGCGGGGCGCTTGTCTGAAGGGTGGAGGGGTGGGAGCCGGGCAGAGGCTTCGCCGTCTTTTGGGGGTACAGCACGGTTATTAGTCGTCGCTGGGCATTTTCGATGCTCGTTCTCATATCTTGTGCTCTTCCTTGCGACTGTGAGTCTGACGTTATGTTCCCTAATTTTGGTCTGGATGCAGGCGTCGGGCCAACACCTCGGTTCTGCGGTGAAGGAAATGCGTTCAGGTTTCGCGCTCAGTTGCCTTCTCTCCCCCGGAAGCCATTCTCTGTCATCATCGTCCTGGGCCAGCTCCCAGGGACAGGCCGAAACGCACGCTGTTTCCCCCAGTTCGGTGGCGTGAAGACGCTAGCAGATTATTGGTACATGGGCTGAACAACACAGAGAGTTTGCAGGACGCTCTCCTGGGCCGGGGAGGGGATGGAAGTAATGTCAGCTTGTGTGGCAGCTGTGTCGCTAGATAACCCTCAGTAAGTTTCATTTGTACAGTAAGTGGCGATAAAAGCGATCAGCATGCACATAACTGCCACAGGAAAAACCGTAAAATTTACCTGTAAATATATCGCCGATACTTAAAGAAAACTGAGCAGCGAAGTCTAAGAGACTATAGCAGTCAGTCCGGGTGGAAAACACAAGCCGCGTCCAAGCGGAGACCGTGGCGTCTAAGGCGGGGGCCGGTGAGGCTCAGCCCCTTTGACCAACCCTGATGCAGTTTTTACTGTCAACTTTGTAAACTGTAGCCAATAATAATAATAATGTCTTGTTTATTTTGCTAAAAGTCACGTCCTGTACATTATGTAAAAATAAAACAACAAAATGAGAATCAGGTCAATTCTGAAGACGATTTGGGCTCATTCACACCCACCAAGGTTTCCCTCCTGTCATATTCAGGTAAAGACACGTCAGTGACTTGAATTGTCCAGGTAACGCTTCAATGCTTCGCTTCGTTTGTCTGATGAACACAGACGTTATGGCAAAGAAAAGACAGGCGTAATCCCCTGCTATTCATCTAGGGACGGTTCAGCCTTAACACACAGAAGCAGCGCTTTCTAAACAAGCTCTTAGCAAGCTAAGTGCTCCTTGAACAAAGTCGCTGGCTCGTGATGGCCATGGTTTTGCTGTTCCTCGTTTGGCCCCAGGCACAGCAGTCTCGGCGTGTGTCACCTCTGCCACCTGCTGATGAGCGGAACCGCCCCTCGTGACACCTTGGTGGCCGTGGCCCTGAGTGCTCCGTCCCTTGGAGGCAGCTGGGCCTGAACTGCCAGGACCCAACGGTTCAGACGGGGAAGCCGATGCAGTGATGTGGGACCGTCCTGCCTTCCGAGCCGGCAGCGGCGGGTCCGCTGGCCTCGGGCGAGCGCATGAGGACATGGTGCGGCATCCACGAGGGCTCTGGGCTCCGTCGCTACTCCCAGTGCCACCGCTTGGCTTTTAAAGGAGTAAACTCCTACCTTACTAGGGAGAGAATCCGGAAAGTTCTTTAATTTCCTGGCGAAGCTCAAACTTAGGACAGAGATAAGAGACTCATTTGAACGGCCTGCAAATCACCTGTCCCCAGCTGGCTAGCACGCAGGGCAGGGACCAGTGTGCTTCCCAACAATCTGGGTGGCGTGG
>NW_011888833.1:4495765-4516999 GCF_000151845.1 Pteropus vampyrus | reverse complement strand
CACTAACACCGCGGCCCAGAAAGCCGTGAAGGCAGGCCAGTGACAAATGTCAGGTGTGACTGGAAATGACATTTCAAAATAAACACGACCAAGCATGGCTGAGCATCCTGTGCGGGCACCCATGTGCGCCACCCGCAGCCAGAGACAGACCCCCCACGGCGGCACACAGACACCAAGCCCCATGCAGCTGTCCCCGTAGCGGAGGCCACAGCAGAAGGTGGCCCTGGCTGGAGCCAAGGGCTCGCCCCACAGCCCCACATGTGAAGGGGCCCTGGGCCCCGACCCCGCCCAGGGAACGCTCACAGAGGCGCAGAGGGACAGTGTCGCCCCGAGGCCAGCTCACAGGTCCCAGCTACACATCGCTCATTCCCTGATGAGGAGACAAGCGAACGAGAAGCAGAACCATGAAGGAAGGAATCGTTCTGCAAAGACGATAGACAGAAAGAAATACGAACCAGCTGGGCCTGCTGTCCAGTCAGGCCAATGACGACAAACACCAGAGAAAAAGAAAAAAAGAAGACATTTAAAAGGCATATTCACCAACTATAGAAAAACAAGCAGCCAGCATGGGCAAGTGAGCTCAGCAATGGGACGGGGCCAGGGGACGGGGCAGGCGGGCCGGACACCAGCGCGCTTCCCCACACCTGGACCTGTGGGTCTCAGATGAGGAGGGCTGGGGCCTGGGACCCCCAACCCCATACCGCTCCCATCACTGCCGTGTCTGCGTGGCTGGAAGGACACACAGCTTAGGTGTCAGCCGTTAGAACCTCTCAGTATGTGCGCGTGCGTGCGCACACATGTGTGTGTGCACACGTGTGTGGTGTGATTGCTTACAGACATAGCTCCAGGAGGAGAAAACCTGTCGTCAGTTCATCAATATATCCCAACACTTCCTCACTTTATTCCAGGCGTCCTGGGTGCTTCCTGCTGTTCCGTTTCTTCCCGTTGTCCCTTTGCACACGGGCCCTCTGCCGTTTCCGACGCTCATGCCGCCCGCCCCTCTGTCAGAGCATCAGCTGGGTGCTTCGCGTCAGGCTTGCATGACGGCTGGAGGTGTCGTCATGTCTTGCCATCGCCTTGCGTCTGGTGCGTGACGCTGGACGCGGCACACGGACACTCGGCGAGCCTGGCTGGGGTGGGGACGTGCAGGTGAGCAACCCATCACCCCAGAGGACGACGGAGGAGCCCAGACGTGGGAGGCAGAACACGAAGTTAAATGGAGCAAAAGCAAACTGCTCTCATTGCGTGTAAAGTCCTAATCTTTGAATGAGCATATCTCACTTTTATTTTACCCATTATTTAAATCACTTGGATTGTCTCTCAAACACATTTATTTTCATCACATTTGTCCAATTTGCCTTTATTTTTTTGACTTGACCAAAAAAGCACCTGTCAGCCTGTATCAGCCAGGATCGTCCCCAGAGCATTGTAAGATAACACATGATAATTGATCAACTTAGACTCTGGGGCTGTGGGCGTGGAGGGACAAACAGGTTAAATGCTAATCCGCCATTGGCAGGGAGAATTCCTAGTAATGTCACACAGGAGTCAGAAAGTTCACTCTTCGCAAGCCGTCACCGTCACCGGGGTGAGGGCTGGGCCCAGGCGGGGGCACAGGGGTGGGCCCGCGTCACAGGCAGAAGCGAGGGGCCCGGACTCTCTGCCGCCTGCAAGCTAGCCAGCCAGCCCACCAGGGTCTCTGTGCCACACGGGGACACACGGCTCCTGGGTCACAAAACGTGTCACTACTCACAGCAAGAGCAGCAGCCAGAATGTGAGCGCAGTGGCATCAGTTACCCAAGTCGCATGAGAACATGGGGGGACAGGGCACACCCACCCTTACCACGGCTCGCCCTGAGTCTGGGGGCATCGCTGCTTTTGCAGGTAGCGGGAGTAAGCCTGCTCTCCTCTGGAGGGGGGATAGCATCTGAGCATGTGGGCAGAGGAACCTTGGGAAGCAGCCCAGGTACAGAGCTGTCAGGAACTCGCATCCCTGAGACGTACAGCAAGACATGTGAGCATAGAAAACCGGGGACAGTGTCCCCAGCAGCACCACCAAAGCAGAGATGCTATTCTCAGGATAAATGACCATTGGGGGGACATTTTAAAAATGCTAAAGCCACTCTAGAAATACAGTTACTGGTAAAGATCGTGCTTCGAGTGTGGACTTGAAGTAACTGCCGACTGGAAGAATTAGTGAGAGCTCGCGGCGATTCACCAAACGGAAACGGGAAAGCGGCCACATCCGCCTGCTGAGCCCTGACGGTGCCACTGACGAACAGAAGGACTCAGCCAAGTTCCCGAGCCTCCCTGTGCGCACATCCCTCCTCGTGTTTAGGGAACAGTCGCGGGAACTACCGAGGGAGCTGTCGTGAGTATTACATTTCTTGATTTAGAGAGAAGTGCAGGTGTCGGCCGTTACTGCTACCATCACCATAGTGACTGTGGTTTACTAGCAGCGTCCGATGGACACGCACTCATCAGAGCCAGGGCAGTGGGGGAGGGGGTAACAGGAAGACTGCAGGTCACAGAGAGGTGGTTTTCTAAGGGACTTCGCCAGCTCCCTGTGAAGCTGAAGTCGTTCATATCAGGACCCAGTGTCCATCACACTCGGTATGATGTGTGCATTACACCGAAATTCCCCAACGACACATGAAATGTTTCTGACACATAATGTCTACTCTATTCGATTAAATAAATTTTGCTGCCACAATAAAGAAGTGAAAGCCCCACTCCCGGTCCTGGTGTGGAGTGACATTCTGACTGCACTGGCCTAGCCAATGCCCACACCAGCATCTGAAGCACATCGCTACGTTGTGCAGAACCCAAAGGGCACTGTCCCACCAGCACTGCCTTATCCGGTGGGCTGTCCCTGGTGTCACAGCAATACAGCAATCTGCCGTGCATCGAGGAACTGTCCCTGCTGATTAACACCAACAAGCTCAGACACCTCCTCCTTGAGAGGTGGACTAGACACGCTCCTTCTCATTCCTCCTGCCGAGCACGACCCGAACCCCGGGTGATTCACACGAAACGCCACCTGAACCCTGGGTGATTCACACAAAACAAGTACAAGGAGCCTCTGAAAGGTGGAACAGTCACACTGCCTAGAGACCATAAAGCCAAAGGAACGCACGCCGCGATTCTTGGCTTGCTCTGCTTTGTCTCTCATACGTACCGCATGTGGACACGGGCAGGCTGACGACCCCAAAGCCGGCGCGTGCAGACAAAAATAAGCCCCAGCAAAAGTCCCCTCTCCCCAGCCAACGCGCCAGTAAAGGAGCAGCGAATCAAGACAGTTTTTGGACAATAACCGCTTTACTCCAGCCAGTGGAAGCCCACGGCCCCACCGGTGTCCACGCCGGATGAGACGGGGTGGGGACCGAGGCCGTGACCTCCTCTAGGCTAAAGTGAAGCACCCCGGCCCGCAACTGGGGTGCATCAGGGAAGGCAGAGCACAGGACCTGCGTGCCTGTGAGTGGTGACGAGGCCCCCACTGCCATGTCACGGGGACCCTGTGGGGACCCTGGACCCTCACCTGGCCCAGCAGCGACAAGGCCATGCTCTGCCCCCTGCTGTGGTGACCTCGTGGGAGGCCTAGCAGACAGCCTGTCTCACCACTGCTCAGTGACTCTGGTGTCAGTGGAGGTCAGGCGCAGAGCACCGAGGGCTCCTGTCCCCCTCTCCCAGGGGCCTACTGGGGAGCCAGAGCCCCCATCACTCCCAGCAGTGATAAGGAGCCCTCACCACCTTGGGGATCATTGGAGGCCAAGGGGCTGGGTTCCTGCCCCCACCTGGCAATAACGAGGCAACCCGCTCCCCGTTTTCTTGCCAGAAGATGTCAAAGAAATCCAGCTAAAACAGGCTTAAATGAGATTCACAGTCTTATAAAATAATACCTAAAATGGCCTGGTTTCAATGGAAAAATCACACGCCATACAAAGAACAAGGAGAATCTCAGCGTCAAGAAAAAGACAACGGGAGGGAGCTAACGCAAATCTGACAAAGGTTCTAAACAGCGTCATAAAAACGCTGCGACGAGCTGCTACGAACGTGCTTGAAAGAATGGGGAAAATAGAAATTCTCAGCGATAAAAGATGTAAAGAAGAACCAAATGGAAACTGCAGAACCAAAAAGTACAATAACAAATAAAAACCCAGTGGGTGAGCTCAGTAGCAGAATGAAGAAAATAGAGACGAATCAATGAGCTGGAAGATGAAACAACATAAATTATCCAATTTTAAGAACAGAGAGAAAACAGACAAAAAAAATGAACAGGGACTCCAGGATCTATGGGGCTATAACAAAAGAGCTAGCATTTTTGTCATTGGAACCTTTGAAGAAAAGGGGAAAGAGGGTGGTTCTAAAAGTGTTCGATGAAATAATGGGAGCAGCTCCCCAAATTTACCAAAAGACTTTAAACCTATAGATTCGAGAATCTCAGAGAACACTAAAGGAATAAACCAAAGAAATCCACCTAAGACACAGTATAATCGAATTTCCAAAAACTGAAGACAAATTAAAAAATCTGTTAAAAAGCAAAAGAGAAATAATACATTATTACTTATAGGAAAAAATAATTTGGATGACAGTCGACTCTTCATAAAAAATCGTGAAGGCCAGAAGAAAGCAACACACCTTTCAAGGGCTGGAAGAGAAATATCAGCTGCGAATTCTATGTCCAGCAAAAAATATCCTTCAGGAATGAATGGGAAATCAAGACATTCTCAGGTAAAGGAAAACTAATAAAGTTTGTCATCCACAGACCTACCTTTAAAAAATGCCTAAAGAAAATTCTCTAAACAGAAAAGTTATCATAAAAGGAATCTTAGGACACTGGGAAGAAAGAAAAAACAAGAGTAAAAATATGGGCAAATATATTTTATTTCTCCTCTTGAGTTTCTAATTTAATGTTTGAGGGTTGAAGAAAAAATTATAGCACTTTCTGATGTGGTTCTAAATATATGTAAAGCAAATATTTATGATAATGGAAATACAAATGGGGGGCTGTAAAAAATATAAAGAAAAGTAAAGTTTCTACACTTCACTTGAAATCGTAAAATGTCAACACCAATAGACTGTGATCAGTTAAGTATATATAAAATTCCTACAGCAATTACAGAAAAAGCTATACAAAGAGATACTCAGAAACACTGTAGACACATCAAAATGAAATTCTAAAAAATGTTCAGGTAACCCAAGGAAGCCATGAAGAAGAAAACAGAGAAGCTTAAAATAATGGGAACAAAGAGAAAACAAAAATGAAATGCCAAGTTTAAGCCTTAACGTATCAATAATTACACTAAGTGTAAATAATTCAAATACATCAATTAAATGACAGAGATTGGGAGAGTGAATTTGAAAACATGACTATATTTTGTCTATGAGAAACTCAATTCAAAAATCATGACATGGGTAGAGTGCAAGTAAAAGTTTGGGGAAAATATGTTATACAATGATCCACCAAAATAAACCAGGGGTGACAATTACCAGACGCAGGGAGGGACCTTAAGCAATAAGAAAAGGGTCGATCCACCAAATCACAGCGATCCTCAATTTGTATGCACCAAACGACGGAGCTGCCGAATGAGTGAAGCAAACACTGACAGAAATAGGCAAACTCACAATAAAATTGGAGACTTCAACATCTCTCTCCCAGCAACTTACAGAACGACCAGGGGGAAAATCAGCAAATATCTATAAAAACTCAACTATTCATCAATCTGTAGGATCTGATTAACATTTCTAGAACATTCCACTCAGACACCTTCTTTACAAGCACTCACAGAACATACACCAAGACAGACCAATATCCTGGGCTGTTAATCAAATCTCAACAAATTAAAGAAAAAACTGAAGTTATGCAGAGTGTATTCTACGACCACAGTGTAATCAAAGTAGAAATCAATAACAAACAGATAAGAGCACAACCTCCAAACATCTGAAAATTAAACAACAAACTTTTATTGATCTGTGGGTCACAGAGGAAGTCTCAAGTAAAACTGAAAAATACTCGGAACGGGATGAAAATAAGATCTGTGGGCCACGGCCACGGCGGTGCTGAGAGGAAACATCATGGCACGAAACGTTTATATTACCTAAGAGGAAAAGTTCCAAACAGCTAATCTAATCCCTACATCAAAAACCTAGAAAAAGATGATCAGAATGAACCCTCAAGCGGCAGAGGGGAGAAAACAATAAAGAGCAGAAATTGCTGAAATTGCAAGCAGAAAACCAACTGGGGAGAAGTGTTAGGGGCATGGCTGCTAGAGAGGATATGGATTCAGTCGCCAATGTCACCGTCCAATCGTGATCTCCCACTGCAGCAAGCACGTGACAGAGAGAGGCAGAGAGAAGGCGCTGGGCCAGAGCGGAGTCCTGCACCACGCAGACTCGCGAGGAGCTTCTGTCCACCGCCATGTGAAAAAATGCAACATGGAACTTTTTATTCATTCATCCACTCACCCACCCAGCCAGCCAGCCAGCCAGCCAGCCAGCCAGCCAGCCATTCAGTCCCTCCCGGGCTTTCAAGTGAGCTCAAACCTACCTACACCTCCCCTGGTGGGAGACACCTGTGGGGGCACATGACAGAGTGAAGTCTGAGGCCCCTCCCCAAAGTGGAGGCTACACCGTGAGAGACAGCAGCATTCCCACGGAGGCGTCCCGTAAACTCCGCAGCGGGGAGCACGCGTGGCTGCCAGCCCCGCTCTCCAGCCCTGCGGCCCGGTTCCCTCTAACGAGCATACTCCTTCTGACGACGACAGCAAGGAGAGTAACAGGGACAGTCTTGTCCCATTACCTAAACATTAGTTCCAGTATTCAGCCGCATTATCACATTCTCCAAACTGTCCCCAAGCTAATAAAACTATAGAGAGTGTCACTTACGCAACTCTGTAAGTCTGGGCCGCGTTCACACATCTCAGTCGCAAGTTTTCTGACCTGATGCCAGCCGATGGGATGACTCCGACATACCACTTTTAATGATCCAGTCTTTCAGTGAAAGCCAAACCAACTGGACACATGAGAAGTGCCACAAAGTTGTCATTTCAAACGGAGGAAATGAAATTGACTCTCATTTCTAGATATCAGGCGGTGATGGAAAGTTTTTACGATTTCTATAATGCGCAACTATGTTGCAAGTACATAAAGACTGTCGTTACAATGTGTCCCACGTGGCATGAGAAGAACTGAGGCTTTGCCGTTGCGGGCTCTGGGTGGACCGTCAGCTCTACACGTGTCCGTGGTGTTCCCGGTTATGTAAACTGTCTGAACCCGGGCCACCTGTTAAAGAACATCGACGCCTTGCGCTAAGTGGGTTAATCCAACTCCTCATCACGTTCTCTGCGGGAAGAGTCAGGCCGCTCGCAGGTGGCCGCGTGATAACTGGGGTGGAGCCCAGAGGTGGGCACAGCGTGTCTGGCCCCATATCGGTTTCATGGCCCACGATCGCTGCTGTTTTCCTGACACCCGGTTTCGTTTCTAGGGGCAAACGTGGTACCTCCGTCAAACGACTGGCGCGCGAGGCCGCCCACGGCTGACTTCACCCCATCGCTGTGGGTGTCCACGTGACTGGTGCACGCAGTACCCGCGAGCCAACACCCACGTTCATCGTCAACTGCGAACGGCTTCCGTGGGCCTTGCCCGACGTGACGTCAGCGGTCGGGACACGGGGGTAACTCAGTCTGCCCGGGCTCAGCGCGTGGTGGCCGTCCCAGCGGGAGTCCCGGCCTCGTTGTCGCCTCCCCTTTTCTCTCGCTCCTCTGGCGTCCTCGCCACACGCCCGCTCACCAGCGGCGTCTTCCTCCGCGTCAGACGTGAGGCCCCTGCGAGGCAGGAGCGTCGAGACAGCGTGGGCTCTGGAGTCCCGCGAGACCAGGCGAGACCGGGTGAGATCCCGTGAGACAAGGCGCAACCCGGAGAGGCCTCGCGTGGTGGCCGTCCCAGCGGGAGTCCTGGCCTCGTTGTCACCTCCCCTTTTCTCTCGCTCCTCTGGGGTCCTCGCCACACGACCGCTCACCAGCGGCGTCTTCCTCCGCGTCAGACGTGAGGCCCCTGCGACGCAGGAGCGTCGAGATAGCGCGGGCTCTGGAGTCCCGCGAGACCAGGCGAGACCGGGTGAGATCCCGTGAGACAAGGCGCAACCCGGAGAGGCCTCGCGAGACCAGGCGAGACTGGGTGAGATCCAGTGAGACAAGGCGCAACCTGGAGAGACCTCGCGAGACCAGGCACCCGCAGGTGAGATCGGGCGAGACCCGCAATGCAGTCCTCCAAAAGGGCGCCCCCTGGAGGCGGAGGTGAAGCCGACCTGCGTAGAGTAGAGCGCCCAGCCCCTCCCTGATTGGTCCACGCCCATGCGTACTGGACCCCGAATCCGCAGTGTGCTGGGTCGGAACAGCGCTGTCCAGATGGGTGGGAATGGAGCGCTCTGCCTGGTCGGTGCAGTGCAGGTGAGCGGACAGGTGCTCGGCCGCATTGACCCCGGGCGTGGGCGGGTCTCCAGCCCACGGGTCTGGGGATCCAGGGCTTCTGGGCCACGGTGCTCTCAGGCCACAGGGATCGGGCAGGCGGCGGCCGCTCAGTGAGGCTTGTCCCTGAAGCCGGAGAGCCGCCCAGGTTTCTGCGGACAACGGCTGCTGGACCCTACGATGGTTTGGGGCCCAGGTGACCACGAGGGGGCCTTGGACAGGTATATTCCTTCAGGGGGTCAGCACAGTCTAGTGGGGACAGCGAAACAGGAGCCAGCACTGTCTGCACTCTACCGCAGTGTGCAGTGGGGGAAAACAGATTTGTCCCGGTGGCAGGAGGGGACCAGGAGGCATGGGAAGGCCCGTTATATATACATGTATATGCATTCGCTGTTCCCGGAGCTTATTTTTCAGATGGCAGAATTCTAAACATAGCATGATGAAATGTATAAATGGATCTCATTTTCAATGTGCCCAAACTTTTGTAAGAAGCTATTTTCTCTTTCCGTTTGTGAAATTGTGGATTGGTTTGCAAGGGACCCTGGGGCCTCGGCCCACAGCTGCGGGATTGTTTTCCTGTAGGAATAGCAAACCTTGCGAGTCTGCCCTTCCGCACTGAGCGGGGGTCACGCCAGACGCCTTCAGCAGCGGGGGGACGACGTCCTGTGCTCCTGCCTCCTGGGGACAGAGCGAAGGGCAAACTCAGGTGTGGCTTTGACTCTGTGATGGCAGGAGGGTACCCCGGCAGCCTCTCCTGTGACCCTAGGCACTGAGTCATCTTCCTTTACAGCACTGCAAAGCCCTCACCCATAGGGCAGTGACACGGTCCAGGGCCACATACGTATGAAGAAACAGAGGTCACAGATGTATTAAACCAGGACACCCACACACATAAACATGCTCTTTCATGAGCTCTGGCCTAGAAACAGAAAGCCCCTAAGTCACCACTGGGCTTTCTGACATGTGCCAAGTTTCTTGTATTTGCAGGTAAAAACAATCCAGCCCACCTCGGTTACCACGATTCAGGTCGGGGTTTGTCAAAGCCCTAGGAGGTTAAGGCTAGATAATTTGCCAACAACCTTTTTTTTTTTTTAAAGCTTATTCCAATGCCTAAATTGAAGATCTTGCAACAAGGCCCACTTAGTGCAGTTAGAACGTGCCTTCAAAAAGAAAGCATTTTAAGAGCCTTAGAGGAACGGCCCAGGTGCTGGGACCACCGTACCCCAAGAGGAGCTGCGTGAGGGTCCCCTGGCTAGGGCGTCCTGTGTGTCGGGGTGTGGAGGGAATGGGGGCGGGCGGAACAGAACTTGGGAGCTTCTGAGGGGATTCATCAAGCCAGAATGGCACACCAGGGCCTCACCTGAGGGGCCTCTCCCGAGGGGCCTCTCCCAGCCAGGCCTCCCTCGACCCCTTTGTCCCCGGAGATGAGGGCGAGAAACTGGAAGGTGTAAACCAGCTACTGGGAACCACTTGCAGACTGGGAACTCCTGCAGCTCTGAAGCCCTCTTTAAAACCATTCTCATCTTCATGCAAAACAATGGTCAGGCCGAAGGAGAAAGAAGAAGACAGAGTGGCCTAATCAGCCAGTCACAGTCTGTTCCTTGCTGGGCCTTCTGGCCTGGGGTCAGCAGAGGCCACAGCTGAGTCTCCTTCCAACAGGCTGGGAGGGAGGCAGGACCCCCAGATTTCAGAGAGCCTGTCCAGCTAGTGCCCAACCAACATGTTAATGTGGAAACCACTGGAATTCGGGTTCCTCAGCCTCCTCACTGAAAAGCCCTTGAGACGGGGACTCCAGCGCCCGGGGAAGGGCCACCTGTCACCCGGGCAGGCTGTGTGCAGGGCCGATGGGGGAGCTGTCTGGCGCTGAGGTTCTGTGAACAAGGGGAATGCTACATTTGACCTTGGGGCGCCGGCTCGCCTGCGCCACACACAGCCACTGAGTGAGACCCCAGTGTGGCGTGGCTCTTGCCTTTCACGTGTCTACAGGCAAAGCCCAGGGCAGCCGTCCCGCGGTGTAACTTCTGCCCACTATCGAGGGCCTGGCACACGACCCGTTCTCCTGCCACCCATCGCCTGAGGTGACTCATGACTTTGGAGGCACAAAACCACTGTGAGTTTCACTGACTGTTTTTCGTGGATTTGTTCCAAGAGAGGAAGCTGCTTGGTGACATGTCTCGAGATGCTCGATGCTCGACTCTCACTCTGATTAAAGTCCACACTGACCTAGGCAAGGTCCCTTTTGAGCTAGCCCTCATGTATCTCACTCTGATTAAAGTCCACACTGACCTAGGCAAGGTCCCTTTTGAGCTAGCCCTCATGTATGTTCAGGACCTATGAACCTCCCTAATTTGTAAAATTGGTGACTTGGTGTCGTGACCCCATGCTTACAGTGACTGAACTGTGACTGACGTGTGCTGCTGATTCAGTAGTTGAGTGTCCATCTAATACTCTTTAATCAAGCCGAGGTGTCCCCATGAGCCACTGTAGTTCCCCACTGGGGACATGAGTTCTGAGTCGCTGCCGACTTAACTCAGGGCAGCTGTCTCTCAACACGGCCACCAGGAGTGCCTGCCAATCATCAAGGGGCACGAGGCGTTCAGGGCCACACGCGCTGCCATCTGCTGCAGAACCGGGGGAGAATGGGCTGGAGTCGCAGGGAACTTGGCTTTCGTAGACACCCTGGTGCTGGGCGGGCAGGGGCCTTCGCTGTCCCACGCACTGCTGTGGGGATGGGAGAAGCCTCGGGCACACGGAGTAGTGAGGACCCGAATGGGTCACTTCTGGAGATCCGCCAGACCCCACAGCCCTGGAGCCATCCTCTGCTCCCCCTATGTGTGCCCACCCCGCGTCGTCACGGCCCATGTTGGTCGCCCCTGAAGGCCGCATATCCTGAGGCCTGGCCCCGTGTCACTCATCGTTGTGCCCGGCACCTAACGCGGCCTCTAGCACCAGCGCTGCCGATGTGGGTGGGTCGGGGGGGGGTGGGGAAGCAGGTTCCCCCCATGGCCGCGGGGCTCGGGAGAAGGGCTTCTGCAGCAGAAACCGCACGGATGACCTCGCGACTCCTCCCCGCTGAGAGGTATGCCAGCACCACTGACCTGATCACCGGCCCACCCTCCCCGAAGAGGCCAGAGTGAGAAGGGGGGTTCTGCAGCAAGCGGCTGCAGCAGGGCAGGCAGGTCACAGCTCTGCGTCCCCCAGTTTTTGAAGGTTGCAGTTTGCAGCGAGCTTCTTCACAGGCCTTGGACTTTAAGAGACAAGCCAGCAGCAGCGGGACTGTGAGGTCTGGGCACCGCGGTCAGTGCTGCAGGCCTCAGGCCGTCAGAAAAGGCACGTCGTCCCCTGAAGGCCTGGCTTCCGTCAGCTGATGGGGATGAGTCGGACCGCTTCACTGACACACACCTGCCGGCCACCGAGCCTGAGCTGGGCTCCGCTGTGGGCGCCAGGGGTCAGCAGTGCACGAAACAAAGCCTGCCCTCTGGGCGTTCGGCTTCTGGGGGAAAGACACCGAAAAAGTAGATAGCCGGTATTCTGAGAGGCGACAAACTCTCCAAAGACAAAGGCATGGGCGCCATTAAAACGCAGCAGACTTCCTGGGGTAGGCCAGGGATCAGGTGTCATGGACGTACAATCACAGAAAACCAGAACCAAAAACTGCCTCACAATTATCTGGTTCCACACTGAGTTTTACAGCCATGGACAGTGAGACCGAGGTAGGCAGGGAGGTCGGTCAGTAGGTGAGCAGATGGATGGATGGGTGGATATTTGATGGATGGTTGATAGATGACAGATGACTGAATGGACAGGTGTAGATAACAGAAAGACAAAGTGGGCAGAGGCGTGGCCGGGTGGGCGGGCAGGTACGGATCGTGAGGGCACGAGCCAGCTCCCGCAGGTGGTACTGTGCGTACCGGTTCGTAACCACTGCCCTGTCCGCAGCAGCGCACGGGCGTCCTGTCGCGTCACGTGGCCAGCAGCAGAGCCCTGAGCTGGCTGGCACCTACACACGAAGAGGTCGTTAGTGCTCGTGCCCAGCCTCACGGGGTGGAGTGGCGGCTGTCGGCACGCTGGCGTTAGCCGCGGTGGGGTGCTTACATGATGGCAGCTGGCAGATGCCACAGATCAGGGCCCGTTAGCGCTGCATTTGGGGGAAGCCTGTTGTTCAGCCGTGAGCGGCACCCACTAACCTGAAGGTTCTGTCCGTGCCTGTCCTGCCGGGCTGCGGCCCCGCTGACCCCAGGTGCAGAGCCAGCGTCTCTGGGAACTGTCTCAACTCTAGGTACCATGGTGGCCGCCAGAGAAAGGGCAACGAAGGCCATGCTCTGCTCCCAGAGGCATGCTGACGAGGGCCGTCCCCACGAGTCCAGGCCAGCGCGAGGGCCCGTCCACCTCAGCAGAGGCCCCTCGGCGTCGGAGCGCGTCTGGTTTGAGTGTGCGAATCCCGTCCGCAGCCCGATGTAATTGCCTGCAGCTGTCAGAGCCCCCGCTGCCTCCAGCTATTGAAACCAGCCTCGTGGTTAACCTCTCTGTTTGTTTAAACTCCAAACCCACAGACTGTTCTCCCTTCTTTTGTTTTATCTCCGTTTCAGAGATGAGGAAGGTGGGATGGAGAAGGTGGCAGCGGGCTGTGGGCTGGGGGCCGGAACGTTCGTCCTTGGGGCAGGCGCTGGCCACAGAGGCACAGGTCTCCAGACCCACACTGGGGCACAGTTCAGGAGCCGTCCCAGGGACAACCAGCCTCGAGGCTACAGGGCGTGGTCAACTGGCACAGGGATGCTGGGTGACCTCTTTCAACCTTGGGTTCCGAAGCAGGGGATGGAACCCAGCCCTTCCCCTTACGTTCGCCATGACATTCGGATTCTCAGCGGGAAAGACAGCTTTCTAACTGAAGACCCGGCTCTCCAGAAGGGTCGGCGTTCTCTGGGTGCGCCCAGCGGGACACTCAGAGGCCCCTTCCACTTTCCACGTGGAGTCGCCCAGGCGCAAAGCGGCGGGCGGGGGCCGGGATCGCTGTGTGGCATCCTGGCCCGGCACATGCTCGCTCCAGAATCCACTATCTTCGTCTGTGTGGTGGGACTGACGACCCGGCCCCACAGAGTTCCTGGGGTGCTTGCTTCGGTGGGGTGCTTGCTGGCGAGCTTCTTGGGGCGCAACAGGCCTCTGGTGCCTAGGGCTCTGCCTTCTGCCAGCTGCACTGAATTTCGTAGCGAAGGATAAATCTTTCAGAAAACGCCTGCTTTTACGGATGGACTTTCAGATCCATAAATAAGTTTAGGATATCTTAAGAGGTACTTTTAAAGGGATCTCACTCCTGAAGAATGCAGGAGTCCAGAGTTCACGCTTGAAAAACTACACAGCCTTACTTTCTCCGTCAGGCTGACGTTTTAAGCTTGATGGTATAAAGAAGCTTTTCTTTAGACTAATTGGTTCGGAGATATCAATGGCTTGTAGACACTTAAAAGGAATACCTTTCTGTTAAAAGAGAAACTTGTTTTCTGTAAACTTGGATCGTGAATGGTAGAAACTCTGGCAGTGAAATGTGAAATTCAAATTTGGGGGCAACCCGCAGTGGACTGGAGCCTCAGTGCACCCCGCTCTCTGTGCTGGTGCCAGGTCTGCTGTCCCCTCCCTGCCCTCCACGTCCAGCCCCCGCCATCACATGCACACGCACATGCACACGTACGCACATGCCCGTGGGTGTACACACACGCTCACACGCATGCACATGCCTCAGGGTGTGCACACACACACGGGCACTCATGCACATGCACGCACATGCCTGTGGATGTGCACACATGCTCACACGGGGCACAGACACACACATGCATGCACGTGCCTTAGGGTGTGCACACATGCTTACACGGGCAGTCATGCACGTGTACACGTACACACATGCTTGTGGGTGTGCACAAATGCTGACATGGGTGCACACACACACATACGCACATGCCTGTGCACGTGCACACATGCTGACATGGGCACGCATGCACACACGTACACACATGCCTGTGGGTGTGCGCGCACACGGGCACACACATGCACACACATGCATATGCCTGTGGGTGTGCACACGCTCACACGGGCACGCACACACTCACATGGGCATGCACGTACACTCAGGCGGCCAGTGCTGCCAGGCGTCAGGAGGCATCTCTTGACGACTGCACTTGCTTATTCAACGTAGTGTGACAGGTGGCAGTATGCAAGTTCAATTTACTATATTATGTGGGTTTTCTTAAGAGAAGTCCGTCCTCTCCTTACACACCTGGTCTGCACAGCAGGCTGAGCCCGGTGCCAGGTCCTGCTGATGGAGGTCACCCCCACACCCCCGCCCAGTGCCGGGCCTCGTCCTCCCAGCACGGATCCTCTCTGCTGTCCCGGACCAGGAGCAAGAGCATCTGTCCTAGAGACACCCAGAGGCTTAGGCTGTTTGGGGCCACGCTGTCCCTCCCGGCAGCCCTCCCAGCCCGCAGCGTGCTCATCTCCACGTGGCTGGCAGCGCCCCGTGCGCCCCTGGTGTCAGTGCCAAGGCCTTCGCATAACCGGCCCTGTGTCGGCGTCACCGCAGTGACGTCCTCGCTGCAGAGCTACTGCGGAAGCTGTGGTCTCCTGCGCCCTGCGGTGGCCCCGTGCCAGCCCCCACCAAGCGCTTCATGGGGAAGCCGGGCTGCAGAAAGCCGTCCCCAGCTCCCAGCGCTCAAAGCGGCCGTTGTTGGGGTTCTGCCTCTCCCACGTTTGGGGAAGGCGAGCCGCCCCCGCTGCCTGCCCCGCGCACCCAGGGAAGACGGGGCGTCACCCAGGGGACGCCAGGCCCCTTCGCCAAGGCTCTCAGCCACAATGCCACCCATTCTTTACACTTTAATTAACTTCTGTTTAACTGATTTATTAGGAAAAAAAAAAGATGAATTAACCTCATGCTCAGAGCTGAGTTATTGGAATTCGAAACCGCTCATACCTTTCCTGAGAGCTTCAAAGCCCAGGCGTGGCTGTTCACGTGCAGGAAATCAAATTAGCACCCTGTTCCAGTGGCTCGAGGCTCAGGGCCAGTCCCTGGGGGACAGCGACCGTCAGTGCCCTGCACACCCCCTGCCCGCAGCAGCTCTCCACCGGCAGCGGGTTTGCTGGCTCTGACCGGTGGGGACGTGCACTGGGGTCCAGGCAGGAAAACCCCACCGGGTCCACGTAGGAGGCCTCCAGGGAGAGGATGGGGAAAGGACAAGCAGTGAGAACGAGACAATGTGCTGGGAAGGAGCAGACGCTGGAAGTCGAGAAACGGTTTTGCATCGTGCTGAAAATGAATCACACAGCTCAACAGAAACCAATGCCGGTCCATGCAGAGGTGGCACGCCGCAGCCTGTGGGACGCGTGCTGGGAACCCAAGGAGGCTGACCACACCCAGACCACCCAGGGGACAAGTAATTACACTCTGGTGTCAGACGTCCCCTTTCTACGGGGACCAGACACAGAAAAGAGAAGCAGAGTTATTCTAACGGTTAAGTGGCCGGGAGGGAATGCAGGTGCCGAGGACCCGAAGACGCCCTCATGGGAATCGCGGACACCGATTAATAGCCTCGCCCAAAAGCTGCGTGAACACGTGTCTAATGAAAACATGGTCCTGTGAGCCACAGGATGCCTCGTGAGGATTCCGAAATTATGTGATAAAAAGGACCAAGTGCTCAAAAGCCTTTAGCTTTTTATGACCAGAAAATAAGTGCATCGAATGTGCTGCAAACGGTGTGCTTGCTGCAGTCAGAGCCGACCCACGACCTACAAACCCCGCAGCTCCCCCAGGCCTGCAGGGGGCCGGCCATGCAAGGGAAGACAGCAGGGCAGACACCAAACTTCCCAAGCAGCGGAGCAAACGCCTGCGCCCTCGAGCCCTCAGTTCGAGAAGGCCCAGGTCCTCTGGAAGCAGGCTCTCCCTGTGATGCTCAGGGCCTTAAGCTTCCGGAAGGAGCGGGCAGCTCTCGCCCTGGTCAGGCAGAGCTGTCCCAGTATCTGATGCAGGCCTCAGGACAGTGGGGCTGCGAGGAGCCGGCCGGAGCCCCGGGTAGCGGGCTGCAGAGAGCCTCTTTGGGGCGACGACGACAGGAACGCGAGGCCTGAATGCGGACAGTACGTCCGGTCCTCCGTCCCCCCCACCACCCCCCCAGCTACGCGACCTGGAGGGAGCGCTTACCAGCCTCTGCCTTCGTCTGCTGAACAGGCATAGAAACGGCCCGGCTGCCCTCGGGCCGTCCTGACGAGCAGATGGAATCGCCGCGCACAGCCCAGGGCTTCGTGCCCGTGTGGAATGTGGGTTTGCGAAGACGAACTGAATTGTTCTGCCATCGACAGTGGTGCTTTTAAAGCTTAACTATACAAGGATGAAAAGAAACATAGTTTTTGAATCAGGAAATATTTTGTCAGGCCCCAAACTCAGGGCCCAATCTTACAGTTATTTGAAGGACTAAATTTCTCAATATAGGTGTTTAAATAAGGGTCCTGTGCAGGCGGCAGACGGGAGTGACGGAAGGCGACAGCCGCGTGCTCGCTGTGGCCACTCGCGCATGGCAGGTGTGGATGTGCTCTTGCTTTCTCAGATGACCGCGTAAGGGGAAAGTTTAGAAGTTACAATGGCGTGTCGCAAATCACCGTTTAGTTGTGAATAAAATAGTTTTAACTCATTTTTAAACAACAAGTGCATGTCCTTAAATGAAGCGTTAGCCTAGATGGAGAGAAGGTAGGAAAACAGACAACTATGCTGAGACTTCAGCGAGCAGGTTGAGGCCGCCCAGAGAGGACCGTAACCGCGAGCTTCACAGACAAGGGTCAGAGCAGGGCGTCTCTGAACAGCGTGGAGGTGGCCAGAACGCGGACAGCAGGGTCTCCTCCACACGGTGCGTGGGGACAGAGGTCTGGCGAGCTCGGGGAAGCTGCCCTGAGCCAATGTTAGTGGAGCTTTTGTGTTCAGCCTTTGTTCTCTCTCCAGCTGTCAGGCTTCAGACGGAAGGGGAGGGGCCACCGGATGCGTTCCCACGCAATGCCACGACTCGGATTTTCCCACGTGGTTCCACAGAGAGCACTGGAGAGCCAAACCAGCAGATGTGACATGCCCGGAGAGGTTAGGGCGCAGTTCCTGGCATGCCCATGGCTCTCCTGGACCCTAGAGGGCCCCGGTCCCCGGGGAACACTCTTGAGGCAGGAGAAAGACAGCGGAGAGGAGCGTTGGCTAAGGGACAAGTGGGGTGGCTGTGGGGCCGTGGGCACAGCCTGGCTGAGCACATAAGCCAACCAGAGTGCGGCCGAGCGCTCCAGAAAGAAAGCCGGGGGCTGGTGAGAGCGGGTGGGACACAGGACCAGGACCAGGCAGGGCCGAGGGGGCGCGGCCAGGTAGCCCCTAGCCAGACTGGAAGTGACGGCATCCAGCACGCTGCCACCGAGGCCATTCGGCAGCTGCCGGGGAGAGCTGCGCGCTGTGTCAGCGTCTGCGCCCCATGGGGCATCACACCCCATGGGGAACCGATCAAGCAGGAAGGATGAGGGGGTGGATAATCCTCCTCCTGCATCTCAGAACAGCAGGGACCTGGGGAGGAAATGGCAGCTCGTGCCACACACCGCGCTGGGGGGAGAGGTGGTGCCATGGAGTAACTCAGAAGGTTGCAGGTGACAAACGATGGGCACCGGAAGGGCCATTTCCAAGGCACACGTGACAAAGCTTTGGAATTTGAGGGCGCTTCAAGAAATGAGAGGTATTCCGCAAAGTGCTACAGGGCTTGAAACGTGGTCACACCCCGGGGAGACAGCAGCAGTCACGTCCTGGGGGAGACACGTGGCCGTCATGTCCCAGGAGAGGACACACGGTGGTCATATGGGGGAGACACGCGGTGGTTATGTCTGAGGGGGACACGCAGTGGCCACACCCTTGGGGGAGAAACACAAGGGCCACGTCCCAGAGGGAGAAGAGCAACCTGAGCAGACATAGGGCCACCCAAGAAGCAGCTCCTTCTCCAAACCCTGGTCAGGGTTTTCAGAGACCGTTCGCTAATGCTAAACGCGTGGACATTAACATCCACCCCTGATCACACCCGTCGGCCATTTGTTTCCTTGGCTGGTCCTTCAGTTAGCTCCTCTGCGTGTGTAATACAGTTTCTGCTAAAGCACCTGTCCAGATACTGCTGCAGGTGGATATTCGGACTATTCCAATCAAGATCTGGCAGACACAACATTGACAACATCTAAGTCTGTAAGGCTAATCACGTATCACAAAATCCAACCAACTCTTTGGACATCTTTATACGGATAGATGGATGATGGATGGATGGACGGATGGATGGATGGATGGATGGACAGATGGATGATGGATGGATGGATGGATAATGGATTGATGGATAGATGATGGATGGATGGAGGCAGGGAGGGAGGGAGAAAAGGGCAGGTGGATGAGTAAAAACAGGTAGAAATAGATGAGAGAAAACAGACCAGAAGCTTTTCTGCCTTCATCGCAAGCCTTGGTTCAGTCTCCATGTTTTACGTAGCCCACCCCCATCCTCATGGCAGCTCGATTCTGTTTCTTCCCTGTGACATTCCAACTGCGAGCTCCCACATGGCAGGTCTGCAAGAATTCTCTCGAAAAGGAACTACTACAAAACCACAGGTAGACAAGAGTTTTTTAAAATGTGGGGCTTGAAAGGATGATAAACCTAATGCTAATTAAGCCACCGAGAGACCATTTGGCACTAGATTTTTATCGGGGGGGCAGAGGCAAGCACTCTGAAGTGGAATTTCAGTGTGAGCGATCTGCTAGAAGCCAGGTTCAGAGAAATGGGAACTATCGGTCGGTAAGAATAAGAGAGAGAAATGATCCTGAACACGCGACCACGACATGGCCGTAAGGGCTTGCTTACCTCCGTATTCCCTGAGACGGCGCCCTAAAAACCAAGGGAGCGAGGGCTTCGGCGTGACCCGCACAGCGGCAGACGCGCCGAGTGTTCCCAGGCCGAGCCGACTGGTTCCCGCGATGGCTCCGACAGCAGCCTGCACCTGGAGGGGGCCGGGGCGGCCTTCGCGGAGCCCGCTGAGCTGTCACAGGGCGTTTCTCGGACCTTTCATTTTTACATCCCTGTTTCAGTTTTGTCAAAATCACGTTGGCTTTCACGTGACGGTTCATCGTAACGACATTTTCAAGCGAAGCCGGGCTGTGAGCACTGCACTGGCGGAGGGTGTGGGTTCGGATGAGCGTCGCTGACCGGAGCTTCCTCGTCTTGGCCGGAGGTATAGAATACCCACACGCTCATTCGCCACCGGACCCCGCTTCTCTGCCCCAGCGTCACTGCACTTTGCCTCACTGACATCAGGCCAGGTGTCCCCGCGTGTGGCAAGTGCTCAGTGTACATTATTCTCTGACTTCTGTGCACCTCAGGGCGCAGGCAGTGTGTAGAAATCCACGAAGGACGTCGCCGAAGTAAGTTCAGTGCTGGGGCAGGAGGCCAGCGGGCACTCGGGGACCCGTGGAGGAGGGGACCCAGGCAGGCCCGGGCTGCAGAGGTGAGGAGCCAGCCATGCCAGGACTGGCCGTGTCCAGAGAGCATCTGTGTCCAGAATTCTTCCCTAGGCTTGTCGTGAGCACTGCCGTGTCCACATTCACGTGACGTGACAGGACTGGAGTCCCCAGGTCTGGAGACGGCACAAGCCCCAGTCAGCCCAGCCCTCGACCACTCCTGAGAATGCTGGAGGCTGCTAACTCGGCGGTGAATGTGTGTGTGTGTGTTTCATCGTTTCTTTGCTTGTTTTTTTATTTTCATCAAAGGCCCCTATCAGAAATCTAACCAAGATAATTTAATCAACTGCCAAATTAATTAAAGGTAGCACATGCATTTGAAAAATAAATTGGACATCCATGGGTTACACTGGCCAGTGATTAGCAACCTTGAAAGCTGCTCGGCTGTTTTAAAGGGGACGTTGTTTTCGATGGCCCAGGCCAGCCCTGCGACCTGCACAGGTGTGCGTGTATGCTGAGCTCAGGCGATGTCGCGGAGCCTGCCGACAGCTGTGCTGGGGGGCGTGTGTGTGATGTGGGAGGCCGGCGTCCAGCTCGGGGAGTTACGTGCATTGGTGCCCAAGCCTTCGGCTGCATCCCCGCGGTGAGGCCGCTGGGCGACGATGGCTTGGTGTCGGACCGAACACACACAGCTGGCATGTCCTCTGCTCACCTCCAGCAAGGCCCAGTACAGCCTCCTGTTCCCCAGGGAACGTCACACGTGCAGACCAGGCCTCTGCCCCAGACCTGCTTGTCAGTCGGCCCGCGGGTGACACCTGCACGTTAACGTCGGGAACGCACAGCTCCTCAGCAGAGGGTAGGGCTCGGGACCCGGGCTCCCCTGGTGCCTGGGAACCACGGGGGGCCCAGTGCCTCCAGCCTAAGTCGGCTGGGTGGACGTGACACAGCACCTGGACCTGGCCTATACCACAAACACTGCCCTCTCACAGCCCTGGAGGCCGAGGCCTGATGCAAGGTACAAGCAGGTGTGGGCTCTGCCGTGTGCCACCTCCTTGCTGTGTCCTCATAGGCGTTAACCCATAACGCGGACCCCTCTCATGACCCAGTGTGACCCCAGTGGCCGCTGAGCACGCGGGTCAGGACTTCTTGTCGGTTCAGGGGACACAGATACCCAGTCAGCCTGCAGCACCTGCACTGGGGTTCACAGGACAAATGCCCTGTGGCTCCACCAGCCTCCTAGGATTCGGTGACCTCAGCTGCAGTGGGAGCGTGACAACACAGGTGGCTCGG
>NW_011888833.1:4493874-4495715 GCF_000151845.1 Pteropus vampyrus | reverse complement strand
ACCACAAACACTGCCCTCTCACAGCCCTGGAGGCCGAGGCCTGATGCAAGGTACAAGCAGGTGTGGGCTCTGCCGTGTGCCACCTCCTTGCTGTGTCCTCATAGGTGTTAACCCATAACGCGGACCCCTCTCATGACCCAGTGTGACCCCAGTGGCCGCTGAGCACGCGGGTCAGGACTTCTTGTCGGTTCAGGGGACACAGATACCCAGTCAGCCTGCAGCACCTGCACTGGGGTTCACAGGACAAATGCCCTGTGGCTCCACCAGCCTCCTAGGATTCGGTGACCTCAGCTGCAGTGGGAGCGTGACAACACAGGTGGCTCGGCGAGGGTCTGCAGAGGCCGAGAAGGAGGGCTCGTCCCTCCCGTGAATCTCCTGCAACCCCTCCAGGCGCACGGTCCAGGACGAAGGAAGCGTGGGGGCCGCTGGGTCGGGCCTGCTCAGGGGAGACGCCGCTCAGGGTTCCAGTGGGACCGGTGGGGTGTGACCACCTGTGCCTCATTCACCAGGCCGCTGCTTCTCCATCCAAGGTCACCCTCCGGGGCAGGCCGCCTGTCCGGGGCCGCTGCCTCTTGGCTGTGCCCCAGCCCCTCATCGTCTCCCGACTCGGCAGACCGGCTTGTTCCATGAGTCAGGAAAGCCCAGTGCGCGCTCCCGGACGAGCGTGAATGCTTTCGGTCCTTCACACCCCCGCACCCCACCACCCGCCGCCCGTGGCCCGCGGTCCCCCCTCCGCCGCCCGCCACCAAGAGGACGCAGGCACGCACCTGGGACGCGCCAGCCCTCAGGCCTTGCCCCTGGACGTCGCCCCAGATGCTCCCGCCGGTCAGTATTTCCCAGTCGGACCATGTCGCGCACTCGGCAGTGGGGCTCCAGGCAGCGAGGCGCCCGCAGACACATAGGACGTCTCTGCAACAGCAAACCGCCGTCTTCTCAAAATGTTAAGCAAATCTAAATTTTCGGCACTTGCTCTTCAGGGTAGTTTCAACGGCTGATTCTTCCTGTTAAAACTGATAATTCATAAACAAGAACACGATTATTATTCAGTAACTCCCACGGCTGTCATGACCGCAGGCGGCAAAACTATTCTGGCTAAGTTTGCAAGACTATTTAATGACTCATATAAAACAAAGTGGTTCCCGGGGTCTTGTGATACAGCTGTGGCAGGGAACAGGGTGACACGAGAAATACCTGGGTCCCGGAATAAAGGCGGTGCCGCCAGCACTCGGCTTGCTGATGGGCACTGTGCTCCTCGCCTTCCCCGAGAATTTAAAATCCTTTGGGTTTTCTGTTCCGATAAGGCCCGACTTCAACTCCGGGTGGAAGTTTTTCACCGTTGAAAATGGAGCTTTAGTCTCAGACACCTCGCTCTAATTTTTCACACGAAACTTCTCCCTTTGGATGCACGTGATGACAGCCGTTTCAACGCTGAGCTCCAGTGATGGCCCACCATCCGGTGAGTCGGGAGGGGCGACGCCACAGGGTCCCCGGCGCACGGCTTCCTGTACCCTTTTATGCCGAGTGGCCGCATGTCCCTCGGCCCACTTAGCAGTCCCTTTGCTAGTGCTCCTTTTAACGAACTGCTTGTGATAGCCACAGCGGCCTCGTGGGACGCCGCCAGCGCCACGCAGCCGACTAAGGCGAGGCGCCATCTGCTCCACGTGGGGACCCTGCCGTAAGCCACACGCGGCGGGAAGGGGGACACGCAGCCCCGTGCGCAGCTCTCGGTCTGTTTCAGGTTAAATACCCCCTGTGTGCAGAAGGTAACACCCAAGAAAGTGAAGCCACGGTCCCGCGGCGGGGCCACCTATCAGCGGGAGTCTGACCTGCCCCGCCTCCCA
>NW_011888833.1:4491800-4493824 GCF_000151845.1 Pteropus vampyrus | reverse complement strand
GGTTTTCTGTTCCGATAAGGCCCGACTTCAACTCCGGGTGGAAGTTTTTCACCGTTGAAAATGGAGCTTTAGTCTCAGACACCTCGCTCTAATTTTTCACACGAAACTTCTCCCTTTGGATGCACGTGATGACAGCCGTTTCAACACTGAGCTCCAGTGATGGCCCACCATCCGGTGAGTCGGGAGGGGCGACGCCACAGGGTCCCCGGCGCACGGCTTCCTGTACCCTTTTATGCCGAGTGGCCGCATGTCCCTCGGCCCACTTAGCAGTCCCTTTGCTAGTGCTCCTTTTAACGAACTGCTTGTGATAGCCACAGCGGCCTCGTGGGACGCCGCCAGCGCCACGCAGCCGACTAAGGCGAGGCGCCATCTGCTCCACGAGGGGACCCTGCCGTAAGCCACACGCGGCGGGAAGGGGGACACGCAGCCCCGTGCGCAGCTCTCGGTCTGTTTCAGGTTAAATACCCCCTGTGTGCAGAAGGTAACACCCAAGAAAGTGAAGCCACGGTCCCGCAGCGGGGCCACCTATCAGCGGGAGTCTGACCTGCCCCGCCTCCCAGGGGCACGGGCCCGCGGGCGGAGGGGCGGCAGGTAACACCACTGCCACCGCGGCCGCACGACGGCCCCTGGACATCCTGCCACTGTCATCCGGCCCAGTTTACGGGCAGAGCGCGTCTCCTGGGGCGCGGGGAGGGGCGGGGTGGCGGGCCTTCATTAGAACCTGGCCGGAGGGCAGCGCAGGTCTGCGGGGACAGCTGTCTAATTGGATTTGCTGCGCCCGCTGTCTCGGCGTCCACAAAGGGAACAGGCTGCCGCCTCTCTAATTAGACTATTAAGCAGAAGAGCCGAACGGCACAGCGTAAAGAATTTGCCCTCCTCTTTGTAAGTGCAAAATAGGGCTCAGAGCAGATTCGGGATTTTTCCAGCCCATTTCCCCCATCATTGTATCTGATGGTAATGAGATGAAGTTTATTTCTTTTTAAAAGCTCCCGGAGGAGCACAGGCCAGGTTGAAGTTCAAACTACATGTCAAACGCACACATGCAACAGAGTAGCAAACGCCCGTTTCCTTTGGCCTCTGCTTGCCCCTAATTGGTGCCTTGTGGGCAGTCTCCAGGCGGGACCAGGAGTGGCAGGGGATCGGAAATTGAATTACCCTGTCACCCCTCAAGGTGGTCTCCAGACCTGGGCCGAGAAAAATCAGCAGAACATGGTGGAAACAAATCACTTGCTGGGGTTCTGTGTCCGCAGCCTCCTAAGGACACCCGGGGACAAAAGACAGGCCAGTGAGGGAGCCTGGGGCTCGGTGACGCCGTCCCCAAGCCTGCTGGTCCTGCGGCGTGACAACCGTGTGTACTCGCTCCAGAGGTGACATTCCATCCGAGGCTGTGCTGTCCTCCAGGAAACGCCCACTGTCATCGAACTCTGCCTGGGGCACCCAGGGAAGTCCCCAGATGCTCAGCTGACCTGGGCTGACAACGCAGAGGACGCGCCCAGGTATTCTATGGTCCACCTAGAGACACGTTCCCCCCCACCCCACGTGGGGAGCTGTCGGGGATGGGAGACCCCCACTCCCTCCCCCACTCCCACGCACCTCCTCATCCCGAGAACAGCTTTGCTGGGTCCCAGGGTCGCACGGTCCCTTGGGCGCCGTCTCTGCGGCAGGAAAGCAAGGCATGGCTCTCGTATGGCCCCCGTGCGCTGGAGCCCGGGTCGCCGTCACGTTCCGTGTGACGTCCTCCTCCGATCTCAGGAGCCTGCCTGATCGACCAAAGCGGCCGTGTCCCTGGCAGCCACTGAGCAGGGCAGGCGGGCGAGGACAGGGACGGGGACACCGCCAGCCCGCGTGGCGACGCCCGCCCCACCCTGCAGTCGTGGCGCATGCGCTCCAGGGTCCCGCGAGTTCCAGCCCTCTCCGCGCGCTCCTGTGCCGCCTGCCTGCGGCCGCTGGGGTCCCCTGGCTGCAGTCACAGCTCGGTCCCCTCGGGGGGCGGGGCCTGCAGGGCTGAGCAGCCTCGGTTTCCC
>NW_011888833.1:4487549-4490515 GCF_000151845.1 Pteropus vampyrus | reverse complement strand
CTGCAGTGATCAAGACCGTGGGCCTGGTGAGCAGATAAACGGACTCACAGACCAGAAATGCCCAGGCACAGCCCCGCACAGACAGTCTGCTGACCTTGACAGGAGCAAAGACGGTCCTTTCAGCTCACGCGCTGAAGCGACTGGACACCCGCACTCACGCGAATGGTCTGGACGCACACCTCACGCCTGTCACAGATGACAACTCAGCATGGCCCAGGCCTGAGTACAGAGGCGAGACCGTAAAACTCCTAGAAGATAATATGGGAGGAAACCTAGTTGATCCATAAAAGAAATCACTGGTAAGCTGGATTCATTAACGTTAAGAACTCCGGCAGAAGAAAATGCCAAGAGGGTGACGAGACACGCCCCCGCGGGGACGTTCGCCGAACACATGTCGGGTCTAAAACATACACAGACTCTTGAAACCAAGCAAGGACACAAACTGATTAAAAAGTGGGCCATCGGCCTTAACAGGCACCTGTCGAAAGAAGGCCCACGGACGGTGGACGAGCACTTGGAAAGATGCCCACACCGCGTGTTGTCAAGGAAACGCAAGTGGAACAAGGAGATGCTGCTGGCCCCTGTTAGAACGGCCGCTATCTGAACCCGAGGACGCCACACTGGCGGGGACCCGGGACGTTCATGGGTCACCGCCGGGGGCGCAGAAGATGCAGCGACACTGGAAGGCAGTGTGGGCTCCTTACAGGACGAAACACATGCTCGCCACACGGCCTAGCAGTCCTTGGCGATGCCCGGGATATAAGCCTTCGCAGGTCTCTGCTGCGACCAAGGAAAGATGCAGCTTTTCTTCTGCATTTCTCACCAGGAGGCCTCAGGATCCACGTGCAGGCCATTAGCTATGTCCTCAAAGATGAACGCCACGCGCAGGCCATTGGCTACGTCCTCAAAGATGAACGCAATTCCACATTCATGCGTGTGTGACAATTCACGCACTCAATCATTCACTCAGCAAACGCGCGTTAAACACAGGTGACAAACAGATGAAACAGTAGGGACCCTGCCAGCAAGCAACTTGGGGTCGACTGACGTCAAATTGATGTGTGAACTAAACGAAATAAAATCTAAGTACTCCTGAATATGAAAGAAAGGCACAGGTGTAGAACTTCCTGCCTCCCCCAGGTCGAAAGGCCCGCCACAGGTCACTGTCACAGTGGGGACGCTGCGGAGAGCTCGCAACCCCAGGCGTGACTCAGAACGAATGGGAGACGCCTTGGCAGAGTCCACAAAGGGGGAGGCCGTGGGACGCTTCCTGCCCACCCCGCCCCCGCCTAGACCCCCTCAATGGCCTGCAGGCCGTGGCGGGCCCCAGCACGGCAGCCGCGCTGGACCTCCACGCGTGGCATGTGGCTAGACATGTTCTCGTGTCGTCCGGGATTAAATAATTAGGGGAACACGACCAAGATCAAAAGGCAGCCCCATGTCACAAGCAATTAGGGGGCCACTGCAGCCGCGACGGCCCGGGGCCCCGCCGGTCCCCCACCTGCCTCAGCCAGCCATGTGGGCTCAACATGACACCGGACTGGGTGCCCAGGACGTCCCATCGGACCCTCATGAAGACAGACGCAGCCTGATACACACAGGAATGACAGAGGAGGAGGGGCGACCGCGTTGCACACCGCGAGACGCAAATCAGGAGAAAGAGTGAGTTGCTGGTTTATAAAGAAATCCGTTCTTGAGGAAATATTCTCAGTAGAAACGCTGCACGGGCCTCGGGACAGAGCTCAACCTGTGACATCATTTTTTTTTCAACACGTCCGTACATTCTCATTAAGAAAGGTACGCTGATGGCTCAAATGGCTTCTGAAGGGACAAGTTACAGAACTATCAGGTCCTCTCTGTTGCCTAACTTTCTAGGTCGGAATCTCAAAGAATGGAGCAGAAACCGCCACCCAAGAACCTGCCCTGTGGCATATGCTTATGAAAGTTAAACTAGGTGACAGGGAGACAACACGGGTGACTCTAAACTTGTAAAAATGGTCCTGATTCTCATACCCTTCAGGTTAAGTCAAGAAAAACCAATCTGATTTTCTCCTGGAGAAGTGGCCCTCTGTGCTCAGACCCGGCCACCAAAGTGTCCCCGTGTGGTCCGGCCTGGCCACCAAACTGTCCTAACCCCCAGGCCTTCAAAATACCCCCCTCTTCCAGGGTGCTTGGGGGTCCCCGTGCCCCCGGCTGGAGCCCACAGCTTCCAACGCCTATTTTACTATTAATTCTCACCGCAAATCTCCCGCTAAAACCAGTGTCCAAACCGTCAGCTGAAAACATCTCTGTGGGAGCAAACTCCCCACCCCACCCCAGGCCTGGTCATCTGTCAGAAACCACCCCTGTCACAACCACAGACCCAGTGGCCATCTGCCCGGCTGCACTTCCAGGCTCTTCCTGGATGTCAGAGGCGTGTCTCACCGGCTTCAATGTGCAAGCTGTCCCCTGTCCCTCCGAGGCCACCGAACCCTCTCTCCGCAGACACGGTGACAGCGCCAAGGGCTGCCTTCCACCGGGGCCCTGAGCCCGCCCACACAATGCTCCCCACACAGTGCTCCCCACAGCCACGCGTCTCCCTGTCTCTTGGGCCCGCCCCAAACTCCTGACATGCCCTGGGGACAGCGGCCTTCTCCAGAATCCCCTCCACGTCCACTCTGCCCTCGCGATAGCAGCAGGGCCCTGCCAGCCACACACCTGCCTCCGCCGTGGCCCGGGCACAGCTCCCGTGGTGCTGGCCGGCAGAGTCGCGTCCCCGTGACTGTGGGTTCCTGGGTTCCCTGTCTCTGGCCTCCAGCACAGACACAGTGCGGGCTTTGCCCAGTCCTGAGTGCCTGCCCCGTGATGCCCAGTCTCTCCCCCAGGGCCCAAGACGGCCACGACGTCACACAGTGAATGGTGGATGCGACCACGAAACACACCATGGCCACCTCAAGCTGAAAGGCTCCGCATTCAAAACTCAGACA
>NW_011888833.1:4479456-4486649 GCF_000151845.1 Pteropus vampyrus | reverse complement strand
GGCCCCTGTCCCAGATCCTCCTTTAGGGGCATAGGTCTGAGCTCGTTCTGGACAGCACTGCACCCCACCATAGGGGCAGGGGTCAGACTCTCCAGGTGCCCAGGAAGCTGGCTGCAAAGTCCGGCCAGTGACATAGAAGTGGAGTAGGCAGGGCCTCAGACAGGCTCTTTAATGACAGAAGACGTGACAGTCCTCAATCCTTCATCCACGCCTCTGATCGGGACTCGGATGAAATGGTTGGGTCCTGGCAGCCGCCTTACAGTGTGAGGAGCAGGCTTTACCGAGGCCAAAGCGTGGGAGAAGCCTGGGTTCCCCGCGGCTGTCGCGGCCCCTGGGTCTTGGACCCCTTCTCCAGGCCGAGTCACACGCGGAGGTGAACGCTGTCCTCTCCTGTGTCACCCATGTGTTTTCCAGTCTCTGTAAGGCACGGACGACCCTGACCTGAGGCGACATCGGGCATTTCAATCTGACAGGAAGACCAGTGAGAGCGACGTGGATGACGCAGTCACGAAGCACGTCACGGTGACACCGGCAAGCTTAACGAGGGACGAGACGGGGCGAGGACCGACGCTGACCCTCGAGAAAAGGCTCGTTCCATGTCCCTTGTCAGCACCTCGTAAGCTGAGGCGAGTATTCTGGAAATTCCTCAGAAAAATAATTGGAGAAACTATCTCACTTTGATAGTAAAAACATCGACGCTCTTTCTCGTGTCACCTGTCTTCAGGACAAGACTGATTCCTGTAAAACCTTTGGGTTCTGCTCCTTTCGAACGCGCTTCAGAACGACCGTGCCCGAGGAAAGAGATGCACAGGGAAGCGGGGACACCGTGGCCTCTCCCCGGGCGCCCTTGGAAGAGGCCTGGATGCGTTGCTTCGGCTGCCTGTTCTTCACACAGAACCTGGGGGCCTGGTGAGAGGGGGAGGCCCCAGGAACGGGCACCCCCAGGAAAGTGGCCGTGGGGGACGCAGCAAGGATGGCTGTCAGCATGCCCGGGAGAGCGGCTCGGAGCAGCCAGCACTGCCCACACGGGCGACCGCTGCCCACCGTGGACGTGCGCTTCTCCCCTGTGGGCGCCCGTCTGTGGGCAGCTCCAGCCAAGAACTCAGTACCTGGCATGCCTCACATCACAGCTGCAGGTGCCAAGGCGCAGACGACGTTCTGAAGAGAGGTGACCGCCACGTGCCATCGCGAGTAGCCTTCTGCTCTGACGTTTGTGTGGTCAGTAGCCCACTGTCCACTCTGCATGAGGGTCTTTCTGTCCATCCCCCTGCTCTGGCTCCTCTGTCTACACAGACCCCTGACCCCTACGTAGAGGAAACTTGGTGGCATTGTGCGGGAGCACCCAGTGTTGCCGGCTGACTATTGTGCTGATGACAGTGCTGTGTCCTGCACCCTTTGCAGTCCCTTGCCTGTCACTCGGCAGAAGCCACCACCCTCCCTGGCTCAGGTTACATGCTCCTGTGTTGTGGAGTCCACCTGGGCCCCACCTCCTTCCCGCAGAGTGACCGGTTGCTCTGTCTGGCCCTTGTCTCGCCTCGTCCCTCCTCCTCTGTGTCCCCCTCCCCCTCACTGGTCACTTCCTCGCTTGGCCTAATAATGAGAGCCTTTTGCTTTATTTTTTTTTTCCATTGGTATTTACTTCAGCATCATCCAAGTGGTCGTTCAGCTTGATATACGTGTCTGACTTTGACTTTGCTTTTTAAAACCTGCCCAAGTGACACGGACAGGGACCCCGTCAACCTGGCTGGCGTTGGTCTGGAGCCTCGTCCACCGAGAAGCCTCCCTCCCATGCGGGGCCAGGGTGTGATGTGAGCCCGCAAAACCGGCTCCCGCCGTCCTGCCCAAGTCAGAACGTCAGCGTGACTGACTTAGCAAATGTGATGTCGTCACATGGACACGGGGTTGTTCAGAGGCCCAGCGCGAGCTGAAAGGTCAAAACGTTTTCTCTTCTCGTGTGTATACGTGACGTGTTCTCCCCAGAGAAGGATTCGTTTGACGCCTACGTTAGGAAAGGCGGTTAGTGCACCGCGTCTGTCATATTTACTGAAACGATTCCATCGATCCGCGCAGGAGGTATTAAGAAAAAAACAGCGGCGTGAAATATCCCAGTAACAAAAGGCTGAACTGACATCCGGAATCGCTGTGACACGGAACTGCTAGTCGCGGCATTCAGAACCTGTCACGGCGGGAGCCATGACACGGATCCGGGGCCAGGCAGAGGCGCCAGCACAGAGACAGGCGGCCCCAGCCGCGCACGCTCCCGCGGGAGGCGGCCCTTCCCTCCTGTCTGCGTCCCGACCGTGACCCACAGGCTCGCGGCCCACAGGGCGGTGCTCGTCCGTGGTTCGGGTCAGACACGGGCTCTCTGCACCGTGGGCCGCGAGGCCCCGTGAGACGGCGCCCGGCCTGTTCCCTGCCGTGCCATGGGGAAGGCCAGGCCCCGGCGGTCTGAGCACGCGGACGGCATGGCCGCCAGGCACCGCAGACGGGCCTGTGATGACCCGTCCCAGAGACGCGCTCGCCCTCTCTGCAGACGGTTTCCCACGACAACCAGCCAAGGTTCTCTCTCAGCAAAGGCCACCTCTGCGAGACCGTGCGCGTGTAGCTGTGAACACGTATGTGCTCTCAGCATTACGCATGTAACTCGGCTCTGTACATGCGAACTTTTCACGCTTACATAATTTTTAAGTATCTATGTCACGTGTAATTTTTGAAGACACTCTTGCAGAGCAACTCGGTGCTCTCCAAACCCAGGACGCGGCCCGTGAAGACGTGCATTCCTTGGGGAGCCCTCGGCAAGGAGACAGAGATACAGACCCGCCGTCCCTTCTGACGTGTGACATCAGATCTGCATCAGGCCAGCAGAGACAGGACGCTGACCGTAACAGCATTTGCTGGACCCGGCTTCGCGGGCTCCCCAGGCGCCTCGTGGACCATGCTTTGAAGAGGTGTCCAGCCGAGGTAGGCCTTAGAGCCGCTGTGTGGGTTTGGGGACTTCGGCAAGCCACAAGGGCTTTAAAAAGACTTGCATCGAAACGCCTTCATTCGCCTTTCTTTTAATCTCAAGGGACGAAAAAAAACATTCGTGTTTTACAAAAACACATGTATAACCATCCAGCTTGGTGGAGGTGAGTCCCAGGAAAATCTACCACGTTTGGCACCACTTGCAGATCAAAGGCGATCCAAACGGGCTCTGTTTTATGTGTGTTTTATTTAAAGTAAGTGTTTAAACTCTATCGGTCAAACCAGCAGGCGGTAACCCAATATCTCCCGCCGCCAGGCCTGATGCTCGAGCAGCGTTCGCCCGCACTGTGAGAGCCTGCAGGGCGTGCTCCGGCCATGCGCGTGTGCCGGGCCTGACACCCACGCCGTGCTCTGGGGGTTAGCGGGCCGGGCGGTCTGTCAGGCAGCATGAGATAACGCCCCGTGATTTCATCCAGAGAGAAACACGGAGGGATCAGGTTGCTCTTCTAGGAAAGTGGAAAAATGAAATAAGCACGGTATGTTCCCGATACTCCCAGACGCCTGGACTGGCAGAGAGCATGGACTGCCAGGCCCCCGTCCCAGTCACTGACATGGCCCCCTGCAAGGCCGGGCCTGCAGGACGAGGACACGGCCCAGCCGACTGGGTCCGGGCCACCCCCAACTCGGCGGGCGCCAGGGGCCCTGGGACCCGGCCGGAGGTGGTGGGGATATGCTCACACCGGGTCTCGCTCGGCAGACGCTGACCAATGGCCCGGCTGGCTCTGGCCCTCTCTGCTCAGGGGATGCGTTTGACTTTTCAAACGGAAGGCAAACAGCTGTACTCTATTTCTGACACTTTTTTACCGAATACCTGTAAGGAGATGAGTGAGCGTCTTCTTTATCTCTGAGGTTTTCATGAGGCTCCCTTCACCAATACACACACACACACACATACACACACACGTGCATGTATGCGCAGACACACACGCCCACACATGCGCACACGCACAGACGTGATGCACACACACACGCAGACACAGACACGTCCAGACATGCACACGTGCGCACACATGCGCACACATGCAGACACACACAATGCACACGCACACATGTATGCCTGCACATGCACAGACACATGCAGCGCCGCATACATGCATGTACACATGTGCACATACGTGCACACATGCAGACAAAGCCACACAGCGCACATATGCAGACACAGACACGCCCAGACATGCACATGTGTGCACTCACATGCACACATGCACACACATATACATGCACAGGCGCACAGACACACAATGCACACACGTGCGCGCACATGCACATACATGCACACACACGTACACGTGGGCAGGGCTTGCTCCTGTGGCTCCCACAGAAGCGGCTGTGACGACACACGGCACCGCCATCCCCGTGTCCCATTGGGGCACAGCGTCCCCCATGCCCCCTCCCGGCTGCTCCCCGCCTGCCTGCTCCCTCCACGGCTGGGCGGCATGCAGGGTATCTGCCGGGTTGGCGGCTCGAGGAGCCCACCAGGGAGGGTTCGGGCTGGAGGGCGCCCCGCGAGGATGCCTCTTCCTCTTGGGTCTCGGTTTTGCGGGTCAGAGCAGGACCAAGGTTGTTTCTAAGTCGCACGATGGACACGGAGCCCTTGCCGAGGGCTGAGCCTCTGACTCTCCTCTGTGGCTCCGGGGAATGAGGGAGAGCGTTGGGGCCGAACCAGTCTTCGGCGACCACGGGACATGGAATGACTCTACCCGCCTACGGCGAACGTGCCTAAACACGCGAACCCTAAATGCGCCCGAGCCCAGGGTTCAGTCGTGGTTTTCACTGCCAGCGTCGCCCACAGGCGGGCAGCAGTCTCCCCTCCTGGAGTGGCGTCGAGCTCGCTGGACTGACGCGGGTGCCCAGGGCAGCAGTGGCTCTGAGTCCCTGCCTGCCCGGCGCCAGACGTCACCCTCATGCGCTCACTCGCCAGCTGAGGGAGCCCCCAGCCGGCACGGCCAATGAGGTTCGCGTCCCCCGGGAGCTCACGGGTCCCACGTCCCGCCAGAGGCTCACAGCTCCCCGACTCGCCGAGCCACATGCCCGCAGCCCGAGTGTGGGTGAGTGTCATTCCCAGGGACCATGGGGACAACCCGAAGCGAGGGTGGCGGGGAGGGAGTTTGCAGCGGTGAAGCTGTGCCTGGGACCGTCTCGGGCTGTCACAGAACCGGCGTCGCCAGCAACGTCCGACGTGAGCATCGGGGAAGTCCACTGCCCGTGACCTGTCGCCTTCGCTGCTGAGTGAACGGTCCGGTCTTTTCAATCTGCTTTACAGTAAGTTGGTCTGAGGCGTCTCTGTGAAGGTCCCCAACCTCGCACCTGGCCGCAGCGAAGGGTGACGCTTTCCTCCATGGACGAGGTCGTGGTCGAGCTCCGGATCCCTTCCTCCCTCCCTTCCCGGCCATGTGACAGGGCCGCACCCAGGGGCCTCGGCCCAGAGGGCGCAGCCACCGTCCCCAGGTACCGACGCATGTGGGCAATCCCTCAGGCACCCCTCCGACAAACCAGGGGGAGAAAAGTGTCCCCAAGGGACAGTCCAGTCCCCAATGCTGCCACTTGCAGTGGCCCAAGGCCTGAGGAGCGTGGACAAGGGAGCTCGGCCCGGGGCCCAAAGCCAGGCACGGCCAAATGCAGCCAGGTACTTGGTCACAGGCCAGCAGCCCTGGCCGAGCCTCAGGTGTCACAGCACAGCTCCAGAGCTGTACACGTTGGCGTCTGGGCGGGAACTGCTCTGGTTCACTCCAGCGTCACCCACGGAATGCGGCCTCAGAGCCTTGGTCCCCGTAGGGGACATCTCACTGTCGTGACTCAACGTGGGCCGTGGCTGCTGTGCATGTGCCCCGGGTCCCCGTAGGGTCCGAGCGCCGCCCCAGTTTGGGACAGGAAGCCGTCCCAGAGTCACGCAAGGGGAATGGATGCTCTGGCGACGTGGCCATGGCCCTTGGCTTCACGGCGGGCATCTTTGCCTGACGACTGGCAAGGTCAGAGGCCTCAAATTGGGGAGTCGCCATCACGGATGATGAAGCGGCCCGAGCTGGACTTTGCTCTTGCTACGATCTCAGGCAACTGGAGGGAAAGGGTCCCTCTCATTGGTCAATCCCGCCCTGATGCGCCCGCAGACCCAGGCAGTGCCCGTTATCTGAGGCTCCCCGCACCCGACCGCACCTGCTCAGAACACCTTCGCCGTCTCTGCTGCGGCCATCACAGGAGGGGCCGGGCTGGGAGCGGACTCAGGGACGCTGGCCTACGAGCCCAGACGGGGCCTCGGGAGCGGCCGGACGTCTTGGCGGTGGCAGCTGCTTACAGAGCAGCAGACCCTCCGGTCTATCTCCGGAGGCCCAGACGAGCAGCACAGTCTCAGTTCAGCCCTGCCCAGCCCCGAGGGGCCCAGTGGTCAGCCATCTGCCGCCGCCTGAGCGATAAAATCCACCAGCTTTTTAATTTAAAATGTCACTGAAAATAAATGGGACCCTTCCCATGTGTCACCATCAGCATGAGTTTATACCATCGCAATACTCTGGCATGTCGCTGGCTGTCTTGGGGACACGTTCTATCTTTGGCACTTGATTTTTTCCGTTCCCAACAGAGTTCCGTGGACGCTTATCTGTCAAGCATGGAGCTAAGCATTAGAGATGGAAAGATAAACGAGGCTAACGACTGGTAAACAGTAACGTTTGGGGGCCACAGGTTCAAACACAGGGGAAGAAGGTTTAAAGGGCAGTTCTGCTCTCGTTACAGATTTTCACGCGTGGGAAAACGGTGCATCGTAAGTTCTGCCCTAATGGTAGAGGCAGAGTCCTGTGTGAGTCCCCAAGTCAGGAGCAGGGAACCCCCAGGGCTTGGGCAGGACTTTATGGTAGACGTGTTGTGTGACGGACACTCGTTTTCAAGCCATGATGGAGTGGGACTGGGTCCAGGTGTGGAGGGCGGGTCCAACGTCACAAAAATTAATCAGTATGATCCGTCGCACCAGCAGGTTACAGAGGAAAGATCTCACGGACGTATCGACAGACGCGGAAAAGGCGTCTGACCTGACGGTGCCCATTTGTGATAAACTCTCCGCAGTGTAGGAACGGACCAGAACGTCCCCGACTTGGTTAAAAAAAAAGGTCCACAGAAGACTCGGCTACCATCACACTTGACTGTGAAAAGCGGACACTCTGCCCTTAAGGTGACGAGTG
>NW_011888833.1:4477921-4479406 GCF_000151845.1 Pteropus vampyrus | reverse complement strand
AGGGAGCTCGGCCCGGGGCCCAAAGCCAGGCACGGCCAAATGCAGCCAGGTACTTGGTCACAGGCCAGCAGCCCTTGCCGAGCCTCAGGTGTCACAGCACAGCTCCAGAGCTGTACACGTTGGCGTCTGGACGGGAACTGCTCTGGTTCACTCCGGCGTCACCCACGGAATGCGGCCTCACCTCTCAGAGCCTCGGTCCCCGTAGGGGACATCTCACTGTCGTGACTCAACGTGGGCCGTGGCTGCTGTGCATGCGCCCCGGGTCCCCGTAGGGTCCGGGCGCCACCCCGGTTTGGGACAGGAAGCCGTCCCAGAGTCACGCAAGGGGAATGGATGCTCTGGCGACGTGGCCATGGCCCTTGGCTTCACGGCGAGCATCTTTGCCTGACGACTGGCAAGGTCAGAGGCCTCAAACTGGGGAGTCGCCATCACGGATGATGAAGCGGCCTGAGCTGGACTTTGCTCTTGCTACGATCTCAGGCAACTGGAGGGAAAGGGTCCCTCTCATTGGTCACTCCCACCCTGATGCGCCCGCAGACCCAGGCAGTGCCCGTTATCTGAGGCTCCCCGCACCCGACCGCACCTGCTCAGAACACCTTCGCCGTCTCTGCTGCGGCCATCACAGGAAGGGCCGGGCTGGGAGCGGACTCGGGGACGCTGGCCTACGAGCCCAGACGGGGCCTCGGGAGCGGCCGGACGTCTTGGCGGTGGCAGCTGCTTACAGAGCGGCAGACCCTCCGGTCTATCTCCAGAGGCCCAGACGAGCAGCACAGTCTCAGTTCAGCCCTGCCCAGCCCCGAGGGGCCCAGTGGTCAGCCATCTGCCGCCGCCTGAGCGATAAAATGCACCAGCTTTTTAATTTAAAATGTCACTGAAAATAAATGGGACCCTTCCCATGTGTCACCGTCAGCATGAGTTTATACCTTCGCAATACTCTGGCATGTCGCTGGCTGTCTTGGGGACACGTTCTATCTTTGGCACTTGATTTTTTCCGTTCCCAACAGAGTTCCGTGGACGCTTATCTGTCAAGCACGGAGCTAAGCATTAGAGATGGAAAGATAAACGAGGCTAACGATTGGTAAACAGTAACGTTTGGGGGCCACAGGTTCAAACACAGGGGAAGAAGGTTTAAAGGGCAGTTCTGCTCTCGTTACAGATTTTCACGCGTGGGAAAACGGTGCATCGTAAGTTCTGCCCTAATGGTAGAGGCAGAGTCCTGTGTGAGTCCCCGAGTCAGGAGCAGGGAACCCCCAGGGCTTGGGCAGGACTTTATAGTAGACGTGCCGTGTGACGGACACTCGTTTTCAGGCCATGACGGAGTGGGACTCGGTCCAGGTGTGGAGGGCGGGTCCAACGTCACAAAAATTAATCAGTATGATCCGTCGCACCAGCGGGTTACAGAGGAAAGATCTCACGGTCGTATCGACAGACGCGGAAAAGGCGTCTGACCTGACGGTGCCCATTTGTGATAAACTCTCTGCAGTG
>NW_011888833.1:4471101-4476961 GCF_000151845.1 Pteropus vampyrus | reverse complement strand
TGGTAAACAGTAACGTTTGGGGGCCACAGGTTCAAACACAGGGGAAGAAGGTTTAAAGGGCAGTTCTGCTCTCGTTACAGATTTTCACGCGTGGGAAAACGGTGCATCGTAAGTTCTGCCCTAATGGTAGAGGCAGAGTCCTGTGTGAGTCCCCAAGTCAGGAGCAGGGAACCCCCAGGGCTTGGGCAGGACTTTATGGTAGACGTGTTGTGTGACGGACACTCGTTTTCAAGCCATGATGGAGTGGGACTGGGTCCAGGTGTGGAGGGCGGGTCCAACGTCACAAAAATTAATCAGTATGATCCGTCGCACCAGCAGGTTACAGAGGAAAGATCTCACGGACGTATCGACAGACGCGGAAAAGGCGTCTGACCTGACGGTGCCCATTTGTGATAAACTCTCCGCAGTGTAGGAACGGACCAGAACGTCCCCGACTTGGTTAAAAAAAAAGGTCCACAGAAGACTCGGCTACCATCACACTTGACTGTGAAAAGCGGACACTCTGCCCTTAAGGTGACGAGTGAGGCAAAGACGTCCCCTCTGCCCAGTCCTATCTCGCGGCACTCGGGGCCATGCAGTGACACGACAATGCGAAAGGCAGACAGACGGGAGGAGGACGAGCCCTCCTTGTCCTCAGAGGACGTGACTGTGTAGAAGACGCCAAACATCCGACCAGAACAATAAAAACAGAAACAAAACCTCCTAGAGTATAGCCAGGTCACAGGACAAGAGGCATAAAAGAAAAATGTTCTTTCCCAGTAACGAACAATCAGAATTTGCTGTTAAAAACACAATACCATTGACGTCGCCATCAGAAAAGGAGACGCTTAGACCTAAATCTAACCAAATACGCACATAAAGGGTCCCCGTGCAGAAAACCACACAATTCTGATGAAAGACACTGAAGAACTTCCACAAACACAGAGATTCTCCACGCGTGTGGGTAGGAAGACTCGATGCTGTCGAGGTGTCGGGTCCTCACCGGTCCCACGAAACCCCGATCGCATGCCAGCCGCTCTGTGGGGACCAGGGGATGAGCTCTGAACTCTGCACGGCGAGGCAAGAACAGAAAGAGCACACACGACACGCCGGGGAACGGAGCTGGGGGCTGACGCCACCCCACGGCGGTACTGGCCATGAGCCCATGACGACTAAGACAGTGCGGCCTGGTGATGGGACGGACAACAGGCCAGCATCCGAGGAGGGAAGGCCACTCCACAGCGCAGGAAAAACTGGACATTCGCATGCAAAAAAAAAACAAAAACCAAAAAGCAAACCCGTGTTCAGACACAGACCTTATACCTTTAACAGAAACTAACCCAAAGCGGTCCATAGACTTAGACGCAAAATACAAACGCGCAGGCCCGCGGCCGGCCACACCGGCGCAGCCTAGCGGTCTGCAGCGCCGAGTTAGACGACGAAGCTCGGCCCAGGCCGCTCGCCCGCTGGCGCTGGCGTCACTGTGCCAAGTCCGGCAGCTTCCGCCTCCCTCGCCTCCACCTGCGGCCCTACCCGTCCGGTCCCCACAGCCATCGCTGGGCCCAGGCCCTCGTCCCTTCTGCCTGGATCATGCGGCTGCCCCTAACTGGTCTCAGGCCTCGTGCCCGGCAGGACACCCACCCACCTCTCGCAGCGAGAATTAAATGTGATAACGTGGATGAGACAAGCTGGCCTCGGCAGCGCCTCCGTGCCAGCATCAGTGGGGGCTTCCCCGGGGCCTCCGGCATGGGTGAGGCAGGTGCCCACACATCACGTAGTGTCCCCTGGCCGGCCCTGCTCCCAGATGCCACCCGAGTTCTGCGTCTTCCCACCACGGTGACCAGGCAGCGGCAGCTCCCGCGCCCTTGGAAGTGAGGCTGGCTCTTGCGGCGCTCCGTGTCACTGTGCCAGGCGTCACGGCCAGCGTCGGTTTTCATGGAACCGGCCCACCCTAGTGGGTCACTCTGTCATGGCCACTCAGCATGTCAGTGTCCCCTGGGAAGCAGGTACACGGGCGCTATCCCACAGAGGCGCAAACAGCCCCCGACCCTCCTGAGGCCTGCACCCAGCGGTTTGGGCGTTTGTGGGTCCGTGTGCTATCTGGTTCCGAGGAGGACGATCTGGGTTCCTGGGACAGTGTAGAGGGGGGCCCTCTCCAGAACCCCCACCCTGGCCCCGAGACAAAGAAACGCCACATGAGGCCACTGAGCCACAGCACGGTCAGCCCGGAGAATAAGTGACGCAGATGCGTCCTCTCTGCTGGGGGCAAGTCTGCCAGAGCTGGGACACGGGCAGAGCTGAGACACGGCCACGGCCACTCCCCACCATCCTCCCTTCTGGCCTGATGTCGCAAGGCCAATGACAGGTGCAGAGCTGCCTCCTCCATGCACAGGCTCAGGAAACGGCCAGACATCCCTGCGCCTCCGGGACCCAGCAGAGCTGTGGCCGCTCACAGCTCCGCGTGCCCCCCGCCTGTCCCCGAGCCCACACTGCACCGTGTGCCACCCCGCCTGTCCCCAAGCCCGTGCGTACCGCGTGCCACCCCGCCTGTCCCCGAGCCCGTGCCGCACAGCCCGGCCTCCCTCGCAGAAGGCGGCACGTGAAGGGTGAGGGGAGGGATGAGGTGACGTCTTGCCAAAACCTCACAGGGCTCTGACTGGCTGAGCAAAGGAGGGGAGGACGCAGGGGTGAGGGTGGGCGCGTGTCGTGACAAAAGCAAAGAGGCCAGGTCCCCGAGCTCACAGTGCCACCTTCGCACGGGCCAGGTGACGGAGAGCACAGCCTCAAGGCTCTGCCGCTGTGGACATGCAGCTTACCCCGGCCGCTGACGGCTGACGGCAGGAGCCTTGGGAACCCGCGGGGCACCCGAGCTCCCTGTCCCTTACTCCCTGCCGCGGGACACCTGACGGGAGGGCACGTGCGGCATCGTGACTGTGACGCGCTCAAGCCCCCAGTCTGCCCGCCGAGCCCCTCCTGTTCCCACTCACGCTCAGTTGCCATCGGCCCCTCAATGCCCGGCTGCCTCCGTGGGTTCCCAGTTGCCGGAGCTGCAGAACTTCCGTGACAATAAAGAGGGACAGAAATGCGGCCCTTTCGAGCTGCCTGTGTCCACGAAGTCCGCGGGCGGCCCGCCTCTGAACCACGCTCCCCGGGACGTCCGCGAAGGGACTGCACGCAGACGCGGGGGACGCCGGCCACAGTGCAGGGGGCAGGGCTGCGCCCAGGAAGCCCCTCGGGTCTGCTCCAGCCCCCAGCCAGAGCCGTGGGGTCACCCTGACTGGGCGAGCAAGACCGCGTTCCCTGCGGTGCCTGGTCCAGCTCGGCCTGTACAGCTCAGAGAGCTGAGCGCACGTGACGGGCCGTGACACCAGCATCCAGCCATCTTCCTGTCACTGGAAGAGCAGGAATGCCCCCCCGTGAAGTGTGGGGGGGTCACAGGCAACGACAGGGAGAGGGGCACAGGGAGGGAGCTGTGCAAGGCCGTTCCCACAGACGGGGACCTCACGTACTGCCGGGACGGCTGATGCTCCGGCTCTGTGGCTGCAGCTCCGGTGCCCCCAGTGCTCACCGTGGTGACGGTCACTAGTGTGCCGTCCTGGTGTCTTCGTGTCGGGAGGCGGGGTCTCCTCGGACCTGGTGTTGGTCTCCTGCTGTGCGGGGGACGTCACTGGTCTTTAGGTGCTCCCCCCGTCCCAGCCGCACCCCACATGTCCTGGGTGTTGGCCCCGTTCCTGGGAGCGTGGCCTCCGTTCTCCGTGGTCACTGGCCCCTTCAGCCTCCATCCTGGGGGCCTGACCTCACCTCGCCGGACCCCGCGCTGGCCCCAGTCAGCTCCCCTGAACTCGTGAGGCGCGAGCCCCTCTGTCATCTGTCACCCCACTCCTGTCATGGGGACCGCCCTCTGCGGGAAGAGCTGTGATGAGGCCCCGGGGACCTCTGTGGGAGGCGCTCCTCCCCGGGGCACAGGCTAGAGGTCAGGGCGCACGTGACCCATGCTGACGTTCTGCTGTGACCAGCATGTGGGGGATGTGCCCGGTCACGTGCAGGAAAGGTGCAGAAGTTTCTGGAAAGAGCTGTAACCACAGTGGCAAGCGAGTCGCCTCGGGCCAGAGGGAGTGGCTCCAGTCGATCTGAATGACCAAGTCACCGCACGCTGTCGTGACGTCAGCGACAGGTGCCTGAGTTCTGTGACGCGGCCCCAAGGACTGGTCACAGCGAGGTTCCAGCTATGGGACACCCTGACCACGTCACCGCAGGGTGAGCCTGGTCTCCCCGTGTCCATGCAAACGGCCTGAGGAGCCCTGAAGGAAGGCAGACACGAGGTCCCCATGCCACCGCAGCATCACTGCTCAGTGACGACTGCGTGTCACAGCTCTGTGGCCTCGCAGACGCCATCCCTGGACACTGCACACCCAGCACCGACGTCGGCACATGCTTGGCCCGCGGCCCAGGCAAAGCCGCCCGGTCCGGCTGATCCCAGGGGGATGGGTGGGCTCCAGGGTCCTTTACATGCCACGGCGCCTGCCGAGCAGCGAACCCGAGCCCGGGACCCCGGAAAACGGCCCACGTCGGCCCAGATGACCTCGCCGCGTGGAGCCAGGACAGCGCTTCCGTGCGCGCGTCCACCGCAGGCCGGTCGCGAAGCCCCATGAGCAGTGAACGCACGCGGAACGGGCACCTCCCTGTGTGCACTTTGGCTGTGATGGCTCCTCTTACGTATGGACAACCTCCGGGAACTGCGTCAGGGGAAGGAGGGGCCGTTTTAGGGTACCTCCATAACCCCAAAAGGATGAAGCAAAAATATTGATTCATTCTCCTGAGGAAAAAGTCATCTTCGAACATCTTAAAAATGCCCCCTGCCACCTACGGGAAAGGGCGGCGCTGGCGTCGACCTTCACCCGTGCGTTCGCTCTGCGGGCATCTCGCAGAAATCAGATCATTCTTTACTAAAAACCGGCAAACCACAGCTGCCGCCCCTGCCCCCGGGTGGCTCCTTGCGCTGTGACGGGGGGAGGGCGGGTGACCAAACGGGGAGCCGTGGCCAGTCACACGCCAGGAGCGGGGATCTCCTGGGACGAGAGGCGGGGCCTCAGTGCAGAGGGCACATCACGGGCATTAGGGCCTCGCAACCCCACAGGCCAGGCTCGGACTTCCCGTCCACCCCGCCTCTAGCTGCGATGTCGCCGCCTGGCCATCTGACGCTCCCGCTTGGTTCTGATGACTCTGCGTGGCGTGGAAACTTGTCCCTGGGTCCAGGGCCCAGGACGCCCGGTGCCGCGGCTGATTCATGGGGCAGTTTTTAGAAAGACAAACTGTGGCTTGCAAAGGGCCGGAGGCCTTGGGGTTTGCACAGTGGCCCTGGCGACCTCAGAAAGGGTTTCGGTCCTCGCGTTCAGGGCTGAGTCACCACCGTGCAAACAGCCGGGTGCTGTCCCTCTGACGTCAGCCCCACGGCAGCGTTTCTAAAGGGAGCAAGTCACCCTGGCCGTCACCCCTCCCCCTCACTAGACCAAGCGGAGGGGAAAGGGGAGACCAGGCCCGGGTGTCTCTCCGAGTTTCTGGGTCTCTACTCCCGGCTGCTCTGTTTCTCCCTGTCACAGGGCAGGTCTGCTTTACACACCTGGCTCCCTCGAGCCTTTGTCAACCGTAAGGAAAGTGCCACCACCTGCAGCTTCTCCCTATGCGTTCATCTCCTCTCTTACCTCTAACCCCCCATGCACACGCACACACACACACACGCACGCACGCACACACGCCACGAGAAAAACAACAGAACCAACATGTGCAGCACATTTGCTGGCACCCAGGTGCGTGTCCTGAAGGTGACGAATATTTATAATAACCCATCAAAAAAGGCAACATTCACGTGAGGGGCCCGAAC
>NW_011888833.1:4470451-4471051 GCF_000151845.1 Pteropus vampyrus | reverse complement strand
GCTGCACCGCCCACTGGAAAGTCACGCGCCTGCCCCCTGAACCCTGAGACCCTTCACCGGCCCCAGTGGGCAGGACGGCTGTGGGGCGCCCCAGGCCCCAGCCTCTCAGCGGCTCCTCTCCATCAACAGCCCTCTCCCCGCTCCAACCCCAGCTGTGAGTTTTGCTGTGCGAAGCGTCAGGCTTGGGGACACAGGCTTCATAATGGTTCTAAGCTACCTGGGTGGCACCCAGGGAACATCCCACGAGGAGGGTCCTCGTCTAAGCCACTGTGCATGTGTGGTGTCCCCTCAGACCCTGGTCGCCATGCTTCCCTTTCGTCCATCACAGCAAGAGGCGCCCAGGTGTCTCCTCGCGAAGGGCAGCGGGTCCCAGATAGGCTGGGGGACAGCGTAGGACCTGCTGCGTTCTCAGGACACGGAGGGTCTGCTGGGTCCTCTGATCTGAGCCGTGATGACAGTGGCCCTGGTGACAGGCACCCGCAGTGAGCCCTGAGTTCCCCTCTTAGGAGCCTGTCCACCAGGAGGGGCCTCAGAGGCTCTAGGGCCGAGCGCCCGGCTTGGGGAGTCGTCCACTTTTAGGGAACAAGGCAACAAATGGCT
>NW_011888833.1:4469991-4470401 GCF_000151845.1 Pteropus vampyrus | reverse complement strand
ACCCCTTGGCTGTTTTTAAATCGGCGATTCGGACCTCCTAGCACTTGTCATTTTAAAGCCAGAGAGTCGGTGAGCCGTCCCCAGCTCCTGCCACACGGAGCCCGGGGTGCCGGCGAGGGCACAGGGGCCCCCCCAGCTCCGCTCCATCTAGAAAGTTCCCTCACTGACACCGGTCTGTGTCGCCGTGCCGGCCCAGGCCAGTGACCCCTCCCCGGCAGATCACAATGGAAAGGTGACACATGTGTGTGTGACGAAGCAGCACTGTCCCAGCGCCTGCCTGGCCCCGGGGCTGTCTGCCCGGCCGACGACAGAGGCTCGTTAGCCGCTTCGCCTCCGGCAGCACCCTGCACACGGTAGACATCCACTGAGGGATGAAGGTGCCCGTGAGACGTCAGAGCTCGGGTGACTGT
>NW_011888833.1:4466651-4468457 GCF_000151845.1 Pteropus vampyrus | reverse complement strand
CCCCCTCACGACTGCGAGCTGCCAGGGGTCTGGCTGGCCTGCCACACCTTGGCACCATGCTCAACAAGGGGCCCGAAATGACGTGGCAGACACCAGTCCTGGGAAAACTTTTATAAAAAGTCAGAACGGTTCCTCGGTACAAGCGAGACAATCAGTCGGCGAAAACTAGTGTCATAACGGGCCGTGTGTCCAGGGAGAGGTCGGCCATGGTGGGCCCGGTAAACAGCAGCCCACCTGCTGTCACTGGCCAGCAAGCATCGTGGGCAGCCCATTCGCCCGTCACCGACACCGGCTCACTGCGTCCGAGATGGAGCAGATGCTCCTGGAGAGAATCGGCGTCCTCCACTCTAACCGTGCTGGTCCCCCACGGCCCGGGTCAGGGGCTCTGCCCAGGGGGCCTCGGGCGTGCCCCTCCGAGGCCATCGCCGAAAGCACCGCCTGGAAGGCCTAACCATCCGCCAGGAGGGCGGGCAGCAGGACCCCCGCCTTTTCCAATTGCAACTGTTTTCTGTCATCGTAAAGAAAAGCTAATCATTTTTTCCAGCAAACCACCCCCTCCGTCTCCCGCAGAGACTATTACGAAATTGCCGAGGACCACACACTTGGCTCTCTCTGTTTTCACAATTTTTAAAGCCGTCATCAAAAGGCAAAGGGGGCGGGAGAGGGTGTTTCTCTCCAGCGCAGACCTGAAGCGTGGTGCAGGGCGGAAGGCTGTTCCCAGCTGGCGGCGTTCCAGCGGGCCCAACCTCGTCCCGAGCGCTTATCATCTCGCTCGAAACGAAGGGAGACCAAAACATCTCGAACCGCGTCCAACTGGGAGAGTGCCACGAGGCCTCGCCGTCATGCTAGCGAATGTTCTGGAAATGAATTTTAAAGACCAAAACCTGAGCTCATAACATAAAAGTTCAATGTGCGGTGACATTCATCTCCACGTTACTGAGGCATTTGCACACAGACGGGGATCCAGATATTTGCAGGCGGACACCATGAATCAATCCGGCTACGTCCTGGTGACACGAGGCAGTGGCTTTTAGCGGGGCTGGCCCGACGCGAGACGATTATTTCACTTGTGAAATTATGTCGAGAGAGTTTTGCAATGCACGCCATGTGAGTCAGAGGCACTGGCCTGGAAGCAGGAATTCAGCACAAACATCTTCGAGAGGCGGGTCGATGATGTAAAGTTTGTTTTCAAAGGAGAAGAAAATAAATGTTTCAGGTCCAAAACCAACCTGACCTGGGATCAGGGAAGAACATGTCCCTGGGCCCGAAGTTCAGGAGAGCCACCGGCACTGCCCATCGGGCCCCGGGCAGCCCTGCTGGACACCGTGGGTGGCGCCTTCACAGAGACGGTCCCCTCCCACCTGCCCACCACACCCCTCCCCGCAGGGGTCCCAGCCGCTGACTCTGAATGCCCCCCCTACCCTCCCACCCCAGGCTGTGAGCGTGGCTCCTCCCTCCGTGTCCCCCTGTAGTGCTGCCTCCCGCCACCTCCCTGGCGGAGCCCTGCCCCGGCCTCCTGGCTGACCGCACACACACACTTAGATTGATAGGCACGCGATAGTGAGGTTCTGTTTATATTCCAGTTTCTCTCCTAGAGGCTCAGGGAATCAGAGCCTGTTACAAACAGCAGCATCGTTAACCCCCGAGGTTCTGGAGGGCAGTAGGTGCCTCTGCTTCTGTCCCCGCCACGTGGACGCCACCGTGCCCGACGCCCTGATCTGCTCTGCTCCTGCAGACTCGACCCCAGCGTCGCCTCCGCTCCGAAGCCGCCTCTGCTTCGCTGCTGCCTGCGGTCTCCACCTCACG
>NW_011888833.1:4464504-4466601 GCF_000151845.1 Pteropus vampyrus | reverse complement strand
CACACAGACGGGGATCCAGATATTTGCAGGCGGACACCATGAATCAATCCGGCTACGTCCTGGTGACACGAGGCAGTGGCTTTTAGCGGGGCTGGCCCGACGCGAGACGATTATTTCACTTGTGAAATTATGTCGAGAGAGTTTTGCAATGCACGCCATGTGAGTCAGAGGCACTGGCCTGGAAGCAGGAATTCAGCACAAACATCTTCGAGAGGCGGGTCGATGATGTAAAGTTTGTTTTCAAAGGAGAAGAAAATAAATGTTTCAGGTCCAAAACCAACCTGACCTGGGATCAGGGAAGAACATGTCCCTGGGCCCGAAGTTCAGGAGAGCCACCGGCACTGCCCATCGGGCCCCGGGCAGCCCTGCTGGACACCGTGGGTGGCGCCTTCACAGAGACGGTCCCCTCCCACCTGCCCACCACACCCCTCCCCGCAGGGGTCCCAGCCGCTGACTCTGAATGCCCCCCCTACCCTCCCACCCCAGGCTGTGAGCGTGGCTCCTCCCTCCGTGTCCCCCTGTAGTGCTGCCTCCCGCCACCTCCCTGGCGGAGCCCTGCCCCGGCCTCCTGGCTGACCGCACACACACACTTAGATTGATAGGCACGCGATAGTGAGGTTCTGTTTATATTCCAGTTTCTCTCCTAGAGGCTCAGGGAATCAGAGCCTGTTACAAACAGCAGCATCGTTAACCCCCGAGGTTCTGGAGGGCAGTAGGTGCCTCTGCTTCTGTCCCCGCCACGTGGACGCCACCGTGCCCGACGCCCTGATCTGCTCTGCTCCTGCAGACTCGACCCCAGCGTCGCCTCCGCTCCGAAGCCGCCTCTGCTTCGCTGCTGCCTGCGGTCTCCACCTCACGCTTCCGTCCCACCCAGTCCCTGCTGCTGTAGCCCCGGACGCCCCATCCGTCACGTGGTTCCTCCCGCATGGATGCCGGGCAACCTGGGGTCGGACTGTGCCCGTACGACGTCCCCCAGGAGCCTGGCCGCCGAGCGTCACTCAGGGAGTCGGCCGGAGGCACTGAGGGAAGACGGCCTGCGACCTCCGGTGGGGACCGCGGCCAACACGGCTCTGCAGCAGAGAACTACGCTGCGGCTCTGCCTCCGCCGCAGCTGGCATTTTGTTCCGAGGTTTACTCCTCTCGTTTTGTATGGCGCTAAGTGGGAGAAGGGACTGTAAAAAAGCCTGAGGCCCATGTGCCCCGTGTGGCACAAAACAGTGGCACCAAACACTGCTGCTGGAATCACCTGGGGAGTTAATTAAAAATAATATTCAAAGCCTTAAGATTTACCGCAAACAACGGGAAAGACACCTCTGGAAGGGGGGCAGGAGCTTGTCTCTGCTCTCGCAAGTGCCCCAGGAAACTTGGCGCAGGAGCTGGCTGCGGGATGGAGGAGCCGCGGGACTCGGGAGATGCTGTTCCAGCCCCCTCGCCCTCATTCACGCGTTCGTGCCGCTGGAGGGTTCACTCCGGCCGCAGGGAGGACACGGCCCCGCACTCCTTGCTGTCCCCCGGTGTGGCTCTGTCCTCGGGCCTGGCATAGGGGGTCACTCCTCCGTGACAGGGACTGTCAGCCATCCTGGCGCCAACCCCCTGGGAGCGGAGGCCGCTGAGACCAGCAGTGGAGTCTGCGAGGGCGGCTCCGGCCGGAGGCGTCTCAGACCCTCCCGCGGGCCCAGGCCGGAGACGTCCTGGTGCTTGGGTGGCTGTGGGGAGGCACAGGAGGTGGGCTTGGGGCCTCACCATGACGCTGCCTGCCGGGACCCCGCCAGGGGGCTGGCGCTGGAGGGTTCCAGAAGAACCAACCTCGTCGCAAGCCGTGCGCGATTCATCGTGTCATTGCTCTTTCCATTGTCCTGGAAATGGAGCAGAACCCCCTCAAATGCCGCGGCCGGGTCCGAGTCGCAGGGCAGGGCGAAGCAGAGGGTCTGTGTCCCCCGTGCAGGGACCGAGATGGCCAGGATGGGCCAGAATCATGCCAGCCACGCCCGAAGGGAAGGCAAAGCGTCAGAGGAAGCAGTGAGAGCTCCATGTTTAAACTCCGTGAAGAGCCTCTGTCCTGACAGGGAAGCCGGCTGGCACGTGGCACACGGCGAC
>NW_011888833.1:4460418-4462449 GCF_000151845.1 Pteropus vampyrus | reverse complement strand
TCAGGGTGCCGGGGGCCAGACCACTGCGGAGCGGCTGGGGACATCACTGTCACTGCGGACACCTGATTCCTTGGCTGTCTGCGTGGAGCCCGCTTGAGGAAACATGGGCATCTTATCGTCACATATTTAATAATGAAGTGAAATTCCAACTCGACGTAGAGACACCAGAAGCAGGAAACAACTCCCTTCAGTCCAGTCGGGCTCTCGGTGGCCTCCAGCTCGGGGCTGAGGACAGAGCAAGTGACAGATGACCACTGCGGACGCCCTTCAGCCCCGGCCTGCAGGCCAGGAGTCGCCGCGAGTCAGCGGCCAGGAGCATCGGGAGGCTGTGTGGGCCTTGGGCAGCAGCGCTGCTGAGCCCCAAAGCTGAGCTTACTGGGGGCGTCTCCACGGCTGAGTGAGGTGCCACAGGAGGGCAGACATGCCATGGCGGATCGCGCTCCCGTCCCCACTGCCAGCCCCCTCCCTCTAAGATGACAGCCTTGCAGTGGGCCTGCAGCCCGCATGCCCCCGTGAAGGCGGACGTCACCCCCCCCCGAAGGCAGATGTCATCCCCGGCTGCTGCCCAGCAGAGGTGGCCGTGCACACGAGCGCTGTGGATCCCTCGCTTCTGGGAGGGTGGCTTGTCCCACGTGGATACTATTCCTGCAGCCGAGGTCTGAGAACCAGAGTTTCTTCACACAGACCCGAGGAGAGCTGAGGCAGCCACTGCCCACTGTCGTCACCAACACGGGACATCAGAGACAAGCACCTTCAGAGCCCACGGCGACCTGGGGGCACGCAGCACAGCATGGCGGCCACCAAGCACCTTCCCTGCATGGGGTCAGCCAGAACAGGTGGGCAGACCACGGCGTCCGAGCAGAACTGGACCCTGAAACCTGACGAGCAGCCACGTCCCGCTCCGCACGTAGGAAAACACTGCCTCACGGAGCAGACAGAGGTCTCTGTGCGGGCACGTCGCGTGGCGCCCACAGTTGAGTGCCCACCGGACCCCCAGAAGCTGCAGGCACGCGGTGCAGGACGGTGACGTAAGCCTCGTTTCTCCCAGTGGCCTTCACCTCCCCCGTACTTGTTCCCAGACCTCCCTCCGGGACGATCTCCTCCACAGACCCCAGCACACTTGGACTGCCCTCGGCCCCTCGTCACCAAACGTCACAGACTCTAAACCATGCCCTCACCTCCTTCGTCCTGCACACTAAGGACCCACATGACAACATGCGGGAAACGTCAGGCCTCCGAGAGGGTCCCTGATGGCCACAGAGCCACCAGAAGACCGAGGCAGCACTGAGACAGGGTGCTGAGCGTCCCTGGCACCCCGCAACCACGGCCAGACCACGGAGACAGCCGGCGACCCGTTTCAGACATGAAGTAGGCCCATCTGAAAGGCCCGGTACCAGGCGATCGCAGCAAAAACAGAACTACAGACCAAGCCCGAAGGCGGAGACGCCCGACAGCCGGGGGACAGTTCTCCGAAGCTGTCGAGAGTTTGGGGACGAGGATGCCCTCCACTCCCTCCATCCGCAGGACATGCGGGACGGCTTTCTGAACAGGATGGGCAGCGGCTTTTCAGCCCGGGGGTCAGAATGGAAGCAGGTGACCACCGCTGTCCAAGGCGAGCGATCAGGCACAGTGTGCGCAGGTGACAGCCAGGAGCTGCAGCAGCCACAGCACCCAGGGCCAAGGCCTCGCTGCCTGTCACGTCCGCAGCTGGACACAGGTCTGAAGTGGGGCGGCCTTCATTCTTCCCGGTCGCTCTCCACCTCTGAGTTCATACCTTCGCCGCTGTGACATGTTTGCGAAACAAGAGGTCCCATTGTTCCTCCTCTGCCCCGTGACCTGCCGTTGAATCCACACGCACACTGCGGGCCTTTCATTTTCCTTTGGTCTTCAGGACAAAACTGGCGTCTTCTTGACTGATGGCCAAATGTTTATAAGCCTACCTTTCCAGGTACTTTTTATTTGAAATGCCACTGATAGATTTAATTACGTTCAGCTTTTGAGAGAGAGAGAGAGAGAGAGAGAGAGAGAGAG
>NW_011888833.1:4453726-4460292 GCF_000151845.1 Pteropus vampyrus | reverse complement strand
GGGAGGGAGGGAGGGAGGGGGAGAGAGAGAGAGAGAGAGAGAGGGAGAGAGAAAGAAAGAAAGAAAGAAAAAGAAACCAGTCCCACTGGGCAGTGAGACGCGAGCCTGGTCTCGCAGAGTAGATGACAATGTCATCTGAGATAAGGGAGGGAGTCACTGTGGTGCTCAGGGCGGCACGGGCTGGGAGGTCACACGCCATCTGCGGGCGTGAGGCCGGGTTCTGCTAGGACAGGTGCCTGCGTCGCCGGTCGGGCCAACCGCGGCTAGGTGACTGGTTCCTTTAAGAAGCAGGTCTGGCGAGCTCACTGGTGTCTGGTCACTGTCCTTCCCTGCACGGCACAGGACTCCCACTTGTCACAACGGTGCCGCGCGCACGGAAGCAGCTCGTCTCGTGAGAGATAAACACAGTGACAACACGCGGGTTTTCGCCTATGGAAACGACACAGATGCCGATGACCTGACTTTCACACACAGCCGGGGGATACAAGCGGATACATTATTTCCGTTTCCAACACTCATCGCGTAGGACTTACTAAGGGGCATCTGTCTCGATCTCTAGTCTCTCGGCCAAGGAGGGCAGGTCCCAACAGCACAGGGCACATGCCAGCACTCACGGCCCGTGACGTGCGACTCGGCGCCCACGTCCTCCGAGTCATGAGCGTCCTCGGCCCTCCAAGGGCACATGAGGACCACACGAATCGGCGGACGGCGGGGGGCATTCGAGTACTTGCGGGGAAAGAGGAGAACGCGGCTGGTCGAGCGAGTTCTAGTATCCTAACCACTTTGAACGTTTCAGGTACCAGAATTGATAAAGGCGACTCCTTTGACGTTGCTGGGGATTCGGGCGACAGGCTCTGACCGGTGGGCAGGTGACACTCATTTTGGACGCTCACTTATTTATGTAAAGGAAAGGGGAAAGGTGATTTCAGCTGTTGAAAACTCACAGCTCTCAGGCGACTCCACCGTCATTATCCCATGGACGCTCAGACTGTCCCCAGAGGCGAGTGCGGGCGGAGTCTTATCCTGCAGACCAGGAGGCGGCTCGGCCTGGGCGGGCGGTCACGCTGGGCTGTGTCCCGTGTCCCTCCCTCACACCGCGCTGCCTTCCGGGAATGTCACCCGGCCGGCCACCACGTCACGGTTGACCAGGCGCACACCTGCAGAAGCGGAGCAACCTGGCGCCTGGCACCATGTCCCCCGGCCTCGCGTCCCCCGCCACACAGCGTGGGAGCCACTTCGGCCTCAGGGACCACAGCCGCGCGAAGCAGTGTAGTGTTTCCAACACTCTGACAGGTAAATCTCACGCTGGACACCTATCGGCCGTGACACCCGGCATTTTATAAACAGCATCATCAGGAGCTGGGTCCGTGGCTAGCGGAGCCGGTCTGTAGGAGACCACGGAGCGGACGGGTGAGGCTCTTCGGGCCTCTTGGTCTCTGTCCTGGGTCCTGAGCTCTGCTGTCACAGGGCCCCGTCCCCAACACTCACGCAGAGAGGCCGCCAGGCTTGGTCCGCGGGTCCTAGTCTACCGACCTCCGGGCTCGGGGACAGAAGCAGAGTTCAGATGCGTGGTGTGACGGGTCCAGAGCCGGCGAGATCACGTTTCATGCACCACGTTTTAGAAGCTTCTCCCGGACTGAAAAGGCCCCCCGTATCCAAGGCGATGATGTCGTTCTCGTGGGGGACATCACCTTACGCAACGCTCGAAAGGTGTGGCTACTGAGAGTCCCCAACACGGAGACACGGCCACTGCTGGCCCCCGGGGAGCGCCAGCCAACAGTCCCCCCGAGAGGGCTTTGGCCGGCGACAGACAAGGTCGCACGTCGGAGACGTGGCCTGGATGCCAGATTCATATGCGACACCATGGCCGGCCTCGCCACATAGGGCATCGGAGTCCGGGCCCCGGGAGGGACGGAACTGGCTTCGAGGACAACAGTGGTTTCGGGGGTTCCAGCAGCAGACAGCGAAGTCACCCACGGGCCCTCGCGGCGAGCTCCGTGGCAGGCGTCATCATCACCACACAGCCCGACACGCCAAGCGGCGGGACAGCTCGGCGGCTCACCTCGGGCACAGCGGTCTCAGCCGCACAGTCGATGGCTCTGTCCAGGTCCCTTGTCCTACCCGTCCGGGGACACCGTGTCTCTGCCCGGTCTCGTGGGCTGTCATCACCCTGTGACAGGCGCCCGGAGGATCGCTGACACAACCAGCCAGCACGACACAGCGGCAAACACCATGGACGTGCTCGAACCCCAGCCGAGTGCGACGGGCACTCACTCTGCTTAGAGTCAAAGAAAATGCGGCCAAACGCACAAACGTCGCGGGGGAAAGTGGGCATCGCTGTGAGCTCGTGCAGCTCACAGGGCGTCACGTGCCGAACACCCAAACACTGCGAATCTCACTCGTAGGTGCATATTCATAAAGACGCCCGTGGACGACGCTGTCCCCAACATGCCCAGCAACGCTTAAAACGGCCCCACTGCCACGGAGCACAGCATGGCCGGGGCCCAAGGCCGATGCCGTGCAGTCGAGGCCTCGAGTGACGACGACGCTCAGGGCTGACAGAAGCGTCTTCTCGGGGTGGCGACACAGCGCCACCCCCACAGGAAGCCCGACAGACGTTCATCACGCCGAGCACGTGACCCCAGATGCCGGGAACGCGCGCTGTTCGCGTCCCCTGTGCAGACGGCGGACGGGGGGAGTAAAATAAGATGCCGTGGGTGGAAGGCGCTGAGCCCCAGGCGCTGTCCCCACCTGACGCACCTATGTTCCGCAGGGTCGGCCCCAAACGCCACCTTCCTCTGCGGACAGACGCAGGGGAAATCACGCAAACGATCGCGAAAGTCGGCTGTGGCATCAGCTGTGGTGTCGGCTGTTGGTGCCACTGAGGGAAAGATTCCAAAATGACCAGCTCGGAGCGCCCAGTTTTTCACACGCTCACCCTTGCCCACTCACGCCCACTGTGTCCCCTGCCCGACCCGGGACGTGCACCGTTCCCGGACCCTGCCCCACGCCGTCTACAAAAGCTGCAGCAACCTGCAGACTCCCGGACCGCTGACAGAGCCACAGAGAGCCCAGCTGTGACCGGCACTCAGGCCACCGGAAGCGGCGGCAGCATGAGGACGCTGCCAGCTGTGGGAGGCTGGCGTCCCCACACACGGACACGGACACGGCCGGGCCGCGTGGCCGTGAAGGTCACGGAAAGCTCACAGGGAGACACCAGGTCCCCGGGAGTGAGGCATGTAGACGGAGAAGCCTAGCTCGGCTCTGTCACAGCCGATGCCACAGCCGATGCGGAGGCGACCTTGCCGGCCTTGTGCCGGGGTGTCCAGGCTGCACGGTCCTTCTGGGAGGCGCACCCCACCCAGTGTCAGCTGGACGGGGCGGCCGAGGGCACAGGCCACGGCGCCCAGCCTTGGTCCCGGTCCGGGCCCCGGTCTTGGTCATGCGTGGGGCCCCCGCCGCCTGCTGCCCTCTCGAACGCGGGCCTTGCCAGAGTGACAACGGGAACATTGGGCTGCGTGGTCAACGCCCTCGCCAGCATGCCCCCCGCTCCCCGGCCTCTCTGCTCCTGACGAACGCACGGACCTTACACAACGGGGTGCTGTACCACCTGCTGAGAGCACGTCCTGTGTCAGCACATGTCACACGTGGTTCCAGCGACCGAGCTGAGGTCCCGGCAGGACCCTTCAGCCTCCTGCTCCTCAGCTTTCCCTGAGTCGTGACCTGAGCCAGAGCCAGGGGTGCGCTAACCGCTCGGTGGGCAACCTTGGTGAGGCCGCCCACCCACCTCAGTCCCCCAGCCGCCCAGACCACTGGGCAACGTGCTCCTTCGCCACACAGCTTGTCCTCGGTGGGTGCTTTGGGGACAGCAGCCCTCGCCCTGGAGGGCCTCCAGGACTCCTCTGCGGCGAACTCTTTCCTCTGCGGCCCCCACGGCCCCGTCCTTGAAAAGCCTCCCTCAGCGAGAAGAGTGTCCCCTCTGCTCCCTGCCTGCCCCCAGCTCCGGCACCGTGCCGTGTACCACTCAGTGTCCCTCCCATTCGAACCCCGGCCCCGGTGACTGCCGACGGGGAGACAGAGGGAGCTCCCAGGGAGCCAAAAGCCGGCTCTCCTCCTCGGGGACGCGTCTGTCCCCATTTTTGATTTCGAGGGACCTACCAAGTAAAGTGTGTTATCACAGCAATCGGAAACACTGCCTGTTATCTGCCGGGAAGTGTGCAGTTCACCTGCACCGCGTACGAAATTAGAAGTTTGCTTTTCTCCAGTGCCGACTCGAGATCAAACGGCCCGGGCTGCGGGGTGACCGTGGTTCTTTACAGAGCACCCGAGCTCGCAGGAATTTGAGAGGCGTGGTGAAAATCACAAACATCCCAGCTCTGATACGTTTCTTTTGCTCTGAGGCAAGGTGGTTTGTAAAAACTTTCCTTTTGATTTCTGTTATCCAAATAATTCCAGCTTAGATTGGAACTTCAGTATTAATCTGATAATGACACCGTTGAGACGCATTCTCTGAGGACTGATCTGCAGTGACTTCCCGGGGTTTACTTTGCCCATTTTCTGCATTCCTGACCAGCCAGGTCAGCCCGCCTTGAACGCCGAGCACCCCACCCCCACCATCTGGGAGGAGAAAGACCCTAAGAGCCTGTCTTAAGATGATTACTACGTGCTTGGCGACGTCCTTTAATTTAAATTTTGTTTTATTTTATTTTTAGCTTCAAAGCTCTCGCAGGAATGAACACCTGTCTCTCAGTCCATTGTAAGAAACTGTCACGTACCTGACATGCTTTGTGTTGTCAGGTCCTCCCACAGTGACGCCGGGCAGAGGAGTCACATTTTAATTAATGATCAAAGCGAAGGACACCTGTAAGGCTGGGGCGGATTGCTAAATTCTTTGATATTAGGTTTACAAATCTGAAAGAGCCCTTTGATTCACCCATTGTTTGTCCTTTCTGGGGGATGAACTTAAGTAGTTTTTTTTTTTTCTTTTTCCCCCAAAGGCAATGTATTCAGCTAATCCGAGCAGCACCGAAGTTATGGGTGACAATGCCCATTCACACAGCAACTCTAGCGCCTTGTTAAAGTCACACTCCGTTTCGAAGCACCCGGGGCACCGTCCAAAAGGCCTGACCCATGAGCGGTTTGCTGTGCAATGCTGAGGAATCAACTTAACCTTTTTCCCATTTAGAAAAAAAACGTGCAGCTGGCTGCCAACGTTCATTTGACATCACGCGTAGGAATGCTACGTTTTCTAGGGTTTGACATTCTCAGCGGCCGAGAATGACTGCACTTTGTCGATGGAAACGCCACTACTAAAAACCCACTTCATTTAAACCTGCTGGGAGGACGGGACAGGTACCAGTGTCTGAGACGTGTGTGGAGGTCACGCCGTGTAGGACAAGGGGCCCTGTCCAGAAGGCCTGCTTATCCGGTGCGCTTAGTGGCCAGGCCCAGCTGCGGAGCACACAACAGACGGCACGCACCCCGACGCTTCATCTGCTCCCCCAGGAGACGGAGGTGATGGGCAAGCTGGTTCTGGGGCACGTCAGGCCCCAGGCCACACGGCCAGCGAGCACTGAGCCGGCGTACCTGGCGGTAACGCTGTACTCCCTCAGTGGCACCGGTGAGGCACGCAGGGACTGCAGCGGGGGGGTTCCCCAGGGGGCCCGCACACTGCTGCAGCGGAGGCACAGTCCCCCGGCGGGGGAGCTGGCGAAGCCACGTGGAGAGGGCACAGGAGCCGTGGCGTGGACGGTCCGTCCACAGCATCAGAACTGACCGCTAGATTTCTGCTAAGAAGCGAGCCCGGTGTCGGCCATTACCTGGGTGACCACGTGACCAGGGAGCCACTTCACCCCAACTTCTGTTCCAATCTGGTGGTTCCAGGCTAACAGACAGGCCCCCTCCAGATGGAGTTCGGGGGTTCACACAACCAGTTCTCATGCTCCCCACAGAAGCCTGCACTGTCCGCGGTCCCAACAGCTACACGACGGTACCTCTAAGGCCAAGCCACACGGGCCGTGGGCTCCTCCAGGTCAGAATTAAAGTTCTGGCTACTCCACCACACGGGTGACCTTCGAACTCAGTGTCCTTAAACATAAAACAGTAACAACGCCCACCCGGAAGACGAGCAGGGAGGCTGAGTGCCCTGTCCCCAAGCCCGCCCCGCCACGAGCACCTGACCACGCTCGTGACCACGGCCACCGCGGTGCGAGCTCCCCATTCCCACATCCTCTCGGCCATTAAATAAAGCGTGAGCAACAGTTCAGGATGTGTGAAAGACGAGAATCCTAAGAAAAAGTTAAGTCATACGATCTGACACTTGCTTCTCTGTACATCAGAGTCCGAAGTCGCCGTCCAGACTTAAGACGTCCGTGTGTCTTCACCGGCGCGCTGACCCTCTGCCAGGTCGGGGCCGTCCGTGCCTGCCCCGAAAATAGACCATGTTGCCAAGAAGCAGTGAAGCCGGAGGCCGGAGAAGGGACAGCCCGCCCTGTCTCCCGCAGTGAGCCTGCACGTTTCGCTTGTGACACGATGCTGGGCTAGGTGTGTGCGGATCGTCCCAGCTT
>NW_011888833.1:4449070-4451444 GCF_000151845.1 Pteropus vampyrus | reverse complement strand
ATCTGAAAGAATCAATACGGGAAAACCTCCTGGAACTAATTCTAACATGGTTGCAGGATACGAGGTTAGTCTATAAAAGTTCTATACGCCAGCAATAAACAAGTGGCACTTCGAATTTAAAACACAACGCCGGCTACGTTAGCACCCCAAAAATGAAATGCTTAGGTGCGATCTAACGAACTTGGACAGGATCTGTATGAAGAAAACTACAAAACTCTGATGAATGAAATAAAAAAGAAGTAAGTAAATGGAGAGATATTCTATGTTCACAGATAAGACAATATCGCCATGATGTCAGTTCTTCTCAATTCGATCTACAGATTCAATGCAATCCCAATAAAAATTCCAGCACGTTATTTTGTGGATACTGGCAAATTGCTTCTAAAGGTCGTATGGAGAGGCAGAAGCTCTGAAAGAGCCAACATGTTATTAAAAGAGAACAAAGTCAGAGAACTGATACTACGTAACTTCAACACTCAGTATAAAGCAACAGTAACCAACACTCCATGGCGCTGTGGGGGGAAAAAAAAAACAAATAGACCAATGGAATGGAAGAGACGGGAAACACACGAGAATTTACAACTGCGTAATTGAAATGACGGATTACACTTAATGTTGAGCATAAAAGCGAAGTCACAGCCTAGGTAATGATTTCACATATATAAAGTTCAAAATCTTAAAAAAATTAAGCAATACTTTAAGTGTTTTTGGTACTGGTATAAAGGAAAGCATGGGAATGCGATACACACCTGGCAGGATAGCTACCTGGCCCGGGGAAGGGATTAATAAGAGGCTGATGAGGACCAGCAAAGACAATCGTCATCTCTATATCTTAAGCTGGGTGCTAGGTACACAGATGCGCATGGCATCTATTCTCTATAATTCAGGACATTTGTATTTTTCCATCTGTCAATATTTAACAAAAACGACGTGACAGAAGCATAAACTGAGTCTGAGGCTACAAAATCCACCGTTTTCTCATAAGATTCGTCCAAGTAGAGATTAGAAAGAGAATTGCAAAGGAAAAATATTCAAAATAGGGATAAAATGTTTCCAAAACTGAAGAAAATCATAAATTCTCAGTTTAAGAAGTCACGGGAGATTCAAAGCAGGATAAATAAATCCACCGCTAGACATATTATAACACATGTACAGACATCAAATACAAAGAAGCAAACGTAAAAGTAATCAAAGAGAGAACGGACTGCCTTCAACGAAATGGCCATCGTGCTGACAGCCAACATCACAACAGCAGAAGGAAAAGACAGAAAATAACAGAAAAGTGTCTTTGAAGGGCTGAGAGAAATAACTACAACTTGGGATTCTGCACTCAGCTAAGCAATTATTCAAGAATAAGGAGTGAGTAAGACAATTGTAGATAAACAAAACCCCAAAGCATTTCGATATTAACAGACCTCCTTAAGAATGTGTTCATGAAAAACAAAACTGAAACCAGAAGAAAAGACTGATCTTCAAGAAGAAATGACGACATTACCAAATTTATGATTAAATCTCATTCATGACAATTGGGTACAGATTTTTTTTTTTTAATAAGAACTAAAACACTAGGGAAAAATAATTCTAAAGGCAGAAATGGCTTAATGGGTCGTAGGACCCTTGACGGTTTAATATCTTATTAAACCATACAGCTGTCGACTAACTTTGTGCTAATTTCAAGCACAGACGTTAAAATTTAAGAAGAGAAATGTAACGTATATAAAACCTGCAGCTGAGAGAGTATCTTCCTGTGTATAAATAAAACCGGCCGCCTCGTGGTCATCGGTTTTCCAACGTCCACCCACAACGAGGGAGCTCCCAGTTCACATCATAATGAAGGACCGATGATGACGATCATGTGTGACCGAATGCAGTTTAAAATACATTTTACTTAGGAAGTAGGGTAGGTTTGTAATCTACTCTCTTCACGTAAATATTACCCACAAATTTCTATTTCTATTGGACATCCTTATTTACTAAAAACAAAAGTTTGAAATTGCTTTAGAAAAAGCCTAGAGATTTAAAAACAAACAAACAAACAAACAAAAAAACACTACGTGCCGTATAATGTTTTATTAAATTAATTTAACATTTAACTTAAGCGTCCCACGACTACAAAAATCACGACCGGAGGTGGAAACGACGCCCTCTCCGTTCGCACGGATTTGGCACAGTCCAGTCAGCAAGCATATTTCTAAACGACAAACCCAGTGTCTTCACAGCCACCCAGAATTAAGACTGACCAGCGAACGCCTACCGTCTCCAAGAGATTTGCTGTGATCGGAGACAGATGGCAGTTTAGAGCCACAGGGACCGTGGTCAATCATCATATGCACTTTAGCAGACTAGGACACTGAGGCTCAGGGCGTCGCCCACA
>NW_011888833.1:4446362-4449020 GCF_000151845.1 Pteropus vampyrus | reverse complement strand
AATGTTTTATTAAATTAATTTAACATTTAACTTAAGCGTCCCACGACTACAAAAATCACGACCGGAGGTGGAAACGACGCCCTCTCCGTTCGCACGGATTTGGCACAGTCCAGTCAGCAAGCATATTTCTAAACGACAAACCAGTGTCTTCACAGCCACCCAGAATTAAGACTGACCAGCGAACGCCTACCGTCTCCAAGAGATTTGCTGTGATCGGAGACAGATGGCAGTTTAGAGCCACAGGGACCGTGGTCAATCATCATATGCACTTTAGCAGACTAGGACACTGAGGCTCAGGGCGTCGCCCACACCCCACAGCCAGGGGAGCAGAGCAGAGTCGGAGCACAGGCACACAGGGCTGGGCTCATGCTGCCCAGCTTCGCCCTTGCCTCTGCGAAGGCACAGGTGTGCCCGCTGTCACGTACCACAGAAGGAGAAGTTCTGCAAACTCATTTGTATAATGTGAATTGATGGCTAGAATTCTATTAGTTGATTGCTTTTCACCTTTGTTTATTTGTGCCAAAATGATCTCCGTATCAGGAAAAAGTTTTAAATCACTCTGTGACCAACGCTTTGGCCTGGAAAACATTTTCCTTTAAAAAAGAACCTAAAAGAGATTCAAAGATTAGTTGGGAGAAATACTATCTTAAAGATAAGTCCCTTGAGAGAAACTTAATTTAGCAGTAGATAATTCAGATCGATTGGATGATGAAACAGCAAAAAATTTAGCAGCAAAAAAACTCTAAAACAAAGTAGCATTTGTCCAGTGTACACACACACACACACACACACGCTTTAATAATAACTTTCAAAGTAAGGTAGAAAATGAACAGAAGTTGAAAGAAGCACAAAGAGAGAGAGAAATAGAGAGCTGTCCACAATAGAACATTGTGCCTGTGTGCTTGCTGACTGCAAAACGCCGACCAAATCAGAAACTGGTGGAAGAGTCTTTCCCAAGAATGCGTCGCAGCTCGGACCTCCGGGGAACCTGGCAGTGTGCGGGCGCAGTCAGGAGGGCCAGGATCGTCAGGAGGAAGTCGGAGTATGTGACGCCGCGTGACATCACGTGACCTGAGTAGTGTGAAGTGTCTCGGTTTCGCTGGAGGACGTGCATCTTTGCTCAAGCAATGAAACGTCTTTAAAACGCACTTCGATAACAGTCTCTTACTGCTGATAATCAAAACTGATCATTGGTTCTCTGAGTATGGACACGTTCTTTTCAAATATGAGATTATTATAAAAATCAAAACCGTTTTTTTGAATACACGACTTTGTGGGCACCGAGGAAGTCTGACTATAAGAAAAAAATCATAATTTAGTCTTCTTTGAAGTTAAATATTTTTCTCCATAAAAGATACCATTAAGAAAATGAATAGAGAAGCCAGAGAGAGAATATCTCCAACATATATCTGACAAAGGACTTATTTCCACAATACAGGGGGAAATTTTTAATAAGAAGACAATAACCCAATATTCAAAACAGGCAGAGTCTAACAGATAAAAGATGTATAAATGGCTGAAAGACCATTAAAAAAATCAACTTTGTTAATCACGCGGAATATGCAAACTAAATCATGACAGTATTGCACATCCACTAGAATAAGCAAACTTCTAAAAACATTCAATACTGCGCATCGGAGAGGACACGGTCCCACTGGAAAAACTCTGCTTTGCTAGTGGAAATGTAAATGGTACAGTAACTTCCGGAAACAGTATTTTGATTATTTTCAAAGTGAATTAATCTCCCTCCTAAGTATTTTCCCAAGAAAAGTAAAACATCTGCTCACACGGAGACTTACCCACAAATGTTCTTAGCAGCTTTATTCGTACTAGCTCCAAAGTAGAAACACGTATGTCCAAAACAGGTGAATTATGGTGTATAAAGGACGGAATACTATGCAGCAGTATAAAGAAATGAACTACTGGTACCCACCACAAGACGGAGGAACCTCAAGAAAACACGATGCTGAGCAAAAGAAACGGAAGTCTGCATGATTCTATTTACGTGAAATTCTGAAGACGCCAAATTAACGTACCGTGACACAAAGCAGACCAGTAATTTTGTGACACTGGCCGGACGCAAGGGCAAAGGAGCAGAAGAAAGATGCTCGGGGTGAAGCAGAAGTTCTCCATCTTCCTCGTGGCTGTGTGGGGTGTACATCTATCTGTCCAACTCATCCGACTGTGCTGCCAAGATCAGCACCTTTTATCGGCTGAGAGATGAGCTTTGTGGTCCAGGCGAGCGGTGGCGGCAGCTGACACCAGGCGTTAAGACGCGCACCACACTCATTCAAAGCGGGAAGTACAAGCGTTTCGTCACGGGTCCCAACTTCTGCGGCAGAATAAGGCAACCCGTTCTCGAAGGCCACGCTCAAGCACATGTCATGACAGGTCTCTTCATTCCGCAAAGAACATGCAGCAGCTAACTAGAAATACCACCGACTAAACGGAAAAAAAAGACAGGACCGGGAGACCTCAGGGTGGTGTCAGGGCCAGGTGGGAAAGGAGGCCACTTCTATGCAGCCCTCGACCCCGACGCCGATGGCGACGGGGCCGAGCGAACGGAGAACGGAATTGCAAAGCGGTTTTTCAGTGAAGAAAAACCAGACCCGTTTCTCACAGAGAGTGCCGCTTCTCCCAGTGTTGGCTTTATCCGGG
>NW_011888833.1:4438880-4445272 GCF_000151845.1 Pteropus vampyrus | reverse complement strand
AAGGCAACCCGTTCTCGAAGGCCACGCTCAAGCACATGTCATGACAGGTCTCTTCATTCCGCAAAGAACATGCAGCAGCTAACTAGAAATACCACCGACTAAACGGAAAAAAAAGACAGGACCAGGAGACCTCAGGGTGGTGTCAGGGCCAGGTGGGAAAGGAGGCCGCTTCTATGCAGCCCTCGACCCCGACGCCGATGGCGACGGGGCCGAGGGAACGGAGAACGGAATTGCAAAGCGGTTTTTCAGTGAAGAAAAACCAGACCCGTTTCTCACGGAGAGTGCCGCTTCTCCCAGTGTTGGCTTTATCCGGGGGCTTCACGAAGGGACGCAGAGAAACGGTAAACTGCGTTCTCCGTGGTGCCAAACCGCAGGCATGCGGGCTCCGCACGCCCGCTTCCCACAGCCTCCTCCGCGTGTCGCCTGCATGGCACCGAACCCCCTCTCACGACCCCGCCGTGAGGAGGGCCAGGTGGCGTCCCAGACCCGCTGCCTGCAAGTCACTGCTGCAAGCTCCACGCTTACTTTTTCTTTTGCCACCTTGTTTGGAAAAGGATTTTTTTTAATAAGCCATCGTGATAGCAAAAGAAAACCTCATTCTGTACGTTTCCCCCACCCCCAATAATTCTATTTTCCCTTCAAGGTAGCCCCTCACGCCTGGGTGAACAGCCAACCAGAGTCGAAAATGCAGACAGACAGACTCGGTAGCAAAGATCAATCCCAAACCAGACGCAAGGGGTTTTTTTACGCGTGTTTCGCCAGCTTTTACGATAGGCCGTGGAAATACAAGTCACTGTTTCCACTGGAAATGGTGGCCCCAGGCCAGGGCTCTGCGTGATATTTTTTCCAGGAGGAACCGAGAACCAGCTCTGTCTCTTTTCCATGGATCTTTTTCTTGTGCGAGAAGAAATAAAGTGTTAGACACGTAAGAAGCTGCAGGGCTAGACCCCCGAGGCCATTCGAATCCGCCCTCGTCCCTAGTCCTCCCGGCGTGCACCGGCTGCTGGAGGCAGGGAATGCAAACCCCACACCCTTGACTGAAGAGTCAGATACCGTGGCCATATCTACATAATAATGGCCCAGTCGTCCTAGAATAAACAAATGCAAAAGTTAAGCTTCCTGGCAATATTCTCCATGCAGTGCAAAGCTGCCAGTTCATTCGATTCATCCCTTTGGTAAAAACGTGCTGAGTGCTTGGCCTGCAGGCCCCGGATTGGAGCCCAGACGCAGGTGTCAATGAGGTCTGGCCCTGTCCTCAGGTGCTTGCGGACGATACAGGCCGAGACCCACAGCTGCCAGGGGAGTTAGCAGAGCCCCTGCTGCTGGTTGCCCGGTTCTCGGTTTTCAAGACATGCGCGCAGTCTCATCGGCAGAAGCGAGGTGCGGCCAGCTGCGCCGTCTGCACAGCAGACGGTGGGGAGGGCGTCTGCTCGCTCTTCAGGAGCAGCGGTGTTCCATAAACCTCGGTCATGAGTGTGTCACACTTTTGGCACTCCCACATACCATGCGCCGTGCACTGGCATTTAATAATTTTCTCTAAGTCGACTAATTTTTAGTTTCGTTCTAAGTCCTTGAAAAGAAAATTCCCTAGCATTACGGAAAATAGAAAACAGTCAACTGCCGTAAATGGGGGCTAATTACAAAAACAAGTACAACGGAAGCGAAGCTAAATGATGCTTCATTTAAAAATGAAACGTCCAAGATGAGTGCGGACGGCAATAAATCTGACCCATCTGCAAAAATACACATCAGAAAACAAACTGCCCCACATTCGGCGAAGGGAGGGGCGCGGCGGGAGCTTGTAATCCGTGAGCCTGACTTTTACTTTATCCCACGGTTGCCACGAGTTCTCTGTTTCCGTTACGTTATTCACCTTGGTGTAGTTCTTAAAATCCTTTTTACTTTCTGATCTACAGTGGGTTCAAAAGGAAAACATTTTTAATCCCCAGAAACCCTCCCATCGAGGTGCGCCGGCCACCCTAGGCGCCAGGCCTGGACAGAGGACGTTTAGCTCCTGACGGGCCTACCGAGCAGCGCCTGGGGAAGGGGTGCAGCCAACACCTGGAAAAGCCCCAACACCAGCGAGGAGGGGTGAAGGAGACAGGTCTGTGGTGGTCGGTGGCTGACCCCGGGGTTATGGCCCTCGGACCTTCTCACAGGTCTCCCAGGACAGGGGTCCCCAACCCCTAGGCTGTGGACCCGTACCCTCCGTCCAGCAGGAGGTGAGTTGTGGGCGAAGGAAGCTTCACCTGTATCTGTAGCCGCTCCCCAGCGCCGGCATCACCGCCTCAGCTCCTCCTCAGATCCTCAGACACTGGATTCTCACAGGAGCACCGGACCCTGGTGCCACAAAGGTTGGGGACCGCCGGCCCAGAAGAACTCAGCTGGCCTCCTGACCCCAAACTGTCCTGTGCAGCACTGTGTCCCAGTCAGTCTCCTGCCTGAGGTCCCTTGGGTTCCTGCAGAGCCCCCCACTCTGAAGGAGCCACCCCTTCCCCCTCTCCCTTCCCCCTCCCCCTTCTCTCTCCCGCTCACTCCTGAAGGGAGACCTGGTCTCCAGCGAGGTCCTTGCCCAGCCCTGACAGGAGTGCCTTCCTCTCTCTCTACTGTTCAGACGTCACCGCATCACCCGCCCTGAGAAACCGGGTCCCGTCCCTTCCCCTGAGCATCCCGGCCTCAGCGACGCCTTCCACCCCAGGCAGGCGCTTCCGCGGTGGGTGCCCCTCCACCGGCATTCGGCGTGACCCCTAGGGTGGTGCCCATCTCTGGGTGAGCACCTGCCACCCGACTGGCTGTCAGGGACCCTGGGCAGGGCCGCGTGTAAGTCTCTGCCCTCCACACAGGGCTTGTTATTCTGTGACTTGCCTCAGCCACAGGACGTCGAGCCAACTCCGGGTTTTAGTGTGACCCGCCCCGCCCGTGCCCAGGGCGACCCGCAAGGGCCCACAGGTGGCACCCATGAACTCTGACTCCACGGGAGCTGGGGCCGGGTGCTGGAACACGCCCACCTGGCCGGTTTTAACGGGACTGCCGAGCGTCGGGGGTGGACAGCGGGCCTTTCAAGCCTTCAAGAAAGGCCTCAGCGCATGAACCCAGGTAAACAGACTCTCAAAGGTCTGCCAAAAAAAGCAAAAACACCCCTGAACCACAGACGTCTAATTCCGAGCCATGCGGTTTCCTGCGGCTGCGGTTCTGAGCGCTTTGTCGTGTGCTCACTGACCCGATGCCTGCTTCGCGTAGTCACTTTAAATCTTGCCCCTTTTAATGTTATATATGCAGTCCTACAGTTTATGGATTTCTACTTCTCCAGAACTATTTCATTTATATGTTCTGATCATCGATGGATTAGTTTATTACAGAATTTTTTAAAAAACAGGAAAACGCAAAAAATAAAAGTTACCGTAATGTCACCACTAAATATACTCTACTTCATGTCGTGGTGTGTTTCCTTCCAATGTTTCTGACACATGCGTGATTCGTGTGGGGGAGAGAGTCATGGTGGGGGGGGGTAGGCATGTGTACGAGCGGAGCGATTAGAATTACAGCCCACTCCCCAGAGTCAGGGCGGTGGATAAGAGGGGAGGTTTCTGGGAATCTGTCACGTCCGTAACCATTGTTCTCCAGACGTGGACATCCAGTCAGAAGAAGGAAGGACTTAGACACAGAGGCGTGACAGTCCCTGAGGCCAAAGCAAACACAGCGACTCCACGTACCCCAGCGGCGTGTGCACAGTGAGGGTCGCTAGCAAGTCCGCCGCCCTAGGCTTGCTTCTCCAGCCGCCTCGGAAGTGGACGGGCGGTGACAACTCGCAGCGGGGCAGCTGAGGGCTCTAGCTCACAGCCAGGGGAAACACCACCAGTATTAAGGGACCCTGGACGTCTGTTGACCCTCGCCAGCCTGAGTCTGCGTCGGGCGGTCCAGAGTCGGGGTTTGTTGGCCAGACATGACTCTTCATCCACTGTGCTCTCGCCTCTGGCTCCGTTGTGGCTCCCGGTGCCTGCACCAGTGAGACACCATCGCTTCCTGTGGGCGTCGGGGAGAGGAACTGTAACCGCGGATAATCGGATCTCTCCGCGGATAATCAGATCTCTCCATAGTATCAACTTGACCATTTTGCAGGCACAGCTCTGTGATTCTAGCTGATGAAATGACTCTCACCATAGGGGATTCTCGTAAATAAGTCCCATCGTGTCATCTCTCTCGCTTCGGCCTTCGCCGTGTACATAGTCTCACAGGTGTTTCTCCCTACTCAGCGAGCGTCTGTGAGGGAGTAAAACCGCAGAATGAAGACACAGGAAAGCTGCCACACACGCTCGCCCCACTCACGAAAACAGCTGCAAAGCGCACCCAGTTTCCGCACAGACTGAACCCCTGAAGCGCTCGATCCATCACCTCGAATGAAAACAAAGCCACTCTGGCCCCTTTCACGGGCGGGGTCCCTTTCCTCGGTCCTTGTCCCTGCCGCCTGCAGCTGAAACCCTGCGCGGTCCCCGCTCTCGCCTGCCGTCAGGGGCGCGCATGCGCGGTCTCCCGGTTCGCACAGAAGGCGGGGACTCAACTCCCAAGCTCTTCGGCGCCTCTGACCGTGACCCTGACCGTGACTGTGACTGTGACGACCCAGCGTCGCAACTTACAAGCCAACAGCGAAAGCCGAAATGAAACGTATGGCAGAACACAACCTCGCTGCACGGGTTGAATGCCATTTGAAAACTCAAGTCAGCCTAAAAAATCCTCTGCTGGTGATCCCGACGTGGCCATGATGAGAGGCCATGACCATCTGTCCGGCGGGGAGGACCAAACACAACCCAGAGCCCCTTCTGCACCCCACCTTTAAACACAGCTCGAAAGAAAGACACTACAGAAGCGGTTCTGACACCCCTCGTCCTAAATACGAACACATCAATGCATGTTTGCTACTATTAAACAGCGAAACAGAGTAACATCTTTCGAAGGTGGGATTCTTTAGGCTAAACCAACAACGAAAGAGCTGTCTGGGATTCAGAAGTCACTGCCCGTGAGAAGCGTGATGTCCTCGTTACAGGATGTCCTCGTTACAGGATGTCCTTGTTAAAACGCGTCCCGCGTGTGACGTCGGGGGCTGGGTGTGAGCTCCCCACTGCAGGAAGGCCTGACCCCCCACCAATGAGGCCACCGCCCCAGACCAGGCGCGGGGCTCTCCCCGGGGGGCGAGGGAATAGGGGCGCGTTTCTTCATTTCTCCCCACCTCCCGCACACGCCAAGCACACGCACACACACGCGCATGCACACAGGCGTGCACGCACTCTTCGTCCCCTAAGGTCCAGCACGCAGAGGTGCTCGCCTGCTACACAGAGCCTACTCGTGCAAAGGCCCAGCTGTGCCTCCCCCGCGGGCCTCAGCTGCCACGCCTGGCAGGTGGAGGCGGATGACGCCATCTGGCGCCCACGGTTGTGCCTCGAAACAGAGACTACAGCTAGTCCCTGCACCCCAGTTTCCCCTTCCCGGGCGCCAGGGCTGCATGGCAGGAGGCACTGCTGGTGGCCGCAGGGCCCCCGCGGTCCGGGCCGTGCCACCAAACGCGAGCGCGCCCGTCAGATGGGCGGAGCGTGTGCAGCCTCGGAGTCAGGCCTCCGCGCACAGATCTCAGCACCTCGCGCTCGGCCCCCGGTGAGAACTTTGCTCGGTGGGACAAAACGAACTTGGCGCTGTCCTGACCAAACGGAATTCTTTCCCGCAGAGCACGCATGTGCCTCCCTGCACCCCGCACCCCGGGGAAGAGGCGCCACATGGTACACCGCACCCCGCGCCCTGGGGAATCAGCGCGCATGTGCAGCACACACCTCCCCTCCCCCCGGAAAGCGCAGTAAGCGGCCTCTCGGGGCTGAGCCCCCCGCAGCACAGTCGTCTCTCCACTTCTGCGGAAAACCGAGACCTGCGCTGGCCACGGAAGGTGGCCAACTGTCTCAGGCTTCACAGCTGCTTTGTGAGCTGTAGGCCTAACAAACGACCTGCCCTGAGTAGTCTCCAAATGATTAACAGGACAGGGCGTGAATGCACCAACACACACACACGCACACCGCGGTCAGCCACGCACGTGTTCGCAGCCGTCAGAGAGCGTCTGACATCATCTCTCATTGCCCGGCGGCAAAAATCTCTTTCCCACCAATAACCAAAGGTCTGAAAGTCCCATGGTGAAGCTCATTCATTGACTATTTACAGAGTTCCTATTTTTAGCTAGGAACTATGCCAGGCATATGACGATAATTAAGCAGGTCTTCCCTCTGAGTCTAGTGAAGAGATGGCCGTGTAAACATAGCCATGTGACAACAAACCCGTGCCACCTCAGATGTGTAAAGAGCTGTTGACACAGTCACGAAGTGCTCCAGCCAGTTCTCGTGCATGTCAGAACTGTG
>NW_011888833.1:4434999-4436985 GCF_000151845.1 Pteropus vampyrus | reverse complement strand
ACTTGAGACCTGTTCCAGACCATGCCGCCCTGCGGCCCCCAAGCGTCTGCATGGTGGGTGTCCCCACTTCTAAGCAAAGGAACCCAGGACTCCAGGCTCATCACTCATTGCTCCAGACTGCCCATTCTCGGCCCCCAAACTCACACATTGAAACGCGGCCACCCTGCGATCGGTCGGAGGCAGGGCCCTGGGAGGTGACAGAGCAGGAGAGCGCCCCCGCCTCGGGGTGATACAGAAAAGACCGCCATCATGAACCAGGAAGCCACCTCGCAGTCACCAACCTGCCGGTGCCCAGGCCCTGGGCTCCCAGCCCCCAGACTCGCTCGGGACCCGCGGTCGGTGGCATTTACTCCGTAGCAGCCAAATGCGCTGAGGTAGGTGATTTAGCTGCCCCCACATTTCAGGAGCACCAGTGGGCTTGACCCCAGGTGGTGACGCGCCAGCGGCCACAGACCCGTTTTCATGAGGAAAGCACAGGCTGCCACGTTGCCATTGAACAGCCATCTGGACATCCTTGGTCCCTTTTCCTACTTACCAGGAATTGATGGGTGTAAATACAGGTTTTCAAAAGTCTCGGAGTGTTCGAAATAAAGGATGTGGCTTATTTTTCCTAAATGCAGATTACGGATGGAGCTCGCCCTCAAGGTTGGGGCACGACCTTGGAAAGGCAAGAGCGGGCGTTCCACCCGCTGCCAGCGCCCTCGGACCCTGGGGGCGTGGCTCTCCGCCCGCGTGTGCCCTTCAGGCAGACGTGAACCGATGCGTCATCCAGTCCCACTAAATCACAGCACCACGTTTTGCAAAAACAACAAGGCCGATGGCCTCAAAACGGAGACAATCTCAAACACTTCAGAGACGGGAAGAAAATAAGATTTTCTAGAATTACCATCTATTCTGAGGTGTGTGTATGTGTTAGGAAAAAGAGAACAGAGAAAGTGGTTCTTTATGGAGACCGGGGTTCTTTGATGTTGAAAAGAAAGAAAATCACTAAAGGAAACGAATCTGGGGAATTTCGCCGTGCGCAGAGTATGCGCGTCGTGAATTTGTTTGAACGCAGCTCGGCATCACGACACATCTGGGGCAGCACTGTGTGCCATGTGGGGATGCCCTCTCCGCCTTGGCACCTGAAGCAGAGCAGGGCCAGTCCCGGAGCGCCCGCTGCCGTCTGAGCCCACGAGGTCGCCAGGCACCCAGGCCCTCGCTGCCCGGCGGCGCCGCTGGCTCCCCGGACGCCCTCGGAGACTGGTCCGCCCAGCGCACACACGTTCTCAGACAGCGTCCCCTTGACGAAGGTGCAAAGAGGCAAATGCTGCTTCTGCCCGGCCCCAGGCACGCGCACCAGAGCTCTCGGGCGTCACGGGGGCGATTCCTGGAGCCAAAGGCTAGACGTGTGTGTCCTGTGGTTGGGGGCAAGTTTCAGTTTCCTCGGGAACGGAAATGGAGAAAAAGATGCTTAGGTGACAACCAAGATGGACGGAGGATTACGGAGGTGATTTTATCCAGGCTGTTGCACGAGGAAGAACTTTCATTAACCAGAAACGGGTTCGACGAAGGCGACTAAGAGTCACCACGAGTCCTGTGGGGACGCGGAAGGGAGGGAGGGTGGGGCTGGGTCTCACCTGAGCACGTGAGACAGCGGGGTGGTCCTTGTGGTTCGTCACCTCTGGGAATACCACAGGGAGGGAGATTTCATCACCGGGGCTGTAGCCCCCAGAGCACGGGGACCATGTAAGTTCAGTGTATCACATACCCACACGTCTGTGAGAGTAATGAAGGCTCTAACCCCTGATGGGTGCCTGCCACAGGGAATGCTGTCCCAAGGCCTGGCTAGCTGGCCCGGAGCTGGGCACCGGTCCTGGGGGCAGCTAGCTTCTGCGGGGGTCCTGGACGAAAGCCGTGTTCGCTCGGGGGGCCTGGCCAAACTTCCTTTTCCAGAAAGCTGAGCCGGAGATGGAATGGGAGGAGGCAGCCCACCCGGCAGAGGAC
>NW_011888833.1:4431985-4434949 GCF_000151845.1 Pteropus vampyrus | reverse complement strand
CGTGAGACAGCGGGGTGGTCCTTGTGGTTCGTCACCTCTGGGAATACCACAGGGAGGGAGATTTCATCACCGGGGCTGTAGCCCCCAGAGCACGGGGACCACGTAAGTTCAGTGTATCACATACCCACACGTCTGTGAGAGTAATGAAGGCTCTAACCCCTGATGGGTGCCTGCCACAGGGAATGCTGTCCCAAGGCCTGGCTAGCTGGCCCGGAGCTGGGCACCGGTCCTGGGGGCAGCTAGCTTCTGCGGGGGTCCTGGACGAAAGCCGTGTTCGCTCGGGGGGCCTGGCCAAACTTCCTTTTCCAGAAAGCTGAGCCGGAGATGGAATGGGAGGAGGCAGCCCACCCGGCAGAGGACATGTCGCAAAGCCGCATGAACAAAGGTAGGAGGCAGCGGGGTCGTGGGAGGCGCAGAGAAAGCCCGCGGGAAGCAGGGGCCGGAGGCGGGAGGGGCCGGAGCAGGGGTGGCGGCCGCAGGAGCGGCACGGGCAAAGCCAAAGACGTGACACCTGAGTCACCACGTGGCAGGGAGCCGACCGCTGCCATCGGTTAAAGGCGGAAAATGTCGAGGTGCCCCTTCTCCTGAAAACTCTGGCCCGAAGACGTAACCGTGTGTATTTCTGTTACTAATGATAATATCAAATACCTTTCACAACCTTTAGAATACGCCACGTAAGCAGGAAAATTAAAACCATCTCCCTGGCTCCACCAGCCAGATAGAGCAATGTTATAATTTAATTTGGGTAGGCATTTTTCTCCTATTTTTGCCTAGACATATTTAATCCATCGTGTATTTTGGTCTCTCTCCTTTGTCAGAAGTTTAAAAAATAAGATGAAAAAATAAAATAAGATGAGCTCAGGATAAAGCAAGAAAAATCTGGCGAGCTGTTCGTAATGCCAAGTGTCGTCTATTTAAAAGACTTCTCTATTAACAGGCTAGGGGCCTGGGGCTTCAGGTAGTCTGATGTCGGAACTTTGTTTCTTCTACGAAAAACGCAGCGATTGTCGGTCAGAGGGGGCTATTTGCCGATCCGCTTTGGGTTTGGGCTTGTTTTATTTTTTATGTTTCTGATGTTTTTCTCCTTTAGCAACATTGAACAGGGACAGACGCGTCCGTGTGCTCACGTTTTGGACACGCTGCCGCTGTACGGAACGCGAGTCCGAGAACTACTTCCCTGGACGAGTTGGAAGCGGAGGACACCCTGGGGCGCTGTCCCCAACGGTGCGACAATGAGCAAGAAAGCTCCGGCGGTAAGAGGCGACGAAACGGCAGCGCCACCAGCGGCGGCAGGATGGATCTCGCCATTGCCACGCCGGGCGGACTGAGGCAGACGGGAAAAGCTGAGAGCCGCACGATTTCACTCCTATGTGGGAAATGACGCCAAAAGCCACGAACAAACAAACAAACAAAATCTCATAAACTCAGACAGCAGATTAGTGGTGACCGGAGCGGGGAGAGGGGGAGGTAGGCAGGGGTGAAGGGGGGTCACAGAGATGCTGACGGAAGGAGCCTTGACTTTGGGTGGTGAACTCACCATGCGATACACACGGATGAGGTGTTACAGAATTGTATGCTCGAAACCTGTATAATTTTATGAACCAGTGTCACCCCAATAAATTTAATTAAAAAAAAAAAGAGAGAGAAAAGCTCCAAATCTCCACCCTTAGCTGATGTTTGGGCTTTATTTCAGAAGCGCTGACCCACGCTCTAGCTCGAGGATGCGGGGTGCCGAAGTGCTGAGTAAAATGTAAAATGCTGCTGTTTTATTTATTAGGTGTCGATGACGTCACCACCCACGTGCACAGCATGACACTTCATTGTTTAAAAGAGCCTCTTTGCCGCTTAGGGAAAAGAAGGTACATTTCCCACGATGTAGAATAAATTACAGCTACAGTTCCACCTCGGAAAAAAAAAAAAGGCAAGCTGAAAGTGTCCCAGGCCTGATTATCGCCAAAGTTTACAACTGAAAAGAACGGAAAATTACTGAACTTCAGCGAGACGGAGGGAGAGAGGGAGAGAGAGAGAGGGAGAGACGGAGACAGAGCTGCAGAAGGCGCTCCAGGCGCGCGGGCCACCATCAATCTTTCTGAAAGCCTTTCTGAGCTTTAAAAGCCCATGATTTTTCAATTAGCCATTAAGCCCCCGCTGCCACTGTGAGCTCTTCTCCCAGAGACGTTTGTAACAGATGAGGAGGGGAAGGGAGATGAAAGGTGCCTGCACACTGGCGTCAGGAACGGTGTCTGTTAAGGGGTTAACGCCAGCTCTAACAAATTACCCCCGGGAGCACGGTGGCCCACGGGCCAGGGCCCTGGGCCAGAGGCTCCCAGCCTGGCTGCAGACACTCCACCAGCGTCTGCGGGCCAGAACCTCTGAATAAGCAGCAGACGCAGCTCCAAAAATCATGTCAGAACACACCCAAACAGGGGCTTGAATTCGAGTCCTCTCCAAGCTTCTTTGCGTCTCAGTTTCCACACCCCGCCGGGTAAAATTCCTAAAACGCTTGTCCTGCCTGCCCCGAGTACAGCGTGCGGCTGACGGGCAGGCTCGCATCGACCCACGCGGATAAGAGGCGGTGAATCCCAGTAAAACTGGGTGCCGGCCACGAAAGCAGCAGGGGCTTAGAGCCGAGCTGGGCGACACGGCCAAAACGGAAGGGACCGTTTCAGTAAAATGCAGGACAATATAACTCAATGTTAAGTGGACGGTACAGGTGCCAAAGGCGACAACGTGGCCGGGCGAGAGTACTCACTCACCGGGCAGCGACTCACTGAGTCTCCGGAAGTGGCAGTGGCCCTGGAGATGGGGCGAGCGTGCAGCCCGGAGGCGGGGTGTGGGTAGAGGGTGCTGCGGGCACCCCAGTAGTGGAAGGATGAGCGTTGGGGGTGAGGGGGTCGTGCGACAGGCGAATGCCCTCAGAGCCCTTGCCTGTCGCCCGCCTGGTGCCCGTGAAGTGGTGTGGCC
>NW_011888833.1:4429089-4430825 GCF_000151845.1 Pteropus vampyrus | reverse complement strand
CCCGCAGGTGGCAGACGGGCACCTCCCAAGCCCAGTCTGCCTCCCAGGCGTTGCCCTGTCACACGCTCGCCTGAGGCCCTTAAACCCATCAGGTATGACACTTGCAAAATAGATCCCACGTCCCCACATCCGCGTGGCAAGGAGCTGGCCTCTTGTAGTGGCCTGACGTGTCTGTCCCGAGCCTTCTGAGGAGAGCCTTTCAGAGTAAACTCCACCAGTGCCAGCGGATGGGACGGAAGAGGGGAAGAAGGCAGGGGACACGGGTTACCCCTGTTTTCCCGGTCACTGTTCCCGCCACACGGAAACACTGGGTGGCCCAGGCGGCCACACCCTCCCGGCTGCCAGGAGGGGCTGAGACGTCAGGTGGCCCTGTGACACTTCCCAATGCCCAAATGTGACACGTCTGCCGCATCTGAACCACTGCACAGGCCCACGCCGCGTGGGTGGTGCTGTCCGTGGGGACTGTGTGTGAATCCTGCCCACGCCACCTCCATGCTCTGAGGCCAGGCGTCAGCGGCCACGTGTGCTCTCGAGTGCGGCCTGCTCAGATACACGTGTACGTGTTCTGCGTCTCGCGAGACAGTGGCACACTCACGGGCCACGTTTATTCACCAAAGCGATCTGTGGATGATGCCACGAAAACCTTTCTGAAAATCCTTCAGCTTTTTGAAAGTCTGCATGTAAAATGAACGTGCCGGGGATGCGCCTCCTCGCCCGCCCGGGGTGTCTGGATCATTTCTCCGACACTCCGGTGGAGCAATCAGCAAATAAAAGGGAAAGTGATCTTGCTGGAAAAACGCTTCTGGTATCTGGGCCGAATCTGTTACTATTAGTCGAGTCTGTTTTTGAGGAGCTGCCTACTCGTTTTTTTTTTTGTTGTTGTTATTTTTTTTTTTCATGAACATTTCCTAAGGACAAAAGTATTTCTGAACATATGGGCCGTGTCTCTGTTTTGGATGTAAAAACTTCTGGCATTTCGCTGACTTCATTTCGCTCTGAGTCACTCTCTCGTTTGCTATAAACATCAGGGTATTTTGATCAATTAGGAATAGCCGACATGCTTCGAGCATAACATTGCTGCCCGCCCCTCCTTCCTGAGCGGGTAACGAGTCGCCCAATGCGCTGTCTTCCTAATTATTTTTAATTTTATATTTTCTGTTTATTTATTGTCCCTGAAACAGATGGTCTGAGTAGATTTTTTGTTGTTGTTAAACTCCAAGTATTTAACGCCGCCGAGTGCAGTGCTCGCAGCCGAATAGACAAAGGGAGCCCGGCCGGGGCTGGAGCGGCGGCTCCATCACCCCCAGCTGCCTTCCGGGCTCCATCACCCCCAACGCCTCGAGCACCTGTGATGCCCACGAGCCCACGAGTTCAAGGGACAAATGACCTTCCAAGGTTTTGCTCCCCACGCCCAGGGATTGTACAACTCAGGGCTCTCGCAAGCGTGTGCTCGGACACACACACCCGCACACACGCATTTTCATCCTTCTGTTGGGGAAACACAATCAAGCACTAACCACGGTTTGCGACACAGAACCACGCCACGACCCAGGCAGGCCGAACCTTGGCTCTGCGGAACTTTACCGCCAGCGAGAGGCAGACGTCGAGAAGTAAGTAACAATTCCGAGCCTCAGAGAGAGCTGTGAAAACGTAAATAATGCCATGAAAGTGTGAAGGGGCGAAGACTATTTTAAGATCAGGCAGGTTTTTCTGCCTTTTAAGCAGAAACGTACATG
>NW_011888833.1:4424709-4427509 GCF_000151845.1 Pteropus vampyrus | reverse complement strand
TCGCTCTGAAGCTTCGGTTCCTCATCTGCAAAACGAGCATGGAAACGCTCCTCGCGAGGATCACATAAGAACATACGGGCAAGGGACCTGGCACAAAGCGTCCGTCGACACAGTCACGTCCCTTACCTCCGCCCCAAAGCTGGGTAGCTGCTCCACGAGGGTCAGAACCTCAGCGCTGAGCTCTGGTCCCAGGGGCCCAGAACCAGCAGCCCCGCCCTCTGTCGGAATGCCTGGGTGGGGGTGGTGGGGGACCTCGGTGGGGAGTGGGGAGTGGGGGAGGCTGGGGAGGGAGGCTGAAGAGGTCCTTCTGGGGCTTTGACCCCCTTGGACACAGGCCGTGGAGCGGAGGCAAAGGCGAGGCTCATTCTCCACAGTGAAGAGCAAGTCGTGAAGAAAGCGCCAAGAGGGTGCGGGGTCTTTTTAAACGATCGACGTCACGACTCCACTGGCCTCCAGGTTCCGACCACTCAGAGCACCACAGAGACACGTCGTCGGAAGAGGCTGCGGGCGAGGCCGAAGCGGCTGCTCTGGATGTGGGGGGCCCCGGGAACCCATCCCGCCGGCAAGCTCATTCTGTCCCTTGCCGGCACCGACAGCAACGGAGTTCCAGTGCGGCCGTGAAGCCCGCGACGCCCGATCACTGTCAGGGCTTGGACGAGTCGCCTGGGCAGGAGGGCGCGCTCGATGTCTCTGGCTGGCTTTCCCACGAGGCTGGCCCCGGCGTCACCAGGCATCCCTGAGGCCTCGGGGCCTTTTAAGGCCTTGCCTCTCCGAGGGCTGGCGGGCAGAGAACGCTGCTCCTCACGCTGACCTCGCTTCTCATGTCTGAGCCAGGGTCCTCCCACTGCCACCAGAGTAGCCGCCCAAGGCAGCCGAGGACACCCGAGGGATCCCAGGAGGACGCGGAGCGAAGTCCTGCCTTTGACAGCTTCGGCGCGTAGCCGACGTCACCCGGCCGTGGACCCACGGCTGGGGGCCAGCCCTGTGTGGGGTTCTGCCTGCGGGCCCCCGTCTGGGGGCAGATCTTGACCACAGCCCGGGGGAGGACACGCTGTGCCTGTGTCCCCTGCTTTGTCAACGTGTGGAGGCACCAAAAGAGCACATCCTCACGCCGTTTCTCTCAGCTCGCTATTTTCAGAGCAGGGCTGAGACGTGGGCTCGCTGAGCAGGTCCTGGCACACGGCTCCCGCTTCGTCCCACGAGGGTGGGGACTGGACCTATGGGCCACCGGGCCAATGCCCTGCTCAGGGACCCCTTGGCCACGAAGCCAACGCGAATGTAAGGAATCCGCCGCACACTTTGTTACGGTGTGTGTTGTGTACACGCGAAAATGAAGCCCTGTCTATTCAACGAGCATTTCTGAGCAGTCCCAGGCCCCTGGCCCTGTCCCAGACACCCCGAGACACAGTGAGAACGGCGGCTCCCTCCACAGAGCACTCCACGGACAATCCTCTCCGGGGTCGCGCCCCACTGTCCCCTCCCAGCATCCCAAGAGGGGCTGGTTGCGTCACCCCGTTTTACAGAGAAGGAAACAAAGGTGTGGAGAGACTGACCAGCTCCCCACGTCGCCACCTGGAAAGTGCCAGTGCTCACTCTAATTCCACGCGCTGTGTGAGGACATGAAGCCCGGGAGAGCACCAGCACCCCGAGTCGCTGTCCGCGTCCCCGTCCCCGTCCACGTCCACGTCCCCTCGCGCCATGTCAGCCTTTCAAAACAACTTGAATCTGAGGGAAATTCCGCGGGAAACGGAGCGGCCTCCTCACCTGCCAGGTGTGAGTAAGACACAGTACGTTCTAGGCCTTTAACTTTCCACACCGTTTCTCTTCCAGTGCTTTAAAGTAGAATCTAGGAAGACGTGCCACACCCGCGCACATCCACATGCTTGTGCACACACGCACACCCATGCGCACACGTGCTTGTGCAAACACATGAACACACATGTGCACGCACATACATGACACACAGCACGTGCTCACACAAACACCCACGCACATGCTTGCGCACACACCCATGCACACATCTTTATGCACGGCACACAGCACATGTGCACACACGAACAGCCACACACATGTGCTTGTGCATATATGCACACCCACGTACCCAGTGCTTGTGCATGTGCATGCACAGATGTGCGAGCACACACATGACACAGCGCACGTGCATGTACCCCTCGTGCACACACATGTGCGTGTGCAGCATGACACGCAGCACATGTATGTGCACGTGCTTGTGTGCGCACACACACATGCGCAAGGCTTTGTGTGCACATGCACGCATGCGCACATGTGCGCATGCATGGCGCAAAGCGTTGTGCACATGTGTGCATCCACACACATGTGCTTGTGCGCACATGCACACCATGCACACATGTGTATGCAGGCAAATGGCACACAGCACACATGTGCACACGCACACACACACATCTGCTCCAGGCAGGAAAAGCGTGGACACATGAGGAACAAGGGAAAGTCCATCCTCCCCACACATTTCCACTGTTCGGTCTCGGTGGTGGCGAGGAAGGAGCCGCTGCAGTCACACGGGAGCGTGCACGTGCGCGAGGAGAGTGGCTGCACGAGACGAGGACATCGCTCGACACGTAAACAAACGGCTCCCGGCTTGGACAGCTGGGGACGAACACCTCCTGGAGCGCGTGACCTGAGTTCCAGGCACGCGGTGAGTGATGGGGCAGCGGGGACCCCACCCACCAGATCCCCGAGCCCACCTGCCTCTGAGGACGACCGCGACCGGGAGGAAGCCGCAGGAGCAAAGGACGCGCGTACCCACGACCTGCCAGCTCCC
>NW_011888833.1:4416178-4420064 GCF_000151845.1 Pteropus vampyrus | reverse complement strand
TCAGGAAGAGGCCACTCGAAGGCCGGGAGCAGACATCGGGAGTGTCCCTCTCCTTGGAGATCTCACCTGTTTCTATACTTGGCTTTAGCGAGGATGGTGCCACGTGACACCCAGCACTTTGCCCGGGAGAGTCAAGACTTAAACTAAAGATAATCAATGACTTACTTCTCTTGTTCCAGAAGATTCAGGCTGAGAGGATCACACATGGGCATGAGCAGAGCGCTCAGTCCCCTGGTCAGCAGACGCCGTGATGCAGCCTTTACCAGGAGAGAAACTGCAGGACCAGGGACCCAGAAGTGTCCCCTAGTCCATCGACTGCTTGGAGAAACGTGCCAGGTGCCGCCGAGCAGCCCGCGCCTCATTTCTGTACCAAACTCCACTGCAATCGTCTTGTTCCTCAAGCCCCCATGAGGTGGGCATGATTTGCACACCTTGCAAATGACGAAGCTGAGGTTCACTCATCGCAAGAGAAAACACGACCCGTGCCCACGCGAGGGGTGGGTGCTCAGTCAACACGTCCCCACCCGCACGGCACCAATCGTCACGTGGTATTCTGCATCGGTGACATTGCGGAACAAGGCTGAGGCCCAAAGCAGGGGTGGGGGGGAATGGCTCAAAACTGCATCGCTCGTAAGTGACAGAGGATCCCTGTCCTCTCCATCACACACCTGCCACCTCCACGAACAGAAAAGCTGGGAAGGTGAGCGTCTGCCGTGGGCGAAGCGGCCGGTGCTGGAAACGCATGCACCGTGAAGGCCGCACGCGCCCGATGGGGGCCAGGAGAACAGGAACTAAAAGGCGGTGTCTGGGGGAGTCAAGTGCGAAGAATGCAAAGGACTCACACCGACTCTGGGGTGAAGGCGCCTCATTTCTGGATGAACGTCGCGTACGTGCCATTTCGCAACTAAATAGCAGGACCTGTTAAAATATTTTTATTGCTGAGATCTTTCCAGCACCAGGAGACTCTCTTAGTGGACGAACAGTCCACCTGCAGGAGAACATTCTGAGGGGCCGGGGCCAGCACATCTAAATCAGGGGGACCCCACCCCAGCCTGAAGTTGGGGAGAGGGATGGAATAAGTAGGGGAGGCAAGCCGCCGTGAGTGCCACTAACGGTCCCTTCTGTCGTGTCCCCCCATCCAGGGCACAGCCGTCTTATGGGCAAACCCACACCCACGTCCTCCTGGAGGCAGGGACGTCACTGACCCGCCAAGACCGCCACAGTGGCCGTCGCCCGCCCCACCCCGGCCAGCAGCTGCCTACATTTCAAACTTCCAGACTCAAAATGAGTCATCCCCTTGTCTCCCCACGATCTGCTTTAAGAAATATTTCTGGATGAATGTCGCGTACATGCCATTTCGCAACTAAATAGCAGGACCTGTTACAATATTTTTATTGCTGAGATCTTTCCAGCACCAGAACTCCGAGACCCAACAGAACAAACACTTAAAAGTCAGACTCTCCTGTTAAACAGATGTCGGAGCCAAAAGCTTCCTTGCTTCACAAACAGACATTCTAAACCCTGCATTTTTCCTCACTTTCAGATAAAAACTCTGGCAAGAAAATAAGGATTTTTCTGTGCTTTCCACCGCAATCCTTTCCAAATTGTCCTTTCTTCTTTGTTCAGTAGTTGATCAGACTTTGCACTGGACAGACAGACTGCCGGGCTTTCCGAAGCCAGGTGCACTAGCAGGATTATACAAAGTCTCCGGATTTTTCTCACAAGGCCAAGGGCGCCACGTACTCTCTCTGAACCCCCTCTAAGGCCTCTTTTCCTGGGACAGACCGAGCGGCTCAGAGCTAAAGAAACCGAGAGTAAAATTGTTTTGCTAAGTGCTGGCTCCTCGGCCTTTCTTTAATGAAATCGGTTTTCTCTTGCTACACCTTTTTCTCTTGGCGAGTCTTAACCCACCGGGAAAGCTACCCACTTTCCTGGCACGTGGGTCACCTTCGGGGATCCAAACGTGGACAGAGGACAAAAACCCGTCACCCTCCCAAGAGCCAGAGGGGTATCACTTCTTGGAAGTCACGATGACGCCTCCTTATCACGTTCACTGCAGGCTTTCCCGACAGCCCGTCAGGTAAGCAGATGACACATGAGGGTCCCGGTTTCACAGCCGAGGAAGAAGGACACGGAGAATAACTGGCACGCCACCTCTGTGCAGCTCGCGGTAGGCCCGGACACTACTCCAGCACGGCGAGGCGGCTCGTGTCCACCCACCCCACCCAGACGATCAGCCGAGACCTGCAGGTGGCCGGGGCTCGGAGCTGCGAGTCTCCTGTTTTAGCCCCGCCGCTCACCTCACCCCTTCAGATGCCACTTCATCCGATCTGGCCCATGCCACCGCCGCAGCTCACGAACACTGCAGGGTGGGATGAGAGTGAAATACACAGGACCCCAAAGAAAGACGAGAGCCCCGAGTATTGGTACTGCATTTAAACTCCATTCCAGCCCTCGGCTCTTAAATATTAATTTCTGAGTATTAAGCCGCATCAACTTTGTTCTTCTAAACCACTGGTGACCGACGGGACTTGGGACCTGGGATCCTGGAGAGCGCGCACCTGTAAACTCACAAACAGGACAGTCATCCGGGACCCTGACAGACCCCAGTGCACGTGACCGAACTACTCTGCCGTTTATGGACGAATTCTCGCTCCCTGCCCCTCATACCCTGGATGGAAAAGAAATCTCTCTCTGGTTTCGGTTACTATTATTATTGGTTTTTTCAAACCAATGCTGAGTTTTAGAGTGATTTCCCTTTTTTTTTTTCTTTTAGGCAAATAAAATAAAGATGTATCTTTCCCACTTTAAAAAATAATTTAAAATATATATAAGTGTCTGCAAATATAAATGTCTTTTCTCTCCTTCCCGTGTATCGAGATGGCTGCAGCGCGTCGATTCTGCTTGACACGACGCGGAAGCAGCAGAAGTCGTGGGTCCGGCCAAACACGGTCGTCCCTTTGCGGGGCACAGAAAACCTCAGCAGACGTGGCAGACCCCTCTGGGACTCTCCCCCTGCTTCCCTTCGAAGTAGGTCCTTTCTTCCCAGAATCGAGATGACAAGTGCTGAGAAGGGTGACGAGGCCAGAAAGGTGCCCAATGACCGAATCTCCTTCTAGGCATTAAAAGAAAGGGAAAGATGCTGAGGCCACGCTCTGGAGCCATGCTGTCCAGTCAGGCGGCCAACGGCCACCCGTGGGCATCAGGCCCCTGGAATGTGGCTCGTGCAAATGGAGGCTGCCAGCGATGAGCCCTGGGCTGCGACGTGTCCACGTGAGGAAAAGAACACAAACGCCTCGTTAATACCGATTAGTGACGCAACGACAGTATTTGGATACGTTACGCTGAATAAAACCTGTCGTTAATATTAAGGTCACGCTTTACATTTAGTCTCTCGGTGGGGCCACCAGACGACGGTGGACGACGGGCACGGCTGCTCACGTTCGCACTGGAGTAGGCGGGCGCGGGCATCTCCCGACGGGGCTGCAGAGGGAGCCGTCTAGGCCTCGTAAGCCAGCGTCTCCGTCGTAACTGCTGCTGCTGCTGTGACGGGGACCGCGGCTGTGAGCAGCACGAGAGTAGGCGAGCTCGGCCCTTCCCGATGCGACCGGGCTTGCGAGAGCAGGAGGCCGACCGCAGCCCAGAGGCCGCTGCCCCCGCTCCAGGGCACGGGCAGCGTTCCAGACCAGACCTGTTTCTCAGGCCTGCTTCGCCGAGCCGTCCTGACGACCACCGGCACGTGAGAAGATGAGGCCTTGCGGTGTCCCTTGGGCACGGATGAAGCAAAGGGCCACAGCCCTGAGGGACTGAGGGCCAGGGCCCTGCCCCGCGTGTCCTGGGAGCCTGGTCTGCATTCTCACCGTTGGCACCAGCTAACCGGCTGGCA
>NW_011888833.1:4410934-4414533 GCF_000151845.1 Pteropus vampyrus | reverse complement strand
TAGGTCCCCTGAGACCGTAAATGCCACATCCTTTATCAGCAAGTGTCCCAGTCCGCCTGCTCTGCCCGCCATGGGCAAAGGCACATGGCAGCGTCCGCCCCGCTCACGCTCCGTCGCCCAGACGGGAAGGGAGACGGTGACAGAATGAACAGCGGGAGACGTGCAGCCTCCAATGACAGAAATCGGGGCGCGTGCGGGAGGCCGAGCCGGCTGACGTGTGGAGCCAGCGCTTTTGTCTAGAGCCAGCAGGAGAAAGTCCCTGAAGGGTGCACTGGACTGTCGCACGCAGCAGGTGACAAAGCGGAGCCTGTCATCCCAGGCTGAGGGAGGGCCTGGGCTCCCCGGGGAAACAGGAGGGAACCAGGGAACAGAGAACAATCTGCGAAGAGACGTTTGTGAAACAACTGTGCGTTTCAAACACCTGTTTGACACAGGAATGGTATTTTCACAGCCGTCCATTTGCAGAATAAAATTAGAGAAATTAGAAGTTACTATTTCTGCCTGGAGTTGACCTTTTTATTCTAAAGATAACCTACTTTAAAATTTTTTTCTGTTAAAGAAAAGAAGCTAAACCACATTCTTCCCGTGAACTGTATCACGCGCTCGGGAGCTGCTGTGGCTTTTTAATAACGTGTCCTTCGGAGGGCTGGACCTCGCAGGCGCCCCCAGCCCGGCTCCTTTGCCCCCTGGAAGTGCGGGTCCGCTCTCCGCCGGCTCTGCACGCGCTCCAGGGAGCCAGGACCGCCGCGTCCTGCGCTGCGCACACGCCACACCTCGCGGAGCCACTGCGCGGTCACGGCCGCGTCACAGGGCGGCCGGGCTCTGGCCGGGGTTCTCAGGGCCGGGGCTCCTGTGCTGTCGCCGGGGTCAGTCTGCCACGTTGCGACCGTGGCTGTCCCGGCAGGAGTCAGCGTCCTTTGTGACGGCACAGGGCCCCGGCCGCGTGCTCACCAGTTTGGGGGGGATGGGGCAGGCCCTGCTGGGGTCCCCGACCTCCAGCCCTGGCTCCTGGCCTCCGCGGGCCGGGTGGGCAGGGGTCGCGGGCCCTCGCCGTGTGCTCGGACACGCACGAGGCCAGGTTTCACTGTACAAAAGGCAAAGATGCTGAGCAAAGGCCCCGCCCCCGCTCCATCCATCCGGGACCTCCAGGGGCAGGCCAGGTAGGCAGGTTCGCACCTAGGCCACCGGCAAGGGGCGGGTAGGGCCGCAGGAATCAGGGCATGGCCTGGGGGGCTTCCTCCCGCCAACACCCACGAGGTGGCATGTCCAAGGTGGCATGTCCCAGAGCTCAGCGTGTGCCCGCGCCGTCCGGACCCCTGGAGAATGCCACTGGAAGGCCCCGCAGGCCCGTGGGTCCCCGGAACCCGGGCATGGCGGCACCGTCCGGGGACTGGGGACCGCAGAGTTCACGGGGGAGGCTCGTGTGAAACCCCAGGGGTCAGAGGGCTGCAGGGCCAGCGGCCCAGGCCGTCCGGGGGGCCCAGAAACCCAGGCGGCGCAGCCCTGTCCCCGCAGCCAGAAACTAGTCTGCACGCGCCGGTGCCAGCGCGCGCGCCCCGCAGGTGCGAAGGCCAATGCTCACCGCGACACAGAAACGAGCGTCCCCCCACTGGTGGCCCCAGCGCGCGTCCGCCCCTCCGCCCGCCAATCACGGCCTGCAGAACCGAGGCCAGAACTGTCCTTTCAAAAAGTTCCCGTGCGGATTGTGACACGCGGCCCCTGGGTGAGCGCCCCAGACCCGCAACCACCCCTACCTCCACCCCGCCCCAGACTCCATCGCTGGGGGGATGCCCTGTGGCCGGCAGTGCGGCTGGAAGACACTCTGGAATTTTCCAGGTACTGACAACCAAGGAATCTGGCCGATCCCATTAGAGCTGCGGGGACACCGCCGGTGTTCACGCAGCAGGACGTGCTGCGAGGCGGGTCCGGCCCACACTGCAGGCCCAGCGCCTGTGGGGCAGGTGCCTGCAGAGGCCCCTCGCCCCTTAGGGCGCTGGGGACCGGTGGGGACCCTGCTTTGGGTGCACTCTCGGCTCCGAGGTGAAGCCAATTCTTCACCCCCTGCAATAGAAGGGGACCCCCAGGCTGTGTCTGCAGGAGCCGGGGGCTTTGCAGGGACCCAGCCACGATACGCCGGCCCCCCCACCCCGTCCACGTTTCCCGAAGCCCTGGGCCAGGGGGAGGTCTGGTCCCGCCGTTCCAGGGCAGAGGGCAGCGAGCTGCCCACACAAAGCCCCGACCCCGGTACCAGGACCACCAGGCGCTGCCAGACTCAGGAATGAAAACAACAGAGCCGGCCTGTGTAAACAACCCCCAGGAGCCCCCCAAAGCGGCTCTCAAACCTGACCTTCAGGAAAAGCAGTGATAACAGCGTCATAAATCTTCGCCGGTGCGTGTGGCGGTGGACAGTGTTTGACGCGCTAGCTTTGCATTTCTGCACCCCGAGCTCAGCACAGGCGGCTGGGAGGGGTTAGTAACCTGTCTAAACTCAGACACTTGGTAAGTCCCAGAGCCAGGACCCAGACAAATAAAACCGACGCTTCAAAGAAACCCGGCTTCCGTGTCCTCAGAAGGAACCGGCTGAAATGCAATCGGCCCCTCGGTTCAACTGATCACTAATTGTGTTTGAAGATTTTCTTAAGTGAACAGGCCTCTCCGTTATCATCACCTGGAGAAACACACACGGCCTCATGGTTCTCGCCAGCCTCTGCCACAGCTCCCGGGACACCCAAGGTCCCTTTGGGCCACCATTTCTTGGGGACCTATTATGCACCACTCGCTGTGCTAGCCTACTTAATTTCATTCTCTATTAAATATTTCATTTGAATAATTACTCAAATAACCGTGTGCAAAAAGGCCTCTCAACCCCGCTCTGGGAGCGGGTAGGGCAGCTTCAGATCCATGGAGGGTCCACAGACGCCACGCTCCAGATGTCCAGACCGCCGATCTGTTCCTCACCTGTTCCATGCGATGACGCTAACCGAGTCCCAAATCCATAAATTCCAGGCTTGGGACTGAACCCACCACTTGATTTTAGGTCACTGCTCTATCCCAGCTGGCCCGTGGGAGAAACATCCCCCGTGATGTCTCTACATGTCTTGGTTCCAACAAATAGGATAATTATATGAAGAGGGAGAAAAAACGTCCTGTGGGCAAATGGTAAGTAAAACCTGTTTAAAACCCTCAGAAAATGCCATGCCCGGACGCTGGCTCGGGCTGTCGCATCAAGGCTGGAGGAGGTAACAGGATCAGCATCTTCTTTCGGTTTCTCAGAAGGCACCGTTCTGATCAGACGTTACAGCCCTTGGGGTAGAGAAGCCATCCCAGTTGGCTGAGCCATTTGCAAGGCATGTTTAACCCAAAATATAAGTGCAATAAAAGCATGATACGGAATTACAGATGACATACTTCAAGATGAAGACCCGAGAAAACTTTCGAGAAACATGGAATGAGAGGTGAGTCATACTCCAGGCCTCGTGACTAAGCAGAGGCGTGTGGCCGCCAGCGAGCAGGACGCTGCCCGAAGGCCCTATGGCCCTCGGGGTGGCTTCGAGACTGAATGGAGCCTCGGCCGTTTCTCAACATGAGTCTGAAAACTG